>NC_092507.1:121938197-122248554 GCF_047511675.1 Marmota flaviventris | reverse complement strand
AAAACTAATTATAGTTAAATATGTAATAAAAAGCTTTTACATCGCCCATTTTGTCCCTCCTAGCATCTAACTGCTATAATATCTTTAAAAAAATATTTTTCTAGTTATAGACACAATAATCTTATTTTTATGTGATGCTAAGGATTGAACCCAGTGCCTCACACATGTGAGGCAAGCACTCTGCCACTGAGCCACAATCCCAGCCTAAGTATCTTAAATATAAATAGTCATAATGGGGTTTAAAATAACCTTAAAAACCTGTCTGATTTCCAAACTCAAAATACTTTCTACTTGTCTGGCCATAAGTTCCATTATCAAGAAGTACCCAAACATTAATTAGGTTAGGTACTTTTTTTTTTTTTTTTTTAAGAGAGAGAGAGAGAGAGAGAGAGAGAGAGAGAGAATTTTAATATTTATTTATTTATTTTTTTTAGTTTTCGGAGGACACAACATCTTTGTTTATATGGGGTGCTGAGGATCAAACCCGGGCTGCACGCATGCCAGGTGAGCGCGCTACCGCTTGAGCCACATCCCCAGCCCTAGGTTAGGTACTCTTTACTAAAAAACTAACAACTAAAGTAAGCAGTAATTCCTCTATTTTAAGAGGGTTCAATATCCAGGAGTCCCTTTCATTTCCCATGGAAAAAATTTATTCACTGCTAGTTGTCTAAATTTCATTTCTGGTCTGGGGGTATAGATCAGTAGAAAAACACTTGCTTAGTGTGCTGGAGGCCCTAGGTTCAGTCCCAAGTATTGCTAAATAAATAGATGTAAAATAAATAAAGATATATTTCATTTCTACTTCCTCAATTTCATTTAGAACTGCTAAATCTTAATAAGTTAGTCAGTGTCTCTCTCTTCTTCTCAATTACAGTGCAAAAATACATTCTTGTATTTATGGTTTTATGTTACAAACCAGAATACCAAAGAATCTATCAAAGTTTTACCATATTGACAATTATGACGAAGCTAGCAACCAGCCCTAGGGTCTGTAATTTAAGCCACCCCTAACAAAAGTTAATTTAAAAAAAAAAAAAATCTGGAGAATAGAAATTTCATCTGGAAATGTTTTATTTTACTGTGATATGCTTGGCATCGTTATGCACTTTATCTCAATGAATTCTCATTCCAATTTTATGTCCCAAGTATCACTTTATACAGATAAAGTCAAAACAGAGGTTGAGAGAGACCACAAGCTTCTGGGCAAGGTGGCACACACTTGTAATCCCAGTGATTCAGGAGGCTGATACAGCAGGATCCCAAGTTAAGAGGCCAGCTCAGCAATTTAGTCAGGTTGTTAGCAACTTAATGAGATCCTGTCTCAACATAAAAAAGGGGTGAGGATATAGTTCTCTGTGGCAAAGTGCCCCTGGGCTAAATCTTCAGTACCCCCCCCCCAAAAAAAAAAAACAAACAAACCCAGCCAGGATTCAAAGCAAAGTTGTTTCTTGTTGTTGTTGCTGGGGTTTGTTTTGGTACTAGGGATTGAACCAAGGGATGCTCTACCACTGAGCCACATCCCAGCCCTTTTTATTTTGAGATAGAGTCTGCGTAAATTGTATGATTCTCCTGCCTCAGCCCAGTTAGATCTCAGTATGTGGGATTGTAGATGTTCACCACCACACCCAGCTCAAACCATAATTTTTGCTCTGTAACTGCTCCCCTAGTCATTGCTTTTTTCATTATTAACTCCAACTAGCATATGTAAATTCTCCAGAGGGTTCTAAACAGAGGCAGATTTTGATGATCTGGGGAGCAAAAGCACAGGACATGCCCAATGATTCTCCAATTTGAAGTTATTTTAAATTCTCAAAATTTTGTCTCAAAATTATTAATGACCCCAAATATTTTTTATATTTATGTGGGTTACAACTTTCCACCATTTACCACATTAGAAATTAAAATGAATTTTTAAAATAGTTATAGGTACATTAAAAAACAAATCCATTACATGGTCATATTTACAACAAAAAGTCACTATTTTCTTTCCAAACTAAAAAGTAACAGTGCTTTACATGTTTGTAAATCCTTTCATATCTACCTTAACAGGAGACATAACTTACTAGCTTTCTCACAGCGGCTTCTGCTGTCAGTCTATTGCCTATATGTTATTTTGGTTAAGTACATAATGAAAATCTGGCACTGTCCAGATTAAAGTGGAAAAGGTTTTTTTGTTTGTTTGTTTGTTTGTTTGTTTTGCATCAGGGATTGAACTCCAGGGTGCTTAACTACTAAGCTGTTATCTCCAGCCCTTTTATTTTTTACTTTGAGACAGGGTCTCACTAGGTTGCTGAGGCTGACCTCAAACTTGCTAAGTTGCTGAGGCTAACCTCAAACTTGCGATGCTCCTCCCTAGACCTGGGATCACAGATATGCACCTGGCTGAGAGAAGTATTTCAATAAACTTTTCAGTTAACAACGAATAGTGATAAATACTAAAGCCAATAAATAATAGTTTTCTTAAAGAATAGTTTTGCATATTGGAATCTGAAACCATATTAATTATTTTTTCATATCTTGTTACATTAAAATCCACTGGTGTAACTTGTATTTTCATAACATCATGCACTAGTCATTTGGAAAATATAGATTTACTTGACTATGCCCATATTTAAGAGACATTTCATCATACATTTTTTTTTTAAATCACAGTTGTTAACTACTACTATTTAAAAAATCTTTTTAAGTACTGGTAAGCTGTAAAACTCAAGCTGTCAACTTTCTTAAAAATCCTAGTTTTCACTTAAATTTTATCTCCAGTAACAAATACTGACAATTGTTTTCCTAGAGGAGACAAACTCATTTCATTCACTTTCAAGAAAACATTGCCAAATACCCAAGTGTGAAAACTATAGTTTGTCAGTCATCTTTTCAAGTAAAAGTGCCATTTCATGAAACAAGCAGCTTACAAATCAGTCTCACAAATGCTTTTCCTCATGACAACAATCATACCTCCATACACAGCATAAATCATTTATGCTTGCTTCTCAGTTCGTCTTAGAAATTTTTAAAATGTACTGAAAGCTAAGTTTGATTAACATTAATAGTTTTTATTGCTTGGTCAAGGACACTCTCCTCGCCACAGCAGAATCTGGTGCTAGTGCCTTGCCCTGGGCTAAGGCACCAAGAGTAGTTTTTAACTAGCACTACTTTTGAGCCATCAGTGGAAATGTTAGCGAAAGTGTCTTAGTGTGATTCTGAAAATGGTATGGCCTTGAGCCTCCTCTTAAAGGGTTCAAGGGGGATTCCTAGGGGTCAGCAGGCCACACTTTTGTGAAGTGCTTTCCAGTACTTCAAGATGGGAGTGGAAACAAAATCCGGTTCATGCAGTTGGCTCCTTCAGTTTGAGATGCAGGAAACCAAGTGAAAAGACTGCCATTTGTTTTCACATTATATTCTGATCACCTTTATGAGAGACCGACAATTCTCAACGTAGTGGTTCCTATAATCAGGTGGCTATAGGACCGCCCATTAAAAATGCAAAGATAGCACTCCCTCCCCACCCCACTCCAATTTCGGGGATGAAGGTACTCTCTGTGCACCCTTCAGTTAAGAATGATTATGCTAAATAAGTGGTTCCAATTTGGGGTCCAAGTTCCCAGTCCCTGAGCAACAGTCTAGAAATCCATTGTTGTCCACCGAACGGCAACCCGCTCCCTTCCCCTTGTCTCGTGGAGAGAATTCCCTCAGAAGTCAGATCCCCCTCGGTGACGTTTTCCCTGCAGCGGGAGGTGTCCAACTGTTCTCATAACGCAACCGGCGCGCCACCCGCGTCGCGAGGCGCCGGGGCCAAGCGACGCTCCCGACTCTCGGCTCCTTTTCTGGGCTAAGGAGGCCTGAGCCAGGGACCAGGGAACCTGCCGCGTTACAGGCAGCACGGAGAGGGAGGAAGGCAGGTGGCTCCACGACACGACTTCCCTTCAGTAGGTGCCAGGATCTCGAGAAAATAGTTCTTGAGAGAAACATGGCGCCACCGCGGCAGGACATAATCACCAGAAAATAACGACACTCTGCCCCGTCCCCTTTCAGAAATCACGGCGCCGTCCTCGGAGACCCCGGAGGGGGGCGACGCCAAAGGCTGTCAACGCGCAGCAGTCGCCGAGTCCGGGGGGCGGGGGCGCGGGCGGCGGTTACGTAACGGGGGTCGGCCCGGCCATCACTCCGCTCCCGCGCTACCGGCGCCCCACACCTTCCCGGGGGGCGGGGCGGGAGCCCCCACCGGACCGGGCCGCCGCCCTCCTCCAGCGCGGCCTCGCCCCGCGCCACCCCTCCCGCTGCGCCGCGCCGTCTCGCCGCCGCCCGCGCCCCCGCCGCGCCCCGCCCCTCCCCAGCGGGCCGCCGCCCGCGCCGCCCACTCCTCCGAGACGCTCGCGCCGGGCGTGCGTGGGGACGTCGGTGTGTGCGGGACCGTGGGGCGCGAGTGCGCGCGCGCGCGCCGCGGCGGGCGCCGGGGGGCGGGGGTGGCCGGCGGCCGGCAGGCAGGGGCCTCCGCCGCCGGCCGCCGCGCGGCTCCACGACCCGGGACGCACGCACACACACGCGCGCTCACGCGCCGCACCGCACGGCCGCCCCTGCCACGGGCCGCGCCGCCACTCGCGGTGGGCGGGCGCGCGCCGCACCCCCGCCCCCACCCGCGCGCCCGCCCATCCCCCTCTCATTGTCTCGCCTCAGAACGCCGCGCCGGGCGAAAAGATAACGGAACCCCCGGGAGGAGGGGGTGGGGATAGCCAAGGCTCCGCGCTCACTCACCTCCCGTGGTCGTCGCCGCCGGTAGTCTGACCCGAGGAAGGCGCCGTCGCCTTAAAGGGACCTTGCACCCGGCGCTGGGAGAAGGGGGTGGGAGCAGGGGAGGGGACGGGGGCTTGGGGGGAGACGAAGAGGAGGGAACCGTGGAAAGCTCGTCTCCCCGAGGGTGAAAGGAAGCCTCCCTCGGGTTCGAGTGATTTGGGGTGGATTTTTTCCCGAGGGGGGCGGGGGGCCCCGAGGGAGGGGGTGGGGGGGCCAAGGAATGCGGCTCCGTGTACGGGAGCTGGCGCGGGGGAGAGAGACGCCGACTCCCCCCACCGGCCCTCTCGCCGCGGAGGGATACGGCTCGTCACTTCCGCCCCCCCCTCGCGTGGCCTTCCAATTGGCCGGGGTCCGTGACACGTCACGGGCGCACCCTACCTCGGCCCGGGCTTCTTTTCTAGTCAAGTTTGTCTGGGTCTGCAAATAAATAAATAAAGGGAAAAAATATTTTAATGGAAGAAATAATTAGCCTAAGAAGCAATGTCCAAATTTTGGTGACAAAAATGGGACTTCTAAAGAAAATATCCCCTAATTTACTCGCTTAGACTTTCCAACAGGGATCTGAGGAGCCTCCCCACTTTCCATTCAAGGCTTATACCATATCAAGAGAACTTTAGGACACAGGTCAGATGATGAAGTCCAGTGGCACCGGCAACTGTCATTGGAACAAAGGGAGCAGGATGGCACTCCCCTTCCTCAAGAGACACTTGGCCAAGTAGCCTTGTGGCAGTGGACTTATTTAAGAGAACAAATTTTAAAAGTTCTTTTTACCACACCCACCCCCAAGCCCGTCTTGATTCTGGAAAGAAGTCACACGTAATTGCGTATCAAGGCGATCCTTGTGATGGGCTCTGCTTTCAAACAATAGTGAACAGACTCAGCAGAGACCCCCGATCCAAGAAACCATAGATCCCCAAGCTTTCGTTCCACTCAAGGCCAAGATGAATTGGCCCAAAGAAATTGATGAGTTCATTCAAGACTATCCACCTGTTATTTCTCCTCCAAGCAAAAACTAATCTTTTTTCTAGGCAGCTAAGATATTTTGCCCTCTACTGCTTCCTGAGATGATAAAATTCTGAAATGTTTAAATATTCTCTTTACCAATACACAAATATTTGCTCCAAACAAAATTTTAAATCAAGGTACTTGGTGCAAGAATGGTGAAATCCAAAGTCATGTTTATTCCTTCTTTTCATACACACCATGCAAACTATCAGTCTGTAGTTGTTACCGCTGTTGACAGGTGAGGAGTCCTTGCTTCCCCAATGTTGAAGAATAACACCAGAGAAGCACTCGAGGCAAGGTCAGAGTAGAAATTAGGAGTTTATTAAAGGACAGCAGAAAAGACTCAAGAGATGGAATCCGTGGAAGTGCGTTTGTTTCCCTTTTTATAGTTCTTTCAGTGATGGAATGTAGGTGGGAAGGCCCGAGAGGTGGAATACAGGTGGGCCAAAGAAGTAATCTGGGCACTTCTGAGTCAGCATCTTCAAGTTTGCTGGGGCTGTTCATTAACACTTCTTTGGGATGGGCTCTGGCCTTGGGCTTTTTCCTGGACTTCATTAACATTTCATGAGTTGTCCTGCGTTTCTGGAATTCATTCTCAACATGGCCTCTATTTTAGATCTTACTCGATATTAGATCCGATTTACCTAACTACACTGACTACCTAACTTTAAATCTGGCTTCATAACAATAGGCATTCCAAATTGTTCACATGTACACATTTGTGCATATGTATACTCATACACTGTCACCACCCATTTTCATTCAGATTCACTCCAAAACCAAAATCAAAAGTGAGTGATTACAATGAGTCATTCTTAGAAATATCTTCCTTAAACTGGGAGAATCACTTGTCTTGCTAAAAATACTAAGGAGACCTTTCCAGACCAGATCTGGAGAAGCCTATAGTGAGATTATAGAATCAAACACCAAAAGACAAATTCTACATGAAACTCCAATCTTATTTTATGCTGTCTTATGGTAATTATTATAATTTATTATGTTGGTTATAACACGTATAATGCTATATATGTTATTTATCTCTGAAATATTCCAACATATTTTTCCATGTTCTATATGCCAAGTTATGCTCTCGGCCAATGAGGTCTAGCCCAGCAGACTGTATCACGTTCTATTAATCAAACACTATTAGCATGCCATACTGAAAATGCATCATGCATCCATTCATTCATTCATCAAGTATTTATTGAGTACTAGGCACTGTTCTTGGGACAGCAAAAAACAAACAAAATGACTGAACTTGAGGATCTTATATTCTAGTGAGAAAGAGACATAAAATATACATATAAACAAAGTATTCCATTATCTATTGTCAAATAGCAAACAGCCCCCAACTTACTGGCTTAAACAATAATTTTATTATTATGATTTTGGGAGGTGATAAGGCTAAGCTAGATGGCTCTCATTTGGAGTCTCTTTTGCAGTGACTGGTACTGAAGTCATCTCAAAAACTTCCTTTCATGTCTGGAAGTTGATGTTGACTATTGGCTTGGGTCACAACTGGGGCTGTTTGCCAAAACATTTACAAGTGGCCTCTCCATGTGGTCTGTGCTTCCTCTTTTCACAATGGCTGAATTCCAAGTTCTAGTGCTCCAAGAGGACCAGACAGAGATTTACGCCTTTTTCTGACCTAGCTTCAGAAGTCACACAGCATCACTTCCACCACAGTTACACTTCAATTGGAGTGTGTGTGTCGGGGGGGGGGGGGGGTGGTGGAGATCCATGTCCCTCTCAAAGGGAGTAGTGGACACATCATTTTGAGAAAAGTACATGAAATGGAAAATCCATCTACATCCTGAAAACTATAGTCTGCTACGTGTTATATAAGTAAATATATGTGACGGGGCGATAGGTTCTACAGAGGAGAAAAGGGGAGGGTGGGAGGGCTAGGAGTCTGGTGCAGGAAGGGGGTGAGGAAATTGCTGTTTTATGTGGAACAAGCCTCTTGACTATGGTGACATTTAGGTGAAACCCTGAAGGAAATGAAGCCAAGTTCAGATTTCACTCCTAGTGAAAGCTAAGCCTCTGGAGGATTTTGAGCCAAAGAGTGAAGTGACCTAATGTTTCTGAAGATGACTCTGGCTGTTTGTGGAGGATAACTGTTAGGTTCCAAGACAAACTGAGCCTTCATCAACTAATATTGGCAGGCTGATGTAGGGAGACCGATTCGGAGGCTATTGCAACAACTCAGGTGAGAGACGACAGTGGCCTGGCGCAGGTGGGAGTGGTGAAGTCTCTTCCTCAGCTGAGTGAGTTCTGTGGTGTTGTGCTGTAGCCTATTTTCCTGTCATTCAGTTTGTGCCTTGGGAAACACTTTTGACCAATTATTATTATTATCAAGATGTGTGAGATGGTGCTCTGCCTGCACAGATAACTAAAGGGAGGCTATCATGCTGAAGGTGGAAATGAGAGCTCTACAGGGTCTGGAGGCACTTTTGAGGAAATGGATAAAGATCAACGGGTAATTAGAGAATGGAGTAGGACACTGTAGTACAGCATCCTAACCGTGCCCGTGGGAGAACTGATGAGCAGCTGAATGATGGAGGACAAGAAGAAATGGTGGGCAGAGGCATTTTATAACTTCGGAGGAGTTGCGAAACTTGAAGAAAAATCTGCCACCTTGTAGCACTGGTGCAGCATTTCTAAAAGGATGCTGGGTGTGGTGGTGCTCGCCTGTAATCCCAGGGACTTAGCAGGGTCAGACAGGAGGGTTGCAAGTTCGAGGCCAGCCTCAGTAACTCATGAGACCCTACATCAAAATAAAAGTTTAAAGGGGCAGGGGATATAGATCAGTGGTAGAAAGCCCTGGGTTCAATTCTTTAAAAAAAAAAAAAAAAAGTCAAAAACACTGTATAGTTCAGGATCCTACTTCTATTTTCTGGTACCAGGGATTAAAGCTAGAGCATTAACCATTAAGCCATCACACCTAGTTCATGATTCTACTCATAGACACCTATTCTCTGGGCTTGAGGGAATGCCCATATTCATTCAGGTAGCATTAAGACATTTTGCTGTCATCAGCTAACAGGTTTCTAGAATGAAGTTACTGATGGCTGTAGGGTCCAAGTTTGATCATAAGTTGGAGGTCAACCTGACCAACTCAGGGAGAACTTAGCTCAAAAAAAAAAAAAAAAAAGGAGGGGGTAGGTTGGTATAGCTTGGTGAGAGAATGACACTGGGTTCCACACCAGTGCCAAAAAAAAAAAAAAAAGTGTCTTTCAACAGATGAATGGACAAAGAAAATGTGGTATGTATATACAATGGAATATTACTCAACCTTAAAGAAGAATGAAATTATGGCATTTGCTGGTAAATGGATGGAGCTGGAGAATATCATACTAAAGAAATAAGCCAACCCAAAAAACCAAAGGTCAATGTTTTCTCTGATATGCGGATGATAATTCACAATAATGTGGGGGCGGCCAGGGAAGAATAGAGTTATTTTGGATTAGGTATAGGGGAGGCAAAGGAGGGGAGAGGCATGGGGGTAGGAAGGATAGTGGAATGAATGAGACGTTATTACCCTCTGTACATAATGACCGCATGACCGGTGTGATTCTACATCATGTACAACCATGAGAAATTATACTCCATTTATGTATGATGTGTCAAACTGCATGCTACTATCATGTATAACTAATTAGAACAAATAAAAAAAATCAATTCACAAGTATCTCTAGAATATATTGGAGAGGGGTCTGAAAGCCAGTGCAGTTTGATACATTAAAGAAATTAGACCCTAGCTGGGTGTGGCGGTACACACCTGTAATCCCAGAGACTCCAGAGGCTGAGGCAGGAAGATCACAGGTTCAAGGCCAGCCTCAGCAATTTATCGAGACCCTAAGCAACTCAGCAAGATCCTGTCTCAAAATTAATTAACTAATTAATTAATTAGACCCTGATAACATACCCCTAAAATAGTGCTATCCCAGTCTTCAGTAACCAACTTTGAAAAATTGAATTCTTACCATCTGGATTTTTTTTTTTTTTTGAACCAGGGATTGAAACCAGGGGCACTTAACCACTAAACACTAAACTACATCCCCAGCACTTTTTGTTTTTCATTCTGAGACAGGATCTCACTGATTTGCTGAGGCTGGCTTTGAACTGGTGATCCTCTTGCCTTCAGCCTCCCAAGCCTCCGGGATTCCAGGCACGTGCCACGGTGCCCAGCACTCCATCTGGATTTCTTTCTTTTTTTAATATTTATTTTTTTAGTTTTTGGTGGACACAACATCTTATTTTTTATATTTTTGTATGTGGTGCTGAGGATCGAACCCAGTGCCCCATGCACGACAGGCGAGCGTGTTACTGCTTGAGCCACACCCCCGGCCCCTCCATCTGGATTTCTAGGAAAGTCAGAAGTTAGTGGAAGTCCCAAGTTGGGCTTTTCACAGGTAGCAGGAAGGTGTTTCTTTTCTACAGCTTATGGAAACATTGATTTGCTTCCTTGACTTATGGTTTCGGCCACAAGTTGAAAATTGGAACCACCTGTAGGTTGGAGAGTGTCAAGGCAGAGAGACAAATGATTTCAACATGTCTTCAAAAGCAGTCAGTTTTGAGTGCCCTCTCTGGTGACATTTTGCTAATATACAGACCCAATCACTCATTCCTCAGGTTCAGTGTGAGGGCAACTAGTGGGAGTTGGTGTGGGAAGGGTAGTTGGGAGTGGGGAGTATTAGATGGTGAGGCCACTCAGGCAAAAGCAGCATTGCATTGAGGGAACACTGTCAGGTTTCTTTTAAAAAAAGGCCACTACCCTCTGTAACTCACTCAGAATGGTCAAAACTGGGAACCAAAGAGAGCTCCTTTTGAAAAATTTAAGACAAAAAAAACAGTGGAGAGATTTTCACCATCAGAGCAGCTCCCAGATTGAAGAGACTGACAGCTGACTGCACTGAATCTGGGAGTGAAGTCAATATGTGTCCGTGGAAAGGAGGACACTGAAATGCCTGACGTGGCAGGGAAATTGTCACGAAATAAAAGGCAAGTGAAGGTCTACATTGGACCTGTGTCAAAAGAAAGAGGAAACTTAAAAGCTGCGGCTGAATTTTGTTTAGGAATATTTTTGCTATCTCCTTATACTTCTGTCGAAGAGCTGGGGCACAGGAGGTGAGGAAAAACCTAAGTTTTCAGACTGGATTTTCAAAGGAAGTTTTCTCATTTGCTTTCAGCAAGAAGAAATCAGTCTCTATCTTCAAAACATATTTTGTAAGAAGTGCATGAGCAGCAACTTCATCAGTCATCACGATTTCACTTTAACTTCGAATTAAGTGAGTTTATTTAAGAGACTCAAAAGGAAAGCTATGCTTGTTCATCTAGGTTGTTGCTATGGAATTGACTAGGTATGTTTATCCAGTAATTAAATTGATTCCATAAATCTTTTTTCTAGACACTTGATACCTGTTTTGTTCATTATAGCGGATTACAGAGTAAAGTTTAATTCAAATTTCCTTCTTTCTGTAGGACACATTCTTTTTAAATTTAATTTTTGCATTATACTTGTAAATAATTTCCAGAACACAACTGTGGACAGTAAATAATTCACCAATTCATTCTTTTTTTTTTTTTTTTTTTTTTTGGTGGGGATGGCGGGGGTACTGGTGATTGAACTCAGGGGCACTTGACCACTGAGCCACATCCCCAGACTTATTTTTTTTGTATTTTATTTAGAGACAGGGTCTCACTGAGTTGCTTAGCACCTCACTTTTACTGAGGCTGGCTTTAAACTTGAGATCTTCCTGCCTCAGCTTCCTGAGGAGCCACTGGGATTACAGGTGTGCACCACCACACCCAGCCCAATTCATTCTTTTGAAGGATTGAGGATTAACATCATTTTTTATAAAACAGAATGAGGGGCTGGGGTTGTGGCTCAAGTGGTAGTGCGCTGGCCTGGCATGTTCGAGGTACTGGGTTCAATCCTTAGCACCACATAAAAATAAATAAAGATATTGTGTCCACCTAAACAAAAAAATAAATAATTTTTTTTTAAAGAGAATGAGGTATCCTTCAGAATTAAGTTTTAAAGGTTTCTGGTGGAGATAAGTGGCCAGGTCCTTTTGCATCTTCTTATTGTTGAGTAGGTACAATATGGAGCAGAAGTAGTATGGAGACCATCTTCTGAGACATTCATGGATTCATTTTTAATGTCTTTTTCTGTTATGTGAAACACAAATATAAAATCTGAAAATAAAACAGCCAAGACTTATCAAATTTAAAGTCATTTTAAAGGAGAAAATGATTTAACCTTCATTCATCCAAGAAATAATTCTCATTTCTAGGTTTGTGTGTAGAAGC
Organism: Marmota flaviventris; assembly: GCF_047511675.1. NCBI lineage: Eukaryota > Metazoa > Chordata > Mammalia > Rodentia > Sciuridae > Marmota > Marmota flaviventris. The sequence goes on along the minus strand of NC_092507.1, from coordinate 122,236,446 downwards.
GCTATGAATCGGGTGTGAATAGGAGTTTCTTCTTTCCTACCCAACCCTACTTCTTGGCAGCTTCTGATCTTTGTTTTACCTATACTGAGATTTTATTTCTAGCCTAGAAAAGTTACCCTTTAATCTTTTCTGCATTATGAACCCCTCAAAAAATCTCTAGGAAAGCTATGGATTATCTTCACCCAGAAAAATGCACATTTGTATGGACACAAAATTTTGCAAATACTTTCAGACTTTACGCCTATTGTGGGCCTATCATGAATGACAAGGAAAGGAACTCAGACCCTGGGCTCCTCAGACAAGATACTTCATCCCCTGTCTTCCCAGGGAGGTGTTATCTCTTAATGATCATGAACATCTGCGGCCAAAGAACTAGAGACTCTTCTCTTACAAATGGTTTATTACTACTACTATTATTTTACTTCCTCTGTTATCTTTGCCCAAGATAGTCTTCTTCCTTCCCTCCCTCACACTCCCTCTTTCTTTCTTTCTGCATACAATTTTAAAAAGTGTGTGTGTGTGTGTGTGTGTGTGTGTATTGGGTTTTGAATCCAGGCCTCACAGATGCTAGGCAAGGACTCTTCCCCTGAGCTAAACCCTCAGCCCTTTGTCTAAGATGTTCTTTAACATCTGAAAAATCCAGGAACTTCTAGATGACCATTTGGTCTAGCTGTTTTTGAGGAGGTTATTTCTGATTTTCCAACTCTGAAAATATAGTATAGTTGCTCTCCTGGAATGCCTAGTTTTACTTCATTAACTGACCCATTGACTGTAGTTCACTGAATATTCATGTGCTATCTTCATTTCCCAGAGTCCCTTGCAGCTGTGTTAGGGCCTTAAGACTGAGTCCTTGCAAATGGGAATACGAGGGCCGGTGATGGATTCCTTCCAGCCTAGAGCATTTACAGTTAATGTGCCTCCCAGTCAGTGAAACCGTAGACCCACAATATGGAAGCAATCTAGATCTTTGAGTCATCCCATGGAGGCAGCTGAACTAATGAGTTACCTGGCATACACTGGACTTTACCAGAATAATACAAAAAAAAAAATCCTTTATTGTGCTAGGCCATGGAGATTCCAAAATTAATTTACTAATGCAGCATACCCTAATTATACTAACACATTTGTATAAAGGTTGAAGGTTTTCTTCTTTTATGGTACTGGGGATTGAACTCTGGGGCACTCTACCACCAAGTTACATCCCTAGCCCTTTTTATTTTGAGACAGGGTCTTGCTAAGTTGTGGAAGAATAGTCTTGAACCTGCAATCCTCCTATCTACCTCAGCTTCACAAGTAGCTAGAATTACCACCCAGCTAAGGTTGATTCTTAAAAGAAAGAAAGAAATGCCCAGTACACTTTTTGCAGGGGTAAGCAGGAATTGAACCCAGGGCTAGGCTAGCACTCTGCCACTGAGCTATATCCCCAACCCACCAGGACTTTAAGAGTGGGAGATAAACTGGTGAGGTGGTGCACGCATGTAATCCCAGGGACTCAGGAGGCTGAGGCAGGAGGATCTCAAGTTCGAAGCCAGCCTCAGCAACTTAGCAAGACCCTTTCTCAAAATAAAAAAAAAAATAAGAATAAAAAGAACTGGGGCTGGGGATATAGCTCAGTTGGTAGAGTGCTTGCCTTACCTGTGCAAGGCCCTGGGTTCAATCCCCAGCACCAAAAACAAACAAACAAAAAAGAACAGGGGATGTGGCTCAGTGGTTGAGTGCCCCTGGCTTCCATCCCTAGTACCAAAATAAATAAATAGAACTGGGGACACAGCTCAGTGGTGAAGCTCCCTGTGTTCAATCCCCAGTTAAAAAAAAAAAGGGAGAGAAACTGGGCACGGGTGATGCACACCTATAATTCTAACTAATGAGAAGACCTAGGCAGGAGGATTTCAAATTTGATGCCAGCCTGAGCCACTTAACAAGACCCCGTCTCTAAATAAAAATAAAAAGGGCTGGAGACATACTCAGTGGTAGAGCACTTGCCTAGCATGCTTGAGGCCCTGGGTTTAATCCCCACTACCACAAAAAAAAAAAAAAAAAAAAAAAAAAAAACGGAGACAGCATTGTTAACAAACAATTTGTTTGTTTGAGTTTGAGACTAGCTCTTGCTAACTGGATAGTGCTTGACGTTATCTTAGGGTTGCTTTTTTTAAAGGTATAATATATAAAATGCCCAGGTCAGAACATGGCTTATAGTAGTTACTCCACAAATGATAGCTTTTATTATTAGTTCTTAAAATACATTATAAATATTTAACTGGAGGGACATAATAAAATTTGACTATAGTCATGAATGATGGACGGTCTCCCTATTCTGACTCTTTCCCAGTTTTCTCACCTTAAGGTATCTTTTCTAAATGGTTCAAATCTGGGGCTCAAACATCTTTTTTAAAAATATATATATTTGGTTTTTAGTTATAGGTGGACATGGTATCTTTATTTTACTTTATGTGGGTTGAGGATTGAACCCAGTGCCTCACGCCTGCTAGGTGTGCGCTTTACCTCTGAGCCACAACCCCAGCCCTGGGGCTCGAATATCTTTTATAAAACCGTTTGAAGTAATAACTTCCAATAAATAAGTAGTTTATTATCCTTAATCAAATATTTAGAAACAGTCTACTTTTTCTTCCACATGTTAATTAACAGAAGAACATAATAGGTAACATAATTTTGCCAAGTGCTAATGTGTGTGGTTCAGATAATTAAACAGTATAACTTATAAAATGATGCTAAATGTGTGAGATACACAGTACCTTCTGGAAGAAGAAAGAAAACTTGTATGCAGGCTTGAGTCTCTAGTGAAGACTTCTTAAAAGAAGTGGGCTCAGACCTTGTCTTTAAGAATGGCAGGTGAGCTGGATGCAAGGCATATCTATCTGTAATTCCTAGGACTCTCAGGAGGCAGAGGATCACAAGTTCAAGGCCAGCCTGTGCAGCTTAGTGAGATCCTGTATCAAAATAAACACAAAATGGCCTGGGGTTATAACTCAGTGGTAGAGTGTTGCTGGGTTCAATCCCAGTTGAGTTCAATCCCCAGTAATGAGAATAGGCGGGGTGGGGAGAATGGGTATAACATGGATAAGAGGAAAAGAAGCCAGACGCAGTGGCGCACGCCTGTAATCCCAGCGGCTCTGGAGGCTGAGGCAGGAGGATCACTAGTTCAAAGCCAGCTTCAGCAAGGGTGAGGCACTAAGCAACTCAGTGAGACCCTGTCTCTAAAATAAAATACAAAATAGGGCTGGGAATGTGGCTCAGTGGTCGAGTGGCCCTGAGTTCAATCCCTGCCCATCCAAAAAAAAAAAAAAAAAGAGGAAAGGGTTTCCACATGAGAAGGAATGACAAAGTGCTGGTAAAACCCACAAAGTTTAAATAAAACATAACCTTGAATAAATTTAAATTGATGAGTTTTTTTATAGATCAAAATCAATCTAGCATTTTTGACCCAATAAAAAGTGCCATTTGTGAAGCCATACACTGGAAGTTTCAACTGTGTTGGCAATTTTTTTTTTTTTATACTGAGTGGTAGATGTAAAGATTTCTTATATTTTATTCTTTTTTGGCACTGGCAACTGAACCCAGGGGTGCTTTATCACTGAGCTACATACATCTCCACCCCATTTAATTAATTAATTTATTTGTTTATTTGTTTGTTTGAGTTTGAGACTAGCTCTTGCTAACATACCCAGGCTGGGTCTCAAACTGGTGATCCTCCTGCCTCAGCCTCCTGAGTTGCTGAGATTACAGGCCTGTGCCACCTTGCCTGGCTCCTTATATTGTTTGTAATTTTCCTGAGGTTCTTAACTACTTCATAGTCATCTTTTAAAATTTATTTTTTTAAAAAGCAAAAAGAAAATGCTAACTCTCATTCAATAATTTAAATAATCATTTTATTTTTTTTAATAATTATTTTTTAGTTGGACACAATATATTGGGCCTGCCATGGGCTAGGAGAGCGCTCTACTGCTGAGCCACAACCCCAGCGCCAGATAACACTCATCCTCTTTAGGAAAACAATGCTTGGTTTCCTCAGCATTCTCAGACTTTCACCCTCAGCTTTTCTTTAAGATGTTGACGGAGTGTATTAGGGTATGAGCCTGGCTGTCCAACCTGTGACAAAGGAGAAGAACCCACAAATCCCCAATGCAGCATTCTTTGACTCCTCTGGCCTCTGGGGCAATGTCCCTTCTGTCCCTGGCCACTGACTGCCTTACTAGTGTGGACATAACTTGTGAATTGGCCTCCCTCAGGTTGCTCAGACCTCATAGCTCCTCCTCTACCTACCCTCAGCTCTCCGGTTCTACAAGACTCCTTTGACCCTGACCTTGGGGTGGGATAAGGGGGTGCACTCCGAGTCCTCACTATAGTGCCATCTTGACCCCCTAAGGTTACTACCTTGAACGAGTTCCTCGACCACTGAAGCTCTCACAGCACCCCAGGAAAATGGAACCTCAGAGTCCCCTGTGCCTGACACGGCTTACTCACACTTTTGTACCATGCCACAGAAGGACACAGAACACCCTGGGCCCCTCCCAGGGGCTAAAACAAGAACAGGTCCCTGTTACCTCTAGTTATCTGCTACACTTCTTCATCTATAGGCCGCGAAGCCTGAAGAGGAGACATCAGAGCACATTCTTAAGTTTTTCCTTTCTCTTTTTCTCTCAACCCCTTCCCCTTCCCATGATCCCCAGAACCAGAAACCACAGGCTTCCTTCCTTCCATGTCCTTCCAACACTGAGCAGTGGGCATCGCAGCCTGGCATGTATGTGTGACTTCTGTACCCTTTGTGAGAACTCCCTTTTAAGTCCTCCATATGCAACTTCCTTAAGCTGAGGAAGCTTAGAACTTCTTTTTAAACCCTAAAATAATAATAATAAATCTTCCAAGCCACTAACCTTGTCTTGCTATAAAATTCTGTTGTACTGGGAATTGAACCCAGGAGTGTGTTACCACTGAGCTCTATCCCCAGACTTCTCCCTCTCCTTCTGACAGGGTTTCACTAAATTGCTGAGACTGACTTTGAACTTGCAATCCTCCTGCCTCACCATCCCAGTGACACGTTACAAGCATGTGCCACCAAGCCTGGCTGTAAAATCCTATTTTGAATGTCAGAATTGAATATCTCAGTATTCCCCCCACCTACCCGGACTATTGTTTCTGTTATGAATCCTCATTTCTTCCAGGCAGATGGATGCAGAGGGCCATCTAAGGATAAAGTCATTTATTCAGAAAGGAAAATATGAAAGCACAGTTTTTCAAAATACTGCATTTCTGGGCTGGGGTTGTAGCTCAGTGGTAGAGTGAATGCCTAGCATGCATGAGGCACTGGGTTCAATTCTCAGTACCGCATAAAAATAAATAAAATAAAACTCATCATCGGGGCTGGGGTTGTGGCTGAGTGGTAGTGTTTGATTCTCAGCACCATATACAAATAAATAAAATAAAGATCCATCCACAACTAAAAAATATTTTAAAAAACCAAAAAACCTCATCAACAATGAAAACAAATATTTTTAAAAAGTACTACACTTAAAATTGCTCTCAATTTCCCCCCATCTCTTGTTCCTTCCTTTCATATGTCAACAACTGCCCCATAACCCCCATATGTCAAACTCGAAGGTTTACTGTAGCATCGATTCTCAAGACACAGAACTAGCTGAATAGCAGCTCTGATCCATAATGAAATGAGTATTGAACATATAGAAGAAATAAAATCAGTTGAATAAGTTCACCACATTTTCTTTTCCTTTTTCTCTAGGCACGTATTTGTACAGCACTCTGAATGTTTTACCCAGTGTGTTCTGAGAGTGGTTCCCCTTCCTAAATCCACCTTAGCAATGAGCCCCTTGTGCCTGCTAGGCAAGGAGATCTGTGGAGTTTGCCTGGTGCATCGCAGGTGCCATTTAACAATATGAGACTTCTGAGAGGTGTCACAACTGCCTTTTAAGCAGGAGATTCTTGGGAACAAATGCTCAGACCCAACAGTGAGTCAGTGACACAAAGAGCCCAGGTAGCAGATGAAGGGTCCTGCCAGTCTGTGTAATCAGAGGCAGGGGAATCAGACTACCCCTGTTTGAACCCTGTCTGAACCACTAATTAGCACAAACACATTACTTCAACTTGTCTACGCCTGTTTCAACTATGGGAGTTATAGGGCAAGTTCATGGACCTAATGCACGTACAATGTTAGCACAGAAGAGTTGAATAAACATTAGCTTATCAATATAACTGTGAATATTATATTGTCATTATCATTTAACATTAGTGGGTCAGTGACCCACTATCGACAGTGTTCCCTGCTCTCAGTACCCTCACCCACACTTGCACATGGTCCTTCCCCTCTAAATGTTGAACTGATAAAAGCAGCAGGAGTGAAGTGGTTGCGTGTAAGGTGGGAAAGGGATGTGTATAGACAGTTCAACCACCAGCTGTAGCCCGGTTAGTACGCAAGAGTGTCCCTAAATGAGGAAGGATAAAGTCAAATTCAAGCACTTCAAGTCTTTCATGTTACCTTTACAGGAGGAGAACTTTTTTTTTCGGGGGGGGGGGGGTGTTACTGGGGATTGAACTCAGGGGCACTCGACCACTGAGCCACATCCCCAGTCCTGTTTCGTAGAGACAGGGTCTCACTGAGTTGCTTAGTGCCTCCCTGTTGCTGAGGCTGGCTTTGAACTTGCAATCTTCTTACTTCAGCCTCCCGAGCTGCTGGGATTACTTACATGCGTGTGTCACCATGCCCAGCTGGAGGGTAAATTTCTTTTTTTTATATTTATTTTTTTAGTTGTAGTTGGGCGCAATACCTTTATTTTATTTATTTGTTTGTTTATTTATTTATTTATTTTTTGTGGTGCTGAGGATCGAACCCAGGGCCTCGCATATGCTAGGCGAGGGCTCTACCGCTGAATCACAACCCCAGCCCCTGAAGGATAAAATTTTTAGAAATATTTAAAGGGTGGAATGCAGCCAGCATGGTGGTGCACACCTGTAATCCCAGATACTCAGGAGGCTGAGGCAGGAGGATCACAAGCTCAAGGTCAGCCTAGGTAACTTAGCAAGACCCTGTCTCAAAATAAAAAGGGTTGGGGATATAGTTCAGTGATATAGCAATCCTGGGTTCAATCCCCAGTACTATACAATGAATAAATAAATAATATTTTTTAAAAGAGGGGGATGAGATGAAGAAATGTATACGTCTAAAAACAAATTGAAATGAAATAGATCCATGAGGACATTTGATTAGGTTAGGGTTAGGGTCCAGCAGTTCAGGCTTCTCTGGGACTGCACTGGAGGCCAGGCTTTGGGCACATTTGGAATGTGTCCCCCCTCCCCTCCCAGGCAATAGGGTAAAAGAGGAGCTATAGAAAAGAGAGAAGCGTGGCAGAATTGTCTATTTTAATTTATAGCTTTCCTAACTGAAATAATAGCTTTAAAGAGAAAACTTATTCACAAATCATTAACAGCAAATGTTGGGATGGGAAGATGATAAGCAAGAAAGATAATTAAAGTCTGTACTATTCTTAAAATGAAATACTGTCTAAGCACAGAGGAATAAATTACATGACTTTTCAAACCTTTCCAATTTAGCATTCTTTAGAAATTCCACTGTCTAGCAGTGTTTTTCAACATCTTGTGACAGCAACCAACAGTAAGAGGTCTGTTCTACATCTCTGTACTATATGCTCAGCAACCCTCCATTTTCTTCCACGATTCACATTTGATGAAAGAATGTTCATCCTCACTATACAGCATCTTTCTGTTCTCTTCTATTCCAGCTTCTTCCTTCTTTTCTTCCCAGTTCTCCTTGTCGGAATGGTCTTGGCCACCCAGTTTGAAAACGCAGGTCTCCTGGGTTCTCCTCATCCTCAGACACATTGGCAGGTTGGCTCACCTACCCAGGGCAGAGCGAGAACTCCCCCGAGGTGCCCAAAGAGCGGTCTCTAGGTCTGACCTGCCTCCAGGACTCAGGATGTCATTCCTGGAGACCTGGTGTCCCTACAGAGGGACCTAAGGGAGCCAGAGGGGAGAGGGGTAGGTAACGTGAGAACCCACTGAAAAATCCGTAGGTCTGGACGCCCAGAGCCATTCAACGAATGGCATCTGTTTATATCAATTTGCTTAAAAGTCTCCATCTTACACATTCAGCACCCACGCGGACAGTGGACCGCAGCCGAACCTCCGGTGGCCCGGCCGCCACCGCCCAGCTCCCGGCACCGGGCCTCGGGGCGCCGGCCTCCGCCCCCACCGGGGCCCAGCCTCCCCTCCAGTTTCCAGCCCTCCCCCAGCCTCCTCCAGCCTCCCCCGGCCCCCAGCCCTCCCCGGGCCTCCTCCAGCCTCCCCCGGCCCCCAGCCTCCCCGGGCCTCCTCCAGCCTCCCCCAGCCCCCCCCCGCCTCTTCCAGCCCTCAGCCTCCTCCAGCCCCCAGCCCTCCCCCGGCCCCCAGCCCTCCCCCGGCCTCCTCCAACCCTCAGCCCTCTTCCAGCCTCCCCCGGCCCCCAGCCTCCTCCAGCCTCCTCTAGCCCCCAGCCCTCCTCCAGCCCCCAGCCCTCCCCCGGCCCCCTCCAGCCCCCAGCCCTCCCCCGGCCCGGGAACTTTCCCTCCAGTGCGGTGGAAGGTTACGCGCGGGGAAAGTAGTCCCGGTGCAGAAAGTTTCAGGGACAGAGGGCGGTGGACGCCGCGGGGGCGGCCAGCGCGGGGCGCCGGCGGGGGAACACTGGGCGGGGCGCGGGGCGTGGGTGAGGGGGGAGCGGGGGAGGGTGCGGGTTAGGGGGGCGGGCCGCGGGGGCGGGGGAACTGCGGGCCTGGGGAGGCGGGGGCGGGTGAGGGGCGGGGCCTCGGGGGCGGGGTCTGCAGGCTGCGCCCCTCGCCCTGGCGGGCACTGTCCTCCCCTCGGCCCACGGAGGCCACGCCCACCACGGACGGAGAGGGCGGGACCGGAGTGTCGCAGCCCAGGAGGGGGCTCGGGTTTTCAAGAACTCTGTGTGTGTTGGTGTATGTGTGTGTCAGTGTGTCGGTGTGTCTTTGTGTGTGTCTGTGTGTGTCGGTGTGTCTTTGTGTGTCGGGTGTGTGTGTGGGTGTGTCTGTGTATGTGTCGGTGTGTGTGGCAATTTGTGTGTCGGTGTGTGTTGGGGTGTGTGTGCGTTGGTGTATGTGTGTCAGTCTGTGTGTGTGTGTCTGTGTGTCAGTGTGTGTGGGTGTGGGTGTGTCTGCGTGTGTGTCTCTGTGTGTGTTGGGGTGTGTGTATGTTGGTGTAATGTGTCTGTTGGTGTTTGTCGGTGTGTGTATAGGTGTCAGTCTGTGTGTGTCAGTGTGGTTTTTTTGGTGTGTGTGTCAATGTGTGTGTGTTGGTATATGTCAGTGTGTGTGTCGGTGTGTGTTGGCATGTGTGTCTCTGTGTTGGTGTGTGCGTGTGGTGGTGGTGGTGTGCGGTTTTTTGTTTTTTGTTTTGGGCATCATGATCTTTTAGGAATCCATAGTTGAAGTGCAGAAAATGAGGTGACCTGGGGGAAAAAATTAAAAATGAGATTTTGAAAATACAGATTTCCCTACTTCATTTTTCTCTCAAACCAATTTAGCTGTAAGTTACATATTGATAAGCGCCCAGAATAGGCGAGGAGGCTGTCTCCTGCCCTCATTGGACTCCAGATTCTGGTGTGAAGGTAATTTTGCCGACTGGAAGCCTACTCCCCAAACATCAGCCTGCTAACTAAGTGATGATCTTGGTTTTGCCTGACTTCTTCCCCTGCCCCCCTTTATGGTTCTGAGGTCGAGCCCAGGGCCACGCACATGCTAGGCAGGCACTTCACCACTGAACTACATTCCCAGCCCTTTTATTTTTATTTTTTTATTTTGAAACAGGGTCTTATTATGCTGCCTAAACTGGACTTGAGCTTGCCATCCTCCTGCTTCAGCCTCCTGAGTAGCTGGAATTACAAGTGTGTTCCACAGGCCGCGCGGCATTACTGTGTTCTAATCCGTACCCCTGCTTCAAGTGGATAACTTTACACCTAGCTTGGCCCAGGTTTAATTCAGATCATTTTTTAAAAGAATTCAGTGGTAAATAATATCACTAGTGTCTCCTTCAGTTTTAGGAAATTTTATTTATTACTACACACATTTTTAAGTATTTTTTTGCTGTGTCATTCTTAGGATAGACACAGCCTCTCCTGGTTGGCACTGTCAACACTTGGGGAGTGCTTAGTTCAGGAGGCTGATGGACACTGTATAGATTAACCAATATGACATACTTGTTGACTTCATTAAAAATAGCACTTAAGATTTCATATGATTATAGTCTGTGTCATGTTGTGTACCAGAAATCTATGTAAAACACAAATTCCTGAAATGTAGGGACCTCATTTCATTCCTCAATGAAATGAAGTTCATCTTGCAATGTTGTGAACTTAAAAGGGTCTAGCATATAGGCCTCAGTTAATGGTAGGTGTTAATATTATCTCTTTTGATATCTTCCAAAGTGCTTTGCATGTGGCAAACAATAAGTACTAGTGGAATGAATGAAGGTGTCATGTCCCATAGATTCACAGAGAAAAAACATCAGGATGAGACCCTCGAGCACAATGACTTCATTTCATCAATGAAGCTGAGTGTGGAGGTGTCCATCTGCAGTCATTTGCCAGATGCAGGCCCTCTTGACCTTGGGATGTGGGTCATTTAAAATTTTCAAAGGAAAAGTGTGCCTAATTAGCTAGGAGGGCTTAACCTCTTGTCAGTGTGGGACTTGAGAAGTTTGTCTAAATATGGAAAAGCTAAGCTCACTTGACACAGATCAGGGGAAAAAAGATTTCTACAAGTTATTCAAGTTATTCATGTCAAAAGCAATTAGCGGGCCTCAGCTTCCATTACATCATTCCTTAGGAAAGTATGTGCTGGGAGTGCTGCAGGTCATGTGATTTGATAGAGAAATGAAATCTGGATTTTCTTTGTGTTTCTGTCCTTAGCCACATTCAGTTTTTATTATGCCTGCAGAAGACTGAAGCAGAACACAGAGATCTAGTTTATGTGAATGCCGTCAGACAGCTAAACGGTGGAAGCTTGTTGAAGAGATTTACTGAAAGCCGTTTCCTTAGATTACAGACTAGTGAATTAATTAAAAAGGTTTTGAGAGAGAGAGTGTGCCAGACCCCTACTTGCTCATAAGATAGTACTTTCTTACTGATGTGATGTGACAGTTGAGTTCAGTTTCATGTAAACCCGGAGGATGGTAACACAGAGCAGTGCTGATGTGTTCCGAGACATACAAGTGGCCATGACAACCGAGTCCACCAGCTACTGGACTCATTTCCTTTGGCTGAAGTACCTGAGCTCATATAAACTCACATTCTGACAAGATGTTGAACTATTTGATAAAAATGAAGTCACCAAGTTTTGAAGTGCTAGCACTCTTTCACGCTTAGTTATTTTTACAGTACATGGGTTTTAAATGGTCCTCAGTTATTGGTCATATCCATGACATTCAGTTTCCAGGGGAATTAAGTGAGCTGAAAGTGAATCGTGTAAAAAGACATATAGCCCTGAAATTTTAGAGACAAGCGGAATTGCAGAAGTATTCTAAAGTTTTTGGTCCAATTCTAGGCAGTGTTTGGGTCTAACTGGTTCAGAAGGCACATTCCTTTTTTTCATGAAAATGTTAACATTGAAGCCCAAAGCAATGCCATTAATATATACCCATAGTCAAACACGGAGAGTGCCATCTGGGCATGGTGGCATGTGACTGGAGTTCCAGCACCCAGGAGGCTGAGGCAGGAGAATCTCTTGAGTTTAGGAGTTGGAGAGCAGCCTGGGCAATAGAGGGTTGCCCCACATAATGTTTGAAAACAAACAAAAAGGGAGGGAGGGAAGGAAGGGAGAGGAAGAAAGGAAGAGAAATTAACAGTTCCCTGGCCGATTATGATTTATTCTGACTGCGAGGCACCTGAGACACCTCAGTTCTTATTGTTTATAACAGTGTCATTCAACAGGAATGTCGTGGGAACCATGTACGGAATTTGTGATAAAATTACAATTTGTATGAAATTTGTGTAAAATTTCTAGTAGCCGTATTAAAAATTAAAAGACCAACAATCCCAGGAACTTGGGAGGCTGAGGCAGAAGGATTGGAAGTTCAAGGCCAGCCTGGGCAACTAAGTGAGACCCTGTCTCAAAATAAAAAATAAAGCAGGGCACAGTGGCATATGCTTGTAACCCCAGGGGCTCTGGAGGCTGAGGCAGGGAGATAGCAGGTTCAAAGCCAGGCTCAGCAGTTTAGTGAGGCTGTGTGCAACCTAGTGATACCTGTCTCAAAATGAAAAATAAAAAGTGGGCTGGGGATGTGGCTCAGTGGTTAAACGCCATTGGGTTCATTTAATATAAATCATATTTTAATATGAGAATAATAAAATTTAAAAATAAAAAATAAAAAGGAATGGAGATGTAGTTCTGTAGTATAGCACTCCTGAGTTCAATCCCTAGCCTAGTATCAAATTAAATTAAAACTGATAAAATTCATCTTAATAATGTATTTTATTTCACCAAATATATCTGAATTATCATTTTAATATGTAATCAATATAGAAATTAACAAATTATTTTACAGCCTTTTTTTTTACTTTTATTTTTTTGTAGATAATAGTATTTTGTAGACAGAATACTTTGACTTTATTTATTTATTTTTATGTGGTGCTGAGGATCAAACCCCGTGCCTCACACGTGCTAGGGAAAGTGCTCTACCACTGAGCCACAGTCCCAGCCCCACATTCTTTGTTTTGGATTAAGTTTTTCTAATTTTCTAACAGCATAATTTGCCGCAGTCTGTCTGGGCACAAAATAACCGAGCCGCCACAAAGCCTTGTAGGTTCAAACAGCAACTCTTTATTCCCCAACTCTCACCGGCACTCTACACACACTTCCTGGGAACACACTCCCTCCACAGGGCTCCTTGCACCAATTCTCCCGGAACCCCAAAGTAGCAGGCGCCCTAGGCAGCAGGATCCGCCCTAATCCCAGCAGGATCCGCCCTATTCCAGGAGCAGGGTCACCTTTCAACCATTCCCTCTAGCAAAATGCCATCATTTCTGACTAAACTGTGGCTCTCAACAAGCCAGAGGTAACTAGTAGCTACCGTGCTGGGCAGTTCATGGGTGGAGGGAAATGCAGATGAGGGAAGAGGTCATTTCAATTTAGTATAATAAAGACTATAATGATGGAGGTCTAAAGTACATCAAGAGTGTATAGCAGTAGGGCTGGGGCTGGGGCTCAGCGGTAGGGCTCTGGCCTGGCACATGGGAGGCCCTGGTTTCAATCCTCAGTGCCACATAAAAATAAATAAATAAGGGGCTGGGGATGTGGCTCAAGCGGTAGCACGCTCGCAGGCGTGCGGCCCGGGTTCGATCCTCAGCACCACGTACAAAGATGTTGTGCCCGCCGAAAATTAAAAAATAAACAAATATTAAAATATTCTCTCTCTCTCTCTCTCTCTCTAAAAAAAAAATATATCTACTTTAATAAAAAAATTAAAAATAAATAAATAAATAAAATGAAGGTATTGTGTCCAACTACAACTAAAAAGTGTTTTTTCAAAAAGAGTATATAGAAGTGGCCTAGTTCCTTCAGTTCTTCCTCCTGAATACCCTGTAATTCTCTGTTTCCCTGTGTCCTTCCTGTAGCTGTTCTCACCAAGCGAGATCATCTCTTAGACTTCCACAGCAGCCTCTGAAAAGTCGCCTCTTACTATGTCCTTCCTCTTTTTTGTACCAGGGATTAAACTCAGGGGCACTTGACCACTGAGCCCCATCCCCAGCCCTATTTTGTATTTTACTTAAGAGACAGGGTCTCACTGAGTTGCTTAGCACCTCGCTATTGCTGAGGCTGGCTTTGAACTCGGGATCCTCCTGCCTCAGCCTCCTGCGCCACCACGCCCAGCTATATCCTTCCTCTTATCACTTCTCTGTCTCTGACCCCAATTTCTATTTTCTTTCTTGCTCCCCACTTGCTTTCTTGAAAGTTTTTCTTCCTTCTTTACTTTCCTTCCTACTTTATCCTCTTATAATATTGAATGCAAATAGATTTCTAAATCTTTGCTTTAGTTATTTACTTCTGTGTTCCGTGTTTTTCATTTAAAAATCTGAAGAGCTTGACCTTTTATCAGAATTAAATTAAGATGCTTTTTACTCTAGCATGGTCTTCAGTGAACTTTTCTCATAGATTAGCCTGTTTCTATGGAAAAATACATACCATCTTCTCCTGGGAGGAAAACAATCCCCTTCACCATTTATAGAGGAGAAAATGGAAAAGTTATGTACACAGGATCATTCAGTGACTGAAACCAGTCAAAAGAACCCATGCTCTTGCCCACATCCAAGCCTCTCTTAGGTTGATCTTAGTGGATGGTGGCTGCCTTGTGGCATCTAGCAGTGAGGTCAGTTAATTATTCAGTGTCTGTGGAGGTCAAGAGATAAATGAAATACCTAATTAAATAAAGCTTTGGGGTGCTGAGAGCTGATAGCCTCTTTAACTTTACACATTTGCTTTGGAGGGCCGGCTGTCTGGCTTAAAAGAAATAGCCAATCTAGGCATATGGGTTTTTCCCTTTTAGTCCTGAGAAAGTGGATGTGTAGTCACCTTTCTGTTTATGACTCTGATGACACTGCCGGTTACCCCCCTCACTGCCTCCATTAAGATGATGATATTAAGTTAAGCTGTGTATAATTGCTGTGACTGGATGATGCTGGATTGAAACAGGCTGTGTATTCAGTTGTATATAGACACCTGCTGACGGGCAATAGGGCGGCTCCTGCTGCCTCAGGCACCCACTACTTTTGAGTTCTTGCGGAGTTCCCGTTGAGTTCTTCTGCAGCACAGCCGGAGAGTTGGGGAGGGGGGGAGGGCGTGGAGTGCCGGTGAGAGTTCGGGCAATAAAGTAGTTCCTGTTTGAACCTACAAGTGCCTCGTGGCGGCTCGGTTATTTGTGCCCAGCCAGACTGCGGCACCCTTCTATTATACAATTTTAATATTTGAACCCAAGAAAAACTTTCCAACATTTTTCCAAATGACATCTTACCATAAAACGGGATTCTGCAAAGTAAGGCCTAACTGCACAAGTACTTTAGTATTCCAGAACCAACTCACACAGAGACATTTTCCCCATCATTGCCCATTGCTCTGAGAACATCCAAAGCCTGTTTACCATATTCCATCCAACAGCTTGTTTTTAATCTCTCACTTCAAAGATTCACTGAGGATTTCTTTCTGAATATAATTATGCAAAAAAAAATGATAGCAGCCTGTGTATCAGTTAGGATAGACTAATTGCTATCACAATTAAAATAAAATAAAAATAATGGCTCCAAGTAAGAATGGACCCAAATAAAAATAATGGCTCCTAAACCAGGAAAGGTGTTCACACCTGTAATCCCAACTACTCAGGAGGCTGAGGCAGGAGGATCACATGTTCAAGGTCAGCCTGGGCAATTTAGGGAGACTCTGTCTCAAAATTAAAAAAGACTGGGGATGTGACTTAGTGTTTAAGAGCCTCTGGGTTCAATCCCTCAAATAAAAACATAAAATTAAATAAAATTAAATAATAAGCACAGTTGATACAGGCCTGTGTTAGGCCGACATAAAATCTTAACCTGGTGGGGACTCTGCCTCTGCCCGGTCCCAAATATGTCCCTGCTACTGTTTTTCACACAGTATGCTGGAGAAGGCTTTACTCAGGTGGTCAGTGTGTTTTAAATTGCCAAGACTGGATTGGCCTGCCAGTCCTGAGGAGGTCAAACTTGAAGGCAAAGAAATGTTTGATACCCCAATGCTGCATAGGATTTGAGCATCAGGAATGGAAGTTTTCTTGGTCCCCAAAGCCACTAATCTAACATTAGGAATTCTTCACTATTTTTTTTTCTTTTGTGGTATTGGGGGTAATCAAATTTAGGGTCATGTGCATGCTGGGTAATTGCTCTACTCCTCCCACAAGTCTTTTTTTTTTTTGTACCAGGGATAAACCCAGGGGTGCTTAACCACTGAGCCACATCCTCACTCTTTTAATTTTTATTTTGAGACAGGTTCTCACTAAGTTGCTTAGGGGCTTTGCTAAATTGCTGAGGCTGACTTTAACTTGTGATCCTCCTGCCTCAGCCTCCTGAGCTGCTGGGATTATAGGTTTTTAGTCTCTCACTTCAAAGGTGTGTACCACTGCATCTGCCCCCTGCCACCACCAAAAAAATCTAATAAAGCAATTTGGGCTCACAATTTTAGATATCTTTCCCTTTTTAAAATACATTTTCAGTAGCTGCAGTACATCTCACAAAATTTTGGTCCATGATGAATTAGAAAGAAAAAAAAAAAAAAAACTTGTCCTTCCTCACAGACGGTTTGAGAAGCACTAGTTTAAATTATTTTCTTTAATATCCTTTCAGCTAGAGCTCAGTCTCATGGTCACATGTAAACCACAGCAGAAGCTGAGATGTGGTCCAGTGGACATGAGACAGAGATGATTTTCTCTTCCCCGTGGGGAGATTGAGCTATGGGAGGTATATCAATGCTATCTTCATCCAGACAGAAGATAATTGCCAGATAATTGTATCATTACCATCCAGAAGGATTTGGCTGCTATGGCCAGAGGAGAAATGTTGTCTGTATTTGCTGTTCTTTTCTCTCATATTCTGACTTTTCCTATCTGCCCCATCATGACTTAATCATTTCTTACTTTTTTTTTTTTTTTTTGGCAATACTGGGGATTGAATCCAGGGTCTCACACATGGTAGGCAAGTGCATTACCACTGAGCTACATCCCCAGCCCTCATTTCTTACTTAAATTGCCAAATAGCCTCCCAACAGAAGCCACTACTTCTAAAATCTTAAACTTCTTTACCACTATTTACCATGAGAATCTCACCATGTTACTCTTCAATAATTTCCTAGCACTTAACAGACTTAAGTTAAACTTTGATCATAAAAAGCCTATGAAGCCGGGCATAGTGGTGCACGCCTGTAATCCCAGTGGTTTGGGAGGCTAAGACAGGAGGATCATGAGTTCAAAGCCAGCCTCAGCAAAAGTGAGGTGCTAAACAACTCAGTGAGACCTGCCTCTAAATGAAACACAAAATAGGGCTGGGGGTGTGGCTCAGTGGTTAAATGCCCCTGAGTTCAATCCCCAGTACCAAAAAAAAAAAAAAAAAAAGCCTATGAAGTCATTCACAGTTCAGTGCCTTCCTGCTTCCTTGGCCTCCTCTTCCAGCTGTGTCCTGTGTCCTAGATCTTCCGTGGCCTGCAGGCACTCTCACACATTCTTGCCTTGTCCCTGTGTACGCCCACTAGGCTTCCCTCCTTCCGCTCTTAGTTTAATGGTACTTCACCTCTGAAACCTCCTTGACTCTCCGGTGCTCGATGGAACCCCTTTCTTTCATTGGAACCACAACTGTTTGGTAATGAATAGCTGGCCATCTTCTCAAAGAATGCACTTCTTCCCCTTAGACTAGGAGCTAATCGAGGGTTGAGAGCATACTTTTTTCACTGGTCTATCTCAGGAACCTTTTTCTTTTTCGTTTTCTTTCTTATTTATTGAGGAACTGGGGATTGAACCCAGGGCTATTCTACCACTGAGTTACAACCCGCATCCTTTTAATTTTATTTTATTAAATTTTGAGACAAGGTCTTGCTAAATTGCCCAGGTTGGCCTTGAATTCGTGATCCCTCTGCCTCGGCC
Organism: Marmota flaviventris; assembly: GCF_047511675.1. Classification (NCBI taxonomy): domain Eukaryota; kingdom Metazoa; phylum Chordata; class Mammalia; order Rodentia; family Sciuridae; genus Marmota; species Marmota flaviventris. Next base: position 122,218,755 of record NC_092507.1, on the reverse strand, counting down.
TCTCAAGTCACTGGACTGGAGATGGGTTCCACTGTGCCCTGCTGCCTGTGGCTTCTGGCCACTAGCTGATGCTTAGTGAAGAGCTGACAAGCGAATGAAGACTTTTCAACGTTTGCACCATCGAGAGAGTGGAGAGTAGAGGCTCTTTCTTGTTTGTCTCCTAAGAGTCCAGGGTTTGAAGAAGAGAGAACAAGTGGAGACAATTAAAAAACCCAAAGCTTCCCTCAGAAAGACTGTCAAATGAGAAGACTCAAGTGCAGGCATCTAGGATGGGCTGCGACATCTCGGTACCTAGAGGGGGAAGGAAGGCTTTCCTCCTTACCATCGACTGGTTCACACTTCTGTAGTAACAGAAACTAACCTACGATTGAGGGCCACACAATGCCAGCTGAAAGCTATCTTCAGGCTCCACTGTAGAAGGGTGGCAGTGGGACGCGGGTGGAAAGTCCTTCCAGCAGGCTGGCTACACTCAGAGGTCGCCCTTTGACCTTGCCTCATCCTCATTCCTCGCGTGCAGAACTGGGATGTGGAATCTAGAGACGCAGCTAGTGCTCCCTCTCAGGAGGCAACCCCAGGAATGGAATCGGGGGCTCGGGACAGCAGAGCAGAGAGCTAGCGGGGACCGAGACCCGAGGAGATGGGGTGATTCGACCATTCTTAAAAGTTGAACTTGAGCTCTACCTTTTTCCACATAAGAGGGAAATAGACTTTTAATTTCTTTAAACCACTCTTTCTTAGTTAAACTTTCTGGTTTATGCAGCCAAATCTAATCCTAACTAATATAACGGGCATTTATAGAGTGCCTTCCTATGTCAGGTATTTTATACACATAACCTCTTTTTAAAAAAGTGTTTGTTGGGGCTGGGGTTGTGGCTCAGTGGTAGAGTGCTTGCCTAGCATGCATGAGGCACTGGGTTTGATCCCCAGGACCACATAAATGTAAAATAAAGATATTGTGTCCACCTAAAACAAAACAAAAAAAATAATAATAAGTGTTTTTTAAAAAGTGTTTGTAGTACTGGGGACTTAATCCAGGGTGCTCTACCACTGAGCTGCATCTCCAGCCCTTTTTATTTTTTTATTTTGAGACAGGGTCTTGTTAAGTTGCTAAGGCTGGCCTCAAACCTGTGTCCTCCTCCCTCAACCTCCCAAGTCTCTGGTATGCCTCACTTCACCTGGCTCACATTGTCTCTTTTTATCTTCATTAAAGTGCTACCAAAATTGACCAGATTGTCATTTGCTGGCCATGGGTAAGCTACTTCACCTCTATGTGCCTCAACTTCCTCATTTATAAAATGAGGATAATGATAGCACCTTCTCATAGAGCTATGAAGACCACACATAGTCCTAACCATGAAGTACTGGAACTATGCTTGACTTAGAGTAAGTGCTCAGTGTTAGACATATGGTTTTAGCAATCATACAATCATCAGAGACCTGATTGTTTCTCAGAAAGTCACAGTCACTTGTTTAAGGTGGCACAGTAAATGGGAGAGCCAAGATTCAAATCCAGGCCCATGTAACTTTTAAAACTGCATTTCCTCACTGCATTTAGAAAGGACCCAAAGTTAATAGAATGGGGGGTGGTGCTGGAGCCCAGATGCATGAATGAAATCCTGCCTTTCACCCCTGTGTAGTCTTCCCAATGGAGTAGCTGAGTCCCTTTCGCCCTCTTGTGGCTGTAGGACTCGATGTGCACTCTTGGCAGTAGAGGAAGAGGCCAGAAAGGGAAGGCTAAAGTCCGAAACAGGCTTGGCTTGGATTCTATAGCTCAGCAAAGAAAATTGTAGGTGAGGGCTTGGGATGTGGCTCAAGCGGTAGCACGCTTGCCTGGCATGCGTGCGGCCCGGGTTCGATCCTCAGCACCACATACAAACAAAGATGTTGTGTCCGCCGAAAACTAAAAAATAAATTAAAAAAAAAAAGAAAATTGTAAAAGTCTTTGCAGCTACTCTTCTGACAGCAGATTAATATACATAATATATAAAAGACTCAAAAAATTCAACACCAAGAAAGCCAAAAACCCAATCAATAAATGGGCAGATGGCTGGGCACAGTGGCAAAATATCTGTAATCCTAGTAACTTGGGAGGCTGGGGCAGGAGGATCATAAGTTAGAGGCCAGCTAGGAAACTTATTAAGACCCTGACTAAAAATAAAACAAAAAAAGACTGGGGATGCAGCTCAGTGGTAGAGCATGTAGGAGTTCTTGGGTTCAATCCCCAATACTGCAAAATAGATTTTTTTAAAATGGGCAGATTAACTGAACAGGTACTCCTCAAAAGAAGATATACAAATGGCCAATAATTATATGAAAAAGTGTTTAACATTTTCAACCATTAGGAAAATACAAATCAAAACTATTTTGAGCCAGGTGCAGTGGCGCATGCCTGTAATCCCAACGGATTGGGAGTCTGAGGCAGGAGGACCACAAGTTCAAAGCCAGCCTCAGTAAAAGCAAGGTGCTGAGTGAGACCCTGTCTCTAAATAAAATACAAAATAGAGTTGGGGATGTGGCTCAGTGGTTAAGTGCCCCCGAGTTCAATCTCCAGTACCAAACAAACAAACAAAACAACAACAACAAAAACCCCAAATCCTACTTTGAAGCATGGATCAGTGGGTTAAGTACCTCTGGGTTCAATCCCCAATCTCCAAAATAAACAAAAAACTACATTGAGATTCCATCTTACCCCAGTCAGAATAGCAATCATCAATAATATAACAATAAACGCTGGCAAGGTTGGGCAGGGCTCTTATACATTGTTGGTGGGAATGTAAATTAGTATAGCCACTATGGAAATCGAGATGGTGGATCCTCAAAAAACTAAAAGTAGCCCAGTGTGGTAATATGCCCCTGTAATCCCAGCTATTCAGGAGGACTGCAAATAGGAGGATTGCAAATTGGATGCCAGCCTTGACCATTTAGTGTGACCCTGTGTAAGATAAAACATTTTAAAGATGCTGGGACTGTAGCTCAGTAGAAGAGTGCCCCTGGGTTCAGCCTCCAGTACTGGGGTGGAGAAGAACAGCAGTAAAAAATACAACTACCAAATGATCCAGCTATACCACCCCTTGGAATATATCTGAAGGAATTAAAGTCAGCATACTATCAGGACACCTACATATGCACGTTTATCATCGCAGGATTCACAATTACCAAGGTATGGAATCAGCCGAGGCTACCCATCCACAGATGAGTGGATAAATAAAACGTGGTATTTTTACACAATGAAAGAAGAAGGAAATCATGTCATTTGCAGGAAAATTAATGGAACTGGAGGACATCACGTTAAGTGATATAATCCAGACTCGGAAGGACAAGTATTCCATGTTTTCTCTCATCTGTGGAATACGGGCAGGGGAGACAATATGAAATAGAAAAAGAATATTAGAGAAGAGGAAAAGGACCAGGGAAGGGGAGGAGAGGGTATGGGAAGGTAATGGGGGAGGGGGGAAGTCAATATGTTATATGCACAAATCCGCCGCAATGAAACGCATTCTTCTTTTCTTTTTTTTTCCCTTTGGTTTTGGGGATTGAACCCAGGAGCACTTTACCACTGAGTCACATCCCACACCTTTCTTTTTTTTGGTACTGGGGGTTGAACTCAGAGGTGGGTGCTTAGTATGTGTGAAGCCAGCTTAACCACATCACAGCCCTTTTTTATATTTTATTTAGAGACAGGGTCTCACAGAGTTGCTTAGGGCCTGGCTAAATTGCTGAGGCTGGCTTTGAACTCGGGATCTTTCAGAGTCGCTGGGATTACAGGCTTGTGCCATGGTGCCCAGCCCTTTCTAGTTTTTATTTTGAGACAAGGCCTCAATAAATTGCCAAGGCTGGCCTTGAATTTGTGACCTTCCTGCCTCAGCACCCAGCTGCTGGGATTATAGGCATGTGCCCCTGCACCTGGCTTGAAACCTTTTATTCTGTGTGGTCAATATGTGCTAATAAAAAAAAAAAATGAGGGGCTGGGTTGTGGCTCAGGGGCAGAGCGCTTGCCTTGCATGAAGAAGGCACGGGGTTCATTCCCCAGCACCACATTAAAAAAACCAAATAAACAAAATAAAGGTATTGTGCCTATCTACAACTAAAAATATTTTAAAAAGAGAGAGAGAGAAAGAGAAGGAAGGCAACTAGCAAGATCAAGAGAATTTTGCTTAGTTCAGTGCTCAGCTTTGTGTGTGTGTGTGTGTGTGTGTGTGTGTACCCAGGGCTTCACACATACTAAGCACCCACAGTACCACTGAGCCATGCCCCTTGCCTTCAGTGCTCAGCTTCTGAGTCCCAAATCCATTCCCAGGGCCAGGAGTGACAGCCTCCCATAAAAATGAGGCCCCAAAAGACTACAAGCAGTTGATAACACTTTCTTGCAAGCATGATGTGGGGCTCTCAAGAGAAGAAACAGGGGATAAAGTCCCTTCCCCCAAAGAACTCATCATATAATTAACCCTTTCTATAACCACAGACAGACTTGCATGGAGTTAAGAGAGTGATTGGGAGGCACCCGGGTTGTGTGCCTGCTGCTCTCTGTATGCCCTGGGGCAAGGTATTTAACTTTCTGCAAACTTCACCTTCATGACTTACAGAGAGGGAAATAGTACTACTTCCCTGTAAGGTCATTATGAAAATTAAATGAGGTAACATTTGTCAAGTAATTAGAATAGTAATTAAGCAAGTGCTTAAGTGTTTTTAAATAAATAAACATACACTGAATAATTAGAGATTTCAAAATAACATAAGTGAAATAGTCATCATGTGGTTTAGCTCAGTAAGAATTCAGAAATAGGAAAGTGGGGCTGGTGATGTATTTCAGTGGTAGGTGGGCTAGGCCCTGTGTCAATCCCCAGCATGAAAGACAGAAAGACAGACAGAGGAGGAGGAGGAGGAGGGGTGGGGGAGGAAAGGGTTGGTTGGTTTCAGTGAAGGAGTGGTGCAGCGGGATCTGGAGATGGACAGACAAAGACATGAAGGCGGAAACTGGCACTGGATGGGGTGCAGGTGAAACGGAGAGTGAGAAGACATGGTAGAGGCATTAGGACTGCGGAGCAGGGAGCCCTAAGTTTGAGACCTGATTGACTGCAAACTAGATTTGCTGTAATAGGCAATGGGGAGGTGTTGAGACTTTTCAGAGGGAAATGATGAAAGTGGTGTTTTAGGGAAGATTCATCGGGCAATAGTTTTCCAGAAAGACTAGAAAAGAGTAGAAGGTCAAGAGGTCGTTGCGGTAATTTCTGGCCTTGAGGTGGTTAGGAGCTAATTCAGTGTTGCTTAAGACATGGAGGAGATCAGAAGGATTTGAGAGATATGTGCTTCTGCATTTATTTTTTAGAAAATCAAGGTAAGATTATACTTGGAGTAAAAAACGAAATGACACATAGATGTTTTAAATCAAATACAAGTCTCCCTTCTCTTCAAGACCCCCAGTCTAGCTGGGCACAGTGGCACACACCTGTAATCCCAGCAGCTCCAGAGGCTGAGGAAGGAGGATGGTAAGTTCAAAGCCAGCTTCAGCAATTTAGCAAGGCCCTAAGCAACTCAGAAAGACCTTGGCGCAAAATGCAGAAAAGGGTTGGGGATGTGGCTCAGTGGGTTCAATCCCTGGTATTAAAACAACAACAACAAAAAGTCTAATACACACACAGAGTTGACTTCTGTGTGTGTGCACGTGTGGCACTAGGGATGGAATCCAGGACACTCTGCCACTGAGCTACATTCCCAGCCTTTTTAAATTTTTTATTTTGAGATAAAGTCTCACTAAATTGCCAAGACTGGTTCTGAACTGTGATCCTCTTGCCTCAGCCTCCTAAGTAGCTGGGATTACAGGTACGTGCCACTGAGTCCAGCAAGTTGACTCTTTTTATTGTTGGTATTTGTGTTCTATACAGTTGTCACAAACACTGAATTACCAAATATTTGCACTGGGGGAAATTCAAGGTTAAGTTCTTGCAAGCTTGTGGTTACAATATGTGCAACTGATCAATACCTACGCCATGTTTCCATTTAAAGATACCTATTTAAAGTGCTGGGGTTGTGGTTCAGTGATAGAGCACTCGCCTTGCATGTGAGAGACCCTGGGTTCGATCCTCAGCACCACATAAAAATAAATAAACAAAATAAAGATATTGGGTCAATGTATAACTAAAAAAATTAAAAAATAAATAAAAAAATAGAGATACCTGTTTAATATGTATTGTCGATTCACTGATGTTAAATTCACAACCAACATCACTATAGCTCGTGTGCTGAACAAAGTTTATCAAGCACAAGTATTTTCTCTATAAGGCATAGCACAGCCTTCTTGGGCTCTGGTACAGGAGGCAGAACTTGAGCACATTTGGGGGCATTTTGTCTGTTTTTGTTGTTCTGCAGTACAGGAGTCAAACCCAGGGGTGCTTTACCATTGAGTCAAACCCCCAGGACTTCTTATTTTTTTTATTTTGAGACAGGATTTCTCTAAGTTACCCAGGTTGGCCCTGAACTTTTGATCCTCCTGCCTCAGTCTTCCCCATTGCTGGGATGACAGGTGTGTACCAATGCACCTGGCTTGGGGGACATTTAAAATAATGGAATCACCTCTCCAGAAGCATAAAAAATATACCACTTATAAAACCACAAAAGGAACACTGTTTACAGTGTAAGAGCTGAAACAAGAAGATGGAATGTCACCTTATCTGACAAGCTGCTGACATGACTGTCCAGTGACTCAATTTTTTTTTTTTGCCTTTCTGTGCATGTCCATGTGGATCATGAAAACACTATGAGTGCTAATTTGAGGATTACAAATAAATTTTAGCTAGTAGGCGAATTGGTAAATATGGCATCAAATAATTAGGATCAACTGTATATGGAGAGAAGGCAGGCTTCAAGAGCACCTGTAATCCCAGCAGCTCGGCAGGTTAAAGCAGAATTATCATGGTTCAAAGCCAGCTTCAGCAACTTAACGAAGCCCTAAGCAACTCAGTGAGACTCTTTCTGTGAATAAAACACAAAGAAGGGGTGAGAGCCAGGCAGTGTGGCGCATGCCTGTAATCCGAGTGACTCAGGAGGCTGAGGCAGGAGGATCACAAGTTTAAAGCCAGCCTCAGCAATGGTGAAGCTCTGAGCAGCTCAGTGAGACCCTGACTCTAAATAAAATATAAGGTAGGGCTGAGGATGTGGCTCAGTGGTCGAGTGCCCCTGAGTTCAATCCCTGGTACCAAAATAAAATAAAATAGCACATAATGTGTACAAGTGTCACATTGGAAGGGTCTCAGGCTTGCTTGAATGCTCTGCTGTTTTGAAATTTTTAACTTGTGAACAACAGGCCCTTTATCATTTTCATTTTTGCATTGGACTACATTTTATGTAGCTGGTCCTATATGCATGTGTGAGTGTGTATTTAATTTTATAAATGAGATCATAAATACTATATGGCATTCTGCTTCTTTCTTCCTTTTTTTAAAAAATTAAAAATCAATATTCTATCTTTGGAGATCTTTTTCTATTGACACAACAAATCTACTTCCTTCTAACATCCAAGGTATAGATGTATCATAATGTATCTATTGAGTCTTTTATTGATAGGCATTTGTTTATGAATTTTTTGCTTTTAGGAATTACGTTGAGCCAGAGGCAGGGCACACACAGTCTTCTCAGTTACTCAGGGGCTGAGGAGGGGGACCACAAACAAGTTCAAGGCCAGCCTGGGCAATTTAGCAAGAGCCTGTCTTAAAGTAAGTAAGCAATTCAATAAATAAATAAATAAAGGCTGGGGATACAGTACAGTGGTGGAGTGCCCCTGGGTTTTAATCTCTGTAATGTGGGGAGGGTGGTTTCTAATTTACAGAAAGGTTACAAAGATACTCCAGAGGATTCCCATAAACCCATATCCAATTTCCCCAATCACTAACATTTTCCCTTAATATGGTACCTTTGTCACAATTATTGAACCCATATTGATATTGACTATTAACTGAGGTCCAAACTTTATTAGATTCCCTTTTTAATCTCATATCCCTTTTCTGTACTAAGATCCCACCCAGGCGACCACATCATGTGTGTATATATATATATATATATATATATATATATATATTCATAACTTCTTAGGCTCCTCTTGGTGCCGACAGTTGAGTTTCTGCTTTTTATCGTCATTCCACATCAGTTCTGACTAAGGGGAGAAAAACCCATCTGAGATAACCAGGCCCAGATTACAGACTCAGCAAGCCGAGCCCAGCTCTCTGTTCCCATCCTCCCACCTGCTTCTCTGAAACTCTCAGGCACCTTCCTCTTCCCCCATATCCACCAAGTGCCCTGTGCATTCCTTCTTTACCCTCTGACTTCAACTTCCCAAGGACTTACAGGGACTTAGAGAGGCGGCTTTTGCTAAAAGCTGGGACTCTGCAGCTAGACCTGCTGATGCCCTGTGGGTAACTGAAAGCAAAATGAAGGTCTCTCTGCCTTCATTTTGCATCTGTCTCCTTACTTACATTAAGTTTTGGGTCAGGTCCCTGCTCAGTTTTGCACATTAGCATGTTAATCATTTAAGGAGTGTTCATCTAAAAAGTGGTGATACAAGGCTTATTAGCCCTAAAAAAATTTGCCTGACCCATCTCCTCCTCCTTCAAGACTGGGGCCAGATTTGCTGGGAGCGGGGCAGCATCCTGCTTCAGACCCCTGGAGGGCAGCCTGCAAGCTCTCAGTAGTTGTCCGGCGCCCTCCAGGAAGAGCAGAGTCAATCATCTCACAGAAACAGAATTGCCCTCTTGCAGAATCACAGGTCTGATGGGTAAACAGCAGGTGAAAATGGCCCCCAAAGTGATAAGGACTTCTCTGGAGCCACTTTGCAGAACCAGAACTGAGAGCAAGAGCAACCAGATCAGTTCAATCAAGACTGCTTAATCATGCATACCTGGGGCCCCTACTCCAATACTTCCTCTACAATATGGCCAGAGCAATTAAAGTTTCCTTTGCTGCTTTTTACCATTCCTTTTCTGCTTGTTTTCTTTTTCTTTTTCCCTTCCCTTCACTCCGGTCTCAGGCCTAGGACTCCTGGTAAGAATAATAATCCTTGGGCTGGGGGCTGTGGCTCAGTGGTAGAGCACTTGCCTTGCACATGTGAGGCACTGGATTTGATCCTCAGCACCACATAAAAATAAATAAGTAAAATAAAGGTATTGGGTCTATGTATAACTAAAAATATATTTTTTTAAAAATGACAAATCTTCCTTTTTTTATGGTAAAGACTGCTTTATGGGTGGCAGTTAGTACGAGTCAATAAATGTTGATCCCCAAAGAAGAGCTCAGTTATTTATCAGAGTACTGGTCCATAGAGAGCTGAATTAAACTAAACCAAATGATTGCTGAGATGACTACAGTCCATCCTGCTTCTTGGGAGACGAAGCCATGGCCAACTGATACATGGCACAAGCTGTTCCACAGCTGTAGGAACCACAGTGACTCTGCACAGAGGGCCTCGGCTACCCCACCCCTCGGGTGCACTGGAATTCCCTTATCCTCCCGAATCAGCTTTTGGTTGTCTGGAACTTCATTTTCAAGATGTCTGCGTGAAGCAGAGCTGATGGTCCTTTGGGCACCCTGACGAGACCCGGCAGATTCTGCAGCATCTCGCCTCATTTACTGCCCACCCACCGCGCAACTGGAGCCAAGTGACAAGCCTTCCTTTGAGTCAAATACAACTTACTAGCCTTCTTCACCAAGTAGATCCCTTAACTTGCCTTATATTTGTTTATTTAATGTTTTTATTTTATCTATTATTATTCTATTATTTTAATTTTATTATTTAATGTATTTATTTTAACGTTTCCCACATTCAGAGTATCTGACAGATTTTATTAGTAGCTGGTCTCTAGTACAATTCTTTTTTTTTTTTTTTTTTGATACTGGGGATTGAACCCAGGGGCGCTTAACCACTGAGGAATATTCCTTGTCCTTTTTATTTTTTATTTATTTATTTTTTTGTTTTGAGACAGGGTCTCACTAAGTTTCTCGGGGTCTCACTAATTGGCTGAGGCTGGCTTTGAACTTGTGATGCTCCTGCCTGAGCCCCCCAGGTGGCTGGGATGAGTCACAGGTGTGCCACTGCGCCTTGCTCTCTAGTCTAATTCTAAGTAAAGAGTTGCTTGTTGTAATATTGGGGAGATTGAGGGCTCTGAAAAGTGGAGGGAGGGGGCTGGGGTTGTGGCCAGTGGTAGAGCTCATGCCTGGTGCGTGTGAGGTGCTGGGTTCTATCCTCAGCACCACATAAAAATGAATCAAACAAGGTATTGCATCCATCTACAACTAAAAAGGAAAGCAGTAGAGGTAGGAGGTTGGGAGGGAGAACTGGTCTACTGGGGAAGTTTGTGCGCCTCATTATATGCATCTTGGTAAAGGTGAAATGCGCTTTTTTTCGTTTTTTGTAGATGATTCATCTGATTTCATCACTCAGAGTCCTCCTGCCCCATAGCTCTGGGCTAAAGAGCAAACAGTGTGGGACAAGGACAGAAGACCTGGAAAAAGTTGGAAGTACACGGGTAGGAGGTCGGTGCTCAGGAATTCGAGAGCTGCCTGCTTCGGGAAGCAAAGGTGGAAAGAGCCACAGGAGGACAAAGGGAGGGCGAAGGAGGAAGGGCCTTTCCCAGGGTTAGGCGACGGGGGCAGGATCACCCCGTGGAGGAGACGGGACAGGCCAGAGCCGGGCACGGGAAGCCGAGGAGGAGGGAGTGTGACAAGTGGGCCGCAGGGACAAAGGAGACCGAGGAGGGCTCTCATTCCTGAGCTCCGCCAGGGGAGCGCAGAGGACTGGGACCCTCAGGTATGACCTGCTCAGAGACGGCCCATCAGGAGAAATAGGAGCGCACCTACACATTGCAAAGCCACGAGAAGATTTTCTTACACATTTCTGTGGGCAGAAGAAAATAACCCAGAAGTTACCTTCTAAAAGTGGGATTTAAATTCTAGCTTTTAATTTCCCCACAAAGGGAAACCCACCGATTAAGCTCAGGAAAGCAGGAATCGCTCTCTATTTTGACTTGTACTATATTTTCCAGAGCCTAGAAAAGTGTCTGGGATCTGGTAGGTGCTCCTTGAATGTTGGAAAGCAGGGAGACAAGCGGGAATTAAGTCTAGAGAGTAAGAAGAGGGACTCATTATCTCTTTGTCTCAGACCCCAGGGAAGACTGAGCTAGTAGCCCTGGGCTGAATGACGGGAGGTCCTGAAGACAGACTGCGAGAGGGCATCCTAGGAACCCAGGGCACAAAAGTTCCACCTGCTTCCACACAGGGCAGCCAAGAGCCGGCCTGGACACCAACTGGGTGTTTTTTTTCCGTCTTTTGCAATTCAGCTGAGCCTGTGTACAATGATAAAACACAAGTGACAGTGTGGTGACATGATTTATGTTAATGAGCTACTGATCACCTGCCAAGTGGGTAGGAAGTTGTTGTTTTTTTTCCCTGCCCACTTTTGTAGGAAAAAAAATGTTTTGTAAATGAGTCATCTGGTCTCATTACCCAGAGTACAAATCAGTGAGCTGAGAAGAGGTCAAAGCCCAGGGGAACATGTCTGTCCCCTCTCCCATCTCCAGTTTCTGGGGGAAGGACATGCTCATTATCTTAACTGTGGGAAGGACTTCATGGGTGTAAAGGTATGTCAGATCTGGACAGTTGTTCACTTACATTTATGCAGTTTACTATGTATCATCATTATTATTTCTTTTTTCTTCTTTGGTACTGGAGATTTAACCCAGGGTTGCTTTACCAGTGAGTCACATCCCCGGCCCTTTTTATTTTATTTTATTTTTTTATTTTGAGACAGAGTCTCACTAAGTTGCTTAGGGGCCCCCAATAAATCAAATTTGCATTCCCCCTACCTCGGCCTTCTGAGCCACTGGGATTACAGGTGTGTGTCACAACACCTGACTCAATTATATTCAATAAAGCTATTTTCAAAAGAGAGAGAGTCGGGGGGGGGAGAATCTTATGTATAAAATTTTTATAATCGGAGATGGTATACTTAATTTGTATGTGCTTATTTTACATATATACATTTATCTAATTCATCTTTATAGTCAAAGAGAAAGACATTTTGAAATAAAATCATATATTTTATACATATATAATCATATACATATGTATATATCATCATATATATTCATACTTTTTTTTTTTTTTGCTGGGCCAGGGTCTTGCTCACATAGGCAAGTGCTCTACCACTGAACTAGACCTCTAGCTCTAAAATAAAAATATCACTTTGTGGAAAACAAAGGACAGCCCAGGGAGACAGGATACTAATACAAAGAGTGTCATTGTAGGATTTCTAGCCATATAAAGGAGTCACTCCCTCTCCTGGGGGTGGAGGGGAGAATTGAAGAGTAAATAGTCCTTGGCTTGGTAACCTTGGGTAAGAATGTTGTATTCTTTGTGAACTTTCTTTCTTTCTTTCTTTTTGGTGCTGGAATCATACCCAGGGCACCAAGTGCACTACATGAGCATGCTAACCCCGACACTGGGCTACACTCCAACCCCTATAACTTTTTTTTTTTGTGTGTGTGTGTGTGGTACTGGGGATTGAACCCAGGGTGTTGTGCACGTGAGACAAGCCCTCTGCCAACTGAGCTAGATCCCCAGCCCCTATAACTTTTTAACAGGTTGAGTCACTCCTTGAGACCAGCCTTTCCTTGTCCCTGTCAACCTCCAGAAAATCCTCCCTTTCCTAGACCAGAGAGGAAGATGGCTTTCTCCAGGGGAAGCGAGTTGTTCTGCTATTCTTCAGGTCCCCAGGGCCGCACTTCTTAGTCATCCTGATGTGCTACAGAATTTGAGAGATGCCAGGGCAACCCACCTACTAGAAGGATCCAGGGCCTGCTTTCCTGCTCCTGGTACTCAGCAAGGAACAGACCCTTGCTGAAGAAGACCTACTATTATCAACTTTGCTGAAGGTGTTTTGGAATTATTTCCAAAGGAATTAAAGTTAAATAGGTGAGGATTTAAATTACTCCCAATTCGGTAGCCACCATTGCAATTTAAGGTCTTTTATAGCAGACAATATAAAACAGTCCTGGATGCTTTTCTTACTCCTGCACAGACAGGGTTGGCTCTTGATATTGACTTGAGATTCAGAAAGGTTCGAGATGTGAATCTGTGGGACACGGTTAACAAGCCAATATTTGCTTTGTAAGCTCAGACTGGCCTGCTTAATAGAACCCATTAATGAGTGCAGAGGGTAAAAGTCAACCAACTTCCTGAACTAACTGTCTTCAAATTTACCAAAGAGTCTTCTAAGAAGTCCAGGAGGAATGGAGCCACAGGTGATTATCATCATCCTCTCATCATTCAGAATCTGGCTCGAAAGGCACCTCCATCATGTTACTCTTTTTTTTTTTTTTTGTATTTGGGATTGAACCCAGGGGTGGACTACTACTAAGAGGCCTTGAACTTGCGCTCTTCCTGCCTCAGCCTCCCCAGTTGCTGGGGTAACAGGCGTGCACTACTGTGCCAGGCTAACTCACTTCTTTCAATGCATCTTCATAATTCACTGTTAAATTCAAGTTAAGACCATACTCTTTCCAGGCACACCCCAGACAGGGACCGAGCATGGTGTGTGTACCCAAGCCTGGCCGTTTCTGACCAGCAGGGGACTCCTCCAGGAACTGTGTGCCCTGATCTCCCCACTGGGTTGGCTGAGACTTTGTCAGATCTGTTGTGTCTGTGGCTCTCCTTGTCCAGGCCCATTTCTTCTCTGTCTTTCCCAGCTGTAATTACTCACGATAAACGTCTTCCATTCCTAACTTTGTCTCAGCATCTGCTTCCTAGAGAACCCAAACCGATGCACTGGGTAATAAAGTCATGCAAAACAGATTTAAAAAAAAAAAAAGACCCAGCTATCCCACTTCTTGGCATTTTCCCCAAAGATCTAAAACCAGCCCACTAGAGCAACAGGACCACCTGGGTGTTTACAGCAGCACAGTTCACAAGAGCTAAATTATAGATCAGCACAGATGCTGTCAACAGATGAATGGATTAAGAAGTTGTGGTATATGCACACAATGGAGTTCTACTCAGCCATAAAAAAATAATGAAATTATGGCATTTGCAGGTAAATGGATGGAGATGGAGGATATCGTACTAAGTGAAATTAGCCAAACTCAGAAACTCCAAAGTTGAGTATTTTCTCTCATATGTGAAAGCTAGAGTAAAATAAAACCAAGGGGGAAGAAGGCATGGGATACCATAAAGATAAAGGGACGATCAGCAACGGAGAAGAAAGTGACTGAGAGACAGAGGGAGGGACGGGCAAGGAGAGGCGACGCAGAATGAGTTCTTTAAAAAAACATGTTATGTGCACACGTAAATATACCACGGGGAACTTCACCTTTATGCATGATAGAAAGAATCAATCGAGGGCTGGGGCTGGGGCTCAGGGGTGGGGCACTTGCCTAGCACGTTGAGGCACTGGGTTTGATCCTCAGCACCACATAAAAATGAATGAATGAATGAATGACTAAATAAAGGTATTGTGTCCATCTACAACTAAAAAAAATTTAAAAAAGAAAGAATGAATCAAATATATAACAGATGAGTGAAAGGAAGTCTAGTAGAAGAAGGAGAATGGGGAGGGGAGGGAGGATGGGAAGGAAAAGGGAGAATCATAAACTGAAATTGAATCCCAGGCAGGTGTGAGTTTGTCGGGATTGACCCAACTATTATGTATAACTATAAAGCTATTAAAAAAAGAAAGAAAGAAAGCTGGAGCTGGGCGCAGTGACACACACCTGTAATCCCAGAGGCTTGGGTGGCTGAGGCAGAAGGATCGCAAGTTCAAAGCCAGCCTCAGCAATTCAGTGAGGCCCTAAGCAACTTGGCAAGACTCTGTCTCAAAAAAAAAAAAAAAAAAAAAAAAAAAAGGGGGTTAGGGATGCGGCTCAGTGGTAAAGTACTCTTGGGTCAAATCCCCAGTACCCCACCTCAAAAAAAAAAGTATATGAACAGAATTTGCTATTGTACAAAGCACTGAAAGGTGTGAATATTTTTATTATTGGCTGATGTCCCAGATATAAGGAAGATGTCAATCAGCAAATATTTATTGAGCATCTACTATACACTGACCATTTGTATTAATTTTCTATGGGTGCTATAACGAATTATCAGAACTTCAGTAGCTTAAAACAACACAAGTTTATTTCTTACAGTTCTGGAAGTCAGAAATCCTAAACTCAAAATTTTACAAGGCTATGTTCCTTCCAGAGGCTCTAGGAGAGAATCTATTTCCCTGTCTTTTCTAGCTTCTAGAAGCTTCTGCATTCCTTGGCTCATGGACCCTTTTTCCATTTTTAAAGTTAGCAGCATGGCATGGTTAAATTAAATAAGCAGGAGGCCATTAGCCTGAGACCGTCTGCATACCTTGAGTTCCTAGGAAACAAAACTCCAACCAAACTGAGTATATGTAAATGAACCTAAATCTAACTTAGGAGTATAACAGCCAATTTCAGCCAATCACAGGCAGCTAACTTATCACACCAGGCTCACATAAGGTAGACACCTTTGCTTCTGTGACAAGCTATAAAAGCTTGCTACTCACACTGATCTGAATCTCTTCTGGTTCTGAGAACTTCCTGATTCACAAATCCTACTTAGCTCAAACGCTGCTAAATTTAGTTTGTCTAAAATTAATTCTGTTTTGTGCTTTGAGTATTGAACCCAGGGGCACTCTACCGCTGAGCCACGTCACCAGTGTTTTTATTTTGAGACAAGTTCTGACCAGACTATCCAGGTGAGCCTAGAACTTAGGATCTTCTTGCCTCACCCCTCCACCTTCACCCAGTAACTGGGATTGCAGGCATGCACCACCTAATTTTTCTAAATATTTTATCAGCATCTTCAAATACTTCTCCCTCTCTCTGATCACTACCTCTGTAATCACATCTCCTCTGACTGATGCTCCTTCCTTCCTCTTGTAAGAACTCTTGTGATGACGTTGGGCCCACCTGGATCATCCAGAATAATCTCCCCATCTCAAGACCCTTAACTTAATTACATCTGCCAAGTCCCTTTTGTGATGTCAAGTAACATTCAGGGACCTTTGATGTGGACATCCACTATGCGGACATCTCTGGGAGGACAATATTTTGCAGTATTGTGGCAATAAACACCAGGGAGAAGATCTGAGCTCTCCAGGAGATTCTGTTCTAAGGTAGGAGAGATGGATAACACTCAGATAAAAGAATTCTTTCAGAGGCTGAGAAATGCTACAAAGACATTTTAAAAGAGCAACAAAAATGCTGGCTATGGTGGCGCACTGCTGTAATCCTAACCATCGGGGAGGCTGAGGCAGGAGGATGGCAAGCCTCAGCAATTTAGTGAGGCCCTGATTCAAAATAAAAAATAAAAAAAGACTGAGGGTGTGGCTCAGTGGGAAAACACCCCTGGGCTCAAACCCCAGTCAAAGAAGAAGAAAGAGGAGGAGGGGTGGGGGGGGGGAGGAGGAGAAAAACAATGACCCTCTTGGCAGCTGAATGGAAAGTACTTTCTTGAAGGGAATCCAAGTAGGGCACTGCGATGGCTGCTGCTGTGCACCATGCAGGTGCACTTCTCCATATGTATTTGGTAAGGGCCCCTGGGTTTCTCTTCTCCTGCAGAAACTCAGATGAGGGAGGTTACTGGAATAACATTCAGCCCCCACTGCTGCTATTGGTCTCAGGGCTGCCACTGGTGTTAGATTCCTTCTTGCACTCTAACTTCCCCTTCCCTGCCAATCATGATGGTGCAATGCCCATAATCCCAGCAACTCAGGAGGCTGAGGTAGGAGGATTGCAAATTGGAGGCTAGCCTGGGAAATTTAGGGAGACCTTGTCTCAAAATAAAAAAAAATAAATAAAAAGAACTGGGAATATAGCTCAGTGGTAAAGCATCCCTAGGTTCAATTCCCAATATAAACAAACAAACAAATAACACCCCCTCACCAATATTCTCTCTACTAGTTCCAGTGGCTTATCTAATGCTATCGCCCAAACCCTAATTCTGAGCTCTCTAAGGCCCCCTTCTCAGGCCAGGCTTGCTGTACTTAACCATTCATGGTCAAAATATGCAACAGAGTACCAACAGACTGAGGGCACAGTGGCACATACTTGTAATCCCAGCTACTTGGGAGGCAGAGGCAGGAGGATTGCAAGTTTGAGGCCAACCTGGGCAACTTAGCAAGACCCTGTCTCAAAATAAAATAAAAAGGGCTGGAAATGTAGTTCAGTGGTAAGGCACCCTAGGTTCAAACCCCAGTGCCACACACACACACACACACACACACACACACACCACATGTACAAAAGAGGTGCCTAAGTGGGTCACCAAACGCATTTCTCTCTGCCCCAACTATATAAAAGCAGCCCTACCCTTCTCCTATCAGGGCCACTTACCCCTGACAACATGGTCATTTCTCTTCTGGCCTGGTGATTGCTGTGCAGGGAGTTCAAAGTGCCCACGTGGCAACCACAGCTGTTGTTGATGCTTATTGTGGCCCTTTGGGGATCAGAACCTCTAATCCTGAGGAGCCAGAGTGGCAGGCTAGGATGCACAAAGTCCCCCTGTGGATCACCAGGATCAATGGAAGTCGGCTGCTCCTTTCCTCCTCCAGGGTCCTCTCAGAGCTGCAGAGTCTTTTCTTCCACCAAGTGTGTGGGTCAGAGCAGTGTGTCTTTACTTTTTTTTTCTTTTTCTTTTTCTTTTTTTTTTTTTTGGTATCAGGGATTGAACCCAGGGGTGCTTAACCACTGAGCAACATCCCAGACCTTTTTGTTTTTAATTTTTTAAAATATTTTTTTAGTTGTAGATGGACACAATCCTTCCTTCCTTCCTTCCTTCCTTCCTTCCTTCCTTCCTTCCTTCCTTCCTTCCTTCCCTCCCTCCCTCCCTCCCTCCCTCCCTCCTTCCTTCCTTCCTTCCTTCCTTCCTTTTTATATGGTGCTGAGGATCAAACCCAGGGCCTCACACTTGCGAGGCAAGCGCTCTACCACTGAACTGCAACCCTAGCCGTTTATTTTTAATTTTGAGATAGGGCCTACTAAGTTGTTCAGGGCCTTGCTAAGTTGCTGAGGCTGGCTTTGAACTTGCAATCCTCCTGCTTCAGCCTCCTGAACCACTGAGATTACAGGTGTGCACCACCATGCCCGGCTCTTTCCTTTTTAAGATGGGGTCTCACTATGTTGCCCAGGCTAGTCCTGAGCTCCTGGGCTCAGTGACCCTCCCTCCGCAGGCTTCCTTGTAGCTGGGAAGGAAGGTGAGCACACACAGGCTATGTGTCTTTCCAAGGTTTCTAGAATGCTAGCGTCTTTTGCTTCTCCTACTGATCAGCATGTCCCATTGCTCAACAGGATGTTCTGTAGGATGTCCAGACAGAGTCGTTCATGACCGAGCAGGGAGGATCCACCATAAGCGGGACTTTGGCTAGGACTATTTATTTGTACCTGGCCCTTATAAGCTTCTACTCCCAACAGAGGGACGAGATGACACTTGGGTCTCCAGGTATCAATGTCAATTCCCATTCTCTTTCCAACAGCCCTCAAATTGCCTGATAACTTCTTTCTGTGTATAGTCACCTGAGTATCCACAAGTCTCTTTGGAAGGACTGGGGAAATCGTTACAATGTCCTCCAGACGTTAATGCTGTTGCCGGTCTTGGGGACCTGTCCACCTCTCTATAGTCAATCAGTTTGGGGTCTGACAGTAGACTCAGGTCAGGGAAATAGACAAAGGAACGTAAGTGTTTTTGTTTTGTTTTTTTAAACTGGGATCTTGATCTCAGAGTCCGGCTCATTCCTTCTCACTTTCTTTTGATCACACATATTCAGCAATATCCTTATTTTGACTTCCCATCTGTCTTGTCACTGGGGATACCATGTTCTATTAACCACGGAGACCCACTCTTCTTATCAAGTCCCCGTGGCTACCACTTTGACCTCACCAGTCAGGATGATAATTAAACTCTGACCCCCAGGCTTCTGGCGACTAAGTGCGGCCACCAGCTTCTATTGCTGCAGGACCCCAGCATCCCTGTTGGTACAAAGGGGCCAAGCTAATGACAGTGTCTTCTCCTGTTAGGGGTGGCTTACAGAAGAAAGCCACCAAGCTTCTTAGTGATGTTGGTATTTTTCTCACCGGCACTTCCTGATGGCTTTGGTAACCAGGGTTCCTCTGTCTTCTCTGGAACGTTCTTGGGAGGGGCTTCTGCTCTCTCACAATTGACTCTAGCAGCCTCCTTCACTGAGGCATCTTATCCTTTCTCCCCCCAATTACTACAGCAATTCAGGCATTGGACTTTCACTCAGCAAGAGCTATCAACTTCCTCCATATTTCTAAAAGCCTCTGGGGCATGTCCTTACCAGGAATTTAAATTCCACCCCAAGAAAGTGACCCCCAAGTCAAGAAATGCTCCTTTATCTACTCTTGCATTTAACCCCTGGATTAAGCTTCATCAGAAGGCAATACCATAGCTACTCCCCAGCTCTTATCAGTACGCGTTGGCTAGTTCTTTGATACTTTGGAACATCTGCAAGTATCTCCTTTTCTTCCTTTATCAGGTTCAGCCAGTTCTCACTGGACTATGGGGCAACCTAATCCTAATTAAGACCCCAACAGTCAGGAGATTCTGAGGGGCAGAGGCCCCTGCAGCATCTCACCACAAGGAGAGAGTGCCAGCTCTTAACAGGTAGAGGGGGGCTCCCTCTGAAGGCTCTGAGAATCCAGGGGAGTAGAGGGAACCAAAATCTCTGAGGTCACCTCCCACCCTCTGACCCCAGATATTTCCATTCAATGTATCAGAGTCTCTGGTTTTCCCAGCCAGGGCCCTGACCTTGAGTACAGATCTGCCTGTGGGAGTCAGGAGTTGAGTCTTCAGATTTTTTTTTCTTTTCCTACTGCTGTAGATAAAAGCCTCTTTGTAAGTCATCAAAGAGGCCCTCTGGCCTTCACAGTTAATTTTCAATGTTTGTTAGCTGCTCTGGGTTTTTCATGATCTCCTGCAAGGGTTCAATGCAACTTAATAACAGGCAGCCAATTCCATTGTCCCTGTATTCACTGGGGCTATCCCTCTGCCGAACCCATAGTCTTCCACTTTACCATCAGTGAAAGTTTAAGAAACTGGAGCCACCCTCTCCTCCCAAAGAGTATCTGTACCCCTACAAAATCCAGGAGGGGTTCTTTTCTTTTCTCCCCTCTTTCTATTCCCCTCCCTCCCTCCCTCTTTCTCCTCCTCCTCCTTTTTCTTCTCTCTCTCTCGCTCTCTCTCTTTCTGCTAGAGTCTTGATGGGTGCAGCCGTGCTAGCCTATATAATAATTTCAGCTACTCAGGAGGCTGAGGCAGGAAGATTGCAAGTTTGAGGCCAGCCTGGGCATCTTAGTGAGACCCTGCTTCAAAATAAAAAATAAAAGGCTTGGGGATATAATTCCATAATAGAATGCCCCTGGGTTCAATCCCCAGTACCACAAAAAGAAAAACGTTATAGAGCTAGAATCTCAGGTCTCGCTATGTTGCCCAGGCTGGCCCTGGACTCCTGGGCTCAAGTGGTCATCCTGCCTCAGCCTCTCCAGTAGCTGGGGGACTACACGTATGTGCCAGGGGTGAGTTTCGCAGTTCTCAAATCCCACCTTATTCTGCTCTTTCAGACCACTGCTGGCACCAACTGAGTCAGTTCAGGTGTTTGGACAGGAGATGTGGAAACAAAAATTAGGAGTCCAAAGGTGTATCAAACGGTAATACCTGGGGAAAACAAAGGGGGAAGAAGCAGAAATAGGCCAAGAAAGCCTCTGGGTAGTGATACGTAGTGAAACGTATCAGATGATTTTGAAAAAATTAAACAAGGAGAACCTCGAGCTATGATGTAGACCTTCCCAAGTTGCAGTCTACCCAATGAGAAGGTCCAGAGCAAAGAGTGTCCTATTGAGGAGTCCAACAGTGGGCAGAAATGACCAGACCCTAATATTCACACTGTGCTTCACCGTCATTGGCTAGGGGCTGTCCGGGAGGAATGCAGCCCTAGCTCTGACACTGTAGTGGACTCCCAAGGTAAAGCAGCTGCTGGTGGTAGCTAACTGTATTCTAGTAATTGAAGGCAGATTCTTGTATTTATTTATTTGGTACTGAGGATGGAGTCCAGAGGTGTTTTACCACTGTGCTACATCCCCAGTCCTTTTTTATGTTGATCTCACTAAATTGCCCAGGCTGGCCTCCAACTAGTGACCTTCCTGCCTCAGCCTCCAGAGTCACTGGGATTACAGGTGTGCTGGCCACCACGCCTGACCTGAATGGCGACTCTAAAAGGGAGTTGCTGTATCAGGTCTTTTGTCTCTGAGTCCAGTGCTATTTCTATATACTGCCTTCCTCTGGACTATGAGACATAGACTTTGAGAAAGATTTAGATAAGGAACCTAAGCAAACAAGGAAGTTAGTGGAATTCTGCTGGAACATTGCCCCAGTGGACCGAGGGAGACCTGGAGGAATCCTGGGGCTTCGGCAATGGGTGCTCAGGTTTAAGCTGCCAAGTTTCTGTCTCCCTCCCAGACGAGAGAAGGAAGGAAAGATGGGAGTGGAATCAGCTGTTGTTTGGGTGTGTGAAGGAAAGCTGGCTCTCTCCTCGGAATGGCGTTTTAACAACTCAAAAAATATAAAAAATGTATACACAGAAGGAATCTGATCCTTTAATTTCATTGGAATTGGAAATATGGGGCTTCTTTTGCTTTTCTTTTTCTTTTAAATGATACTCTTACTCATTCATTGTTGTAGGACTGGGGATGGAACCCCGGGGCATCGCGCACGCTAGGCGAGCACACTGTCACTTATATTGGGTGTTGGAATTGGTCCTAGGCGCACTTGACCATTGCGCTACATCCCCAGCCCCTTTTATTTTTCATTTTTTTTTTCCATTTTCAAATATGGTATTTAGGTTTAAATGTAAAATTACTGGGGATGTAAAAAGAAAACAGACAAAGGAGAAATAGAACAAATGGTTACCGGCAGTTAACACCCGAGTGTGACAGATTCACAGCCCCTTCACAAATAGGAGCCTTTTTATTTTTTATTTTTTTTATTTTAAGACAAGTTCTCGCTAAATTGCTGAGGCTGGCCTTGAACTTGCAATCCTCCTGCCTCAGCCTCCAGAGTCACTGGGGTTACAGGCATAAGCTACCACACCTGGCACAAAACTCTTATTTTGAATGTATACTAGACATTTGGAACACACTGGAAGTTAGTTGCTCAAAGGATTAGAGGTGCTTAGCTGGGACGTTAAGGGTTTAGAGGGTGAGTCAACTCAAGGAACTTCCAGAGAGTCTTTCCCCAGGGAGTGACTCTGATTAGGCTGAAAACAAGTTGCTTGGAATTCTTTGTTCCAAACAGTTACCCTTTTATGTTACCAGATATGGTTACACTTATTCACATACCCAGCACATGACAAAAAGGAGGAGCTGGGAGACAGAACATAACAGCTTTTTTGTTTGTTTGTTCCCCGAGAAGCCCACAGGAGCCTGGTGACGTGGCACACCCCTGTAACCCCAGTGACTCAGGAGGCTGAGGCAGGAGAATCCCAAGTTTGAGGCCAGCCTCAGCAACTTAGTGAGGTCCTAAGCAACTTAGTGAGACTCTTTCTCAAAATATAAATGGCTAGGGGGGGTGTAGCCCAGGGGCAAAGTGTCCCTACATTCACTCCCAGTACAAAAGATAAAGAAGAAGAAAAACGGAGGCGGAGGAGGTGGGGTTGTGGGGAGGAAGAAAGAAGAAGCCCATGGATCTGAGCGCAGTGGTGCACGCCTGGACTCCCAACTACAGGGGACGCTGAGGCAGGAGGATTGCAAGTTGGAGTCTAGTCTGGGGGGAAAGGGTGGGGGACTGGGAATGTCACTCAGTGGTAGAGCATTCCTGGGTGCAATCCCTAGTACTGAAAGAAAAGCTAGGTGCAGTGTGCACATCTGTAATCCCAGCAGTTCAGGAGCCTGAGGCAGGGGGATAGCAAGTTCAAAGCCAGCCTCAGCAAGTTAGCACAGCCCTAAGCAACTTAGTGAGACTCTACCAAGAAGAAGAAGAAGAAGAAGGAGGAGGAGGAGGAGGAGAAGAAGCCGCCGCCCATAGAAAATGATATAATTATGAATTCTGAGGGCATATTCTTTTTTTTTATTATCTACAAGTATTTATTGTAACACTTGAATAGAACTACAGGAAGCCCTTGGCACGATAGAAAATATTGATTCACTGTTAGGTTACAAAAATTTATACATAGCAAAATTTAATGCTCTTTACCTAAAAAACTATTAGACTACTTCAACAAAACTTTCAAAAATTCCTGGTAATAGCTACCAGAATTAGAAAAGTAAAATTAGGCTTCAGACACTGCCTCTTCTAAAACACTCCACTGCAGGGGAAAAAAAAAAAATTAAGTCTGTCATCTGAGAGCATATTCTTCTTCTTCTTTTTTAAAAATATTTTTTTATACCTTTATTTTGTTTCGTTTTTTTTTTATGTGGCCCCTCCCATATCTTCTTAATTCTCTGAGGAAACTGAATCCCAAACAGTCTATAGAAGACTGGCTCCGAGTCCAGCTTTCCCAGAAATAAAATTAGAGTCCAGGTCTCCTGAATCAGAGCTCTGCTCAGTGATGTCATAGGATCTCTGCAGCTCTGCTTCCTGGTCCAACTGCAGAGTGGAGGAGGAGTCAGAAGAATGACGTATCTTCTGGGGACTCTTGGAGGTCCAACCCCAAGGTTGGAAGGGTATATGAAGTAAGACTCTCCAGTGACCCTTTCTTTTCTTTTTTGTGGAACTGAGGATTGAACCCAGGAGCACTCTGCCTCTGAGCTATCCCCCCTCAATCATCATCTCCTCCTCCTCCTCCTCCTCCTCCTCCTCCTCCTCCTCCTCCTCCTCCTCCTCCTCCTCCTCCTTCTTCTTCCCAGGGATTGAACCCAGGGGTGCTTAACCACTGGGGCACATCCCCAGCCCTATTTTGTATTTTTTATTTGGAGACAGGGTCTCACTGAGTTGCTTAGGGCCTCGCCATTGCTGAGGCTGCCTCTGAACTCAAGAACCTCCTGCCTCAGCCACCTGAGCTGCTGGGGTGACAGGAGTGTGCCACCACGTCCAGCCCTTTTCTTGTTTTGAGACAGGGTCTCTTTAAATTGCCCCTGTTGGCCCTGAACTTTCCATCTTCCTGCCTCGGCTTTACAATTGCTGGATTATAGGCAGGCACCAACACACCTGACATGACCATTTCTTATTATCGTCCCTAGCCAGAACCAGAATAGGAATTTTACTCAACCAGGAACAGCCTCAAGTGTTGGTATACTTGTAAGTTACCACTGCTGTTAAAGAGCCAAGTATTGGTGGCTAGGCATGGGGGCGCACGACTGTCATCCCAACAACTAGGAAGGCTGGGGCAGGAGCATCGTAAGTTCCAGGCCAGCCTGAGCCATTTAGTGAGATCCTCCTCAGTAACTTAGTGGGACTCTTTCCCAAAATAAAAAATAAAAAGTTTGGGGATGTAGCTCAGTGGCAAAGTGCCCCTGAGTTTAACCCCTTGTATGAGAGAAAAAAACAAAAGAGAGCAAAGTATTTGTAAATGAACTCCAGAGAGAAATGATGAGTAATGTGTTAAAAAGGGCATGGGGTCAACGGTCACTGTCCCCCACCCACCTTTGACACCACCTCAATCAAGCCTTACCATTGCACTTATCTGAGACCTAGATTAGCCTTCTGAAGTACTGCCATTTTCTTGCTCAAAAACCCTCAATAGCTCTGATTACCTACCAATAAAGTCTTGCAAAAGTGACCTTTCATCTGATTTCCTCTCCCCTGTCCCTTTATTCAGTCCAAGGGCTCTTTCCTTGCAGTTCCCTCAATAAACATGCTTTTCTGTCCCGGGGTCTTTGGACATTTTCCTTGTTCTTTTTCTCGCTTCCCCTTCATCTGCCTGTTTTTTTCCAAGGGCCAGATTAGATATCACAATATTTTAGTTGAAAGGGAGATTTCTCTAGTAAGCATTTCATTTGTGTCATTCAATTGGCATTTATCATATATTTTCTTGGGCTTACAGATAATTCCAACAGCTCCCAAAACTTTTTTTTTTTTTTTTTACAAATTCTCCAGCCTCAAAGATAAAACATTACTCTGCTCTTCGCTCAGTCCAGCAATCTGTGAACTAAAGTTATCTGACTCAACTGCAACTCCTCCTTCTTCAAACTTGCTCTTCCAAGTTAAGTTCTAAAACAGAATGCACCTTCTCCTCTAAGTCCAGGCTTAGACTACCCCCCCCTTTTATTTCTTGAATCTCGCCCATTCTTCCGGTGGCTTCTTCTCAAAACGTAACCAATCTCTCCTTGAAAACAAAAAACAAAACAGAACTAACACAAAACTTCCACTTGATTTCAGTTTTTCTCTAAGTCAAGGTACCCTCTTCTCTTCCCTGTTACTGACATCCTGCTCACATTGCCCTCTGAGTTGAGAACCTCCTACTATGCCCAAACCTGAAGACCCATTACTTCTACTACCCATTACTGCAGTCTCTTCTACTGGAACAGTTCTCTTCAAAGGGCTTTCTCTCCTCCTCTTCTACCACTGGTTTCCCCTTCATTTTTCTTCCACCTGACCTATATTTCTCTCAATTTCTTCTTTGGTACTTGTTGCAAACTTTCCCATCTATGAGAGTGATTCTTAGCTCTATTTCAGGCCTGACTTCTATTTTAAGCTCTAGTTGTTTGCTAGGTACTTTTTCTTTTAAAATTTGGACTTGAACCCAGGGGTGTTTTCCCATTGACCCACATCCCCAGACCTTTTTTTTTTTAAATTTTGAGACAAGGTCTTACTAAATTGCTGAGGCTGGCATTGAATTTGTAATCCATCTGGCCTCAGCCACCAGAGCTGCTGGGATTACAGGTGTGCATTACTGCACCTGGTTTAGGCACTGTTTTGTAGATGTCCCAGATACTTCTCCTCCGTCATGGTAAATTCCAAAGTTAATTTACCATATTGTTTCTCTTCTGGATTCTCTCCCAATCAGTCCCTTCTATCTTTTGTCCTTTGGGTCTCAATCAGTAGCATCACGTCCTTCAGCTATTATTATTATTAGTGGTGCTGGGAATGGAACCTAGGGCCTCAAGCATGCTAGGCAAGTATACTTCGCTGAGCTACATACATCTTCAGTTATTATTTTTCTAATAGTAATCTTTGAGAGAACAATTTTAGTGCAATTGTTAGTGGTAGTGATGAGTCCTGGAAAACTCAGGAATGAATTCAGAAAAGAATTATAGAACAGCAATTTGACTCCAAGAGCATGTCTTTGATAAATCTTCTCCAATTTATATAGAATTTTCTCTTCTACCCCATTATATCATGGGAGAAGAGATATATCCAGAGAAAGGTCCAAGGAGTTCCCAGAGGAGAAGAACTCAAGTCAGAACCAGTGGGGTTCTTGGCATATGTAAGGGAAAAGAATTTCAGCAGGTGCCAGACAAAGGCATAGACAGAGGTTTATTTAGAAAGGTAGATACACACTCAAGGGAAATGTGGGCTATCTCAAGGGTGAGAAGCCTTGCCTTGGGTTGGGGTCAAATATTTATAGAAGGGCTGTCAAGCCTGGACTGGAGGTAGATCTAGGGTGGAGCCCCACAATTTCTCGACAGTTTTCCTGAGCCTCAAGTATTTCCCTTATTTTACAATGGCTTGGGCCATTGTAAACACAGTTTATAACTGTGTTTTCTGCATTTCAATGGCTGGAAGGTGTTGCCCTTAAGATTCTGAATTTCGGGCTGGGTTGTGGCTCAGTGGTAGAGCGCTTGCCTAGCATGTGCGAGGCACTGGGTTTGATCCTCAGCACCACTTAAGAATAAATAAAATAAGGTATTGTGTCCAACTACAACTAAAAAATATTAAAAAAAGATTCTGAATTTCTCTTTCCTTATACTAAATCCCTATCTCAATTTCACAAAATAAAATTATTCTCTTGAATATATCAATTTTTTTTCTTGGATGTTATATTTGTTCTAATGTTTTGCTTTTGGTATGTTTATAAACTGGACAATTTTGTCATATTGTACTATTTCTTTTCTTTCTTTTTTCTTTTTTTGTGCTGAGGATTGAACTAAGGGGAGCTTAAACACTAAGTTCACATTCCCAGATCCGAAGCCCTCCTTATCTTTCTTTAATTTTGAGACAGGGTCTGGCTAAGTTGCTGAGGCTGTCCTTGAACTTGCCATCCTCCTGCCTCAGCATCCGGAGTTGCTGGCAGTACAGGCTTGAACAACTACATTGGCCTCAAACTGCAGAATTTCTTTCTTTCTTTCTTTTCTTTTTTTTTAGTATTGGGGATTGAACTCAGGTGCACTTTACCACTGAGCCACATCCCCAGTCCTTTTAAAAATTTAATTATTATTATTATTATTATTTTTAAATTTTGAGACAGTCTCACAAAATTGCAGAACCTCTTGCTGTTGCTAAGACTGGCCTTGAACTTGTGGTACCCCTGCCTTAGCCTAGGGAGTCTCTTTGATTAAAAGTTTGCCACCAAGCCTAGTCAAACTGCACCATTTCTTAAGGAGAGGGATCATTCTCTTTTGAACTCCGGAAAAAGATCATGGTTTTACCTTTGCCACCTGAGCCTGATGATGTCAGACTGAGTGCTTCCTTGAGGAACAGATCAAGGATACAGTGACTCAGAGTTCCCGGGTTTTCCTTGTAACTTGCATTTCTAGTGTTGGGGAACTACCTTTTTGTATTTACTACAAATACACTAAGTATCCTAATTGTTAAGGGGTTTTCTAGGAGAGTTCATGCACTTTCACTTTTCCATCTGGGTCAAGTCAACAGTCCCGCATTAATAAAAATAAAAATAGCCTCAAAAAATCACTGTGGAATGAACGTAATCTGATCCAGGAGGGACACCTCTTCTTCTGATCCCCACCCCTCACCGCACCTTTTGGCTATTCCTCCCCAGGGCATGGCTCCATTCCCAATAAAAAGCTTCCTTTGGAATGCGGGACTTTACAATCCTGTAGGTGGACTTTCCCCTTCAGGCCCACACCTAGCTTCTGAAAGCTGGGGGCAGGGGAGGAACTAAGCTTCAGAGATCGCTCTGGATTGCTCACTGCGTCGAAGATTCCTCTTCAGACCTAAATAGGTACACAACAAATATTCGTTGAACAAATAAACGAGAGAAATGATTTAAAGCCCAGCAACAAAAACGAAGTCAGTCGTGTAAAACATATGTCCACTGGGACTGGCCAGCTTTAATATTTCTTAACCTTCACTTTTTTCTGCGAATTGAGACCAATATCCCTACTTCTTGGAAGCTAGATTTCAAGAAGGGTGGATTCCAACCTGGGGTTGAGCCCCCTTGCGCTTAGGACGAAGGTCATTCCAATACGTGTCAATGTACATTTCTGGTACCCATTCGTTCGGCAGCTATTCATCAAGCGCCTAATGCGTCTCTGTTGCAGGCGTTTGGGATGAAGCAGCCAGCAAAACCGAAGATCCTTGCCCGACAGAATGATGAAAATGATTTTTTTAGAATTATGTAAATTTATGGTGATAAATATTCAGAAAAAAAAAGAAGGCTGTCAGGCTGGAAAATGATAGTGGAGGTCAGGAGATAGGAAAGGAGAACCAAGGCTGGGGCTCAGGTCTGGATTGGGGAAAAGCGAGACGAACTGGGGTGGAGGGAGCTCGGATGTCGGAGGACAAGGGAGATATTTTCTGCAGAAAGTGACAAGAGAGTGTCCTGGCTTGTGCGCAGGCAGATGAAGGACAAAAAGGGCTAGGACCGAGATTCCCGTGGAGAAAGCGGGGGCAGGAGGCTCTTTTCCAACAGAGCCAAAGAGATGCTCTGCAGGGAGACGGCCGAGGCCCAGGTGGGGGACGGCCACTGGCGGCCAGCCACTACGCCCCGAAAATGGCCTCCGGTGCCCCTGGCCGCCCCGCCCCGGCGCTTCGCGGCCCGCCGGCCCACGTGACCCAGCCAGCCCCTCCCGTCTACCCCGCTCGCGACCCCGGGTCTGGGTCCCCACGGCGGCGGCCCCGCCCCCTGGGAGGAGCGGACCAACCGGAGGAGCGGAGGGGCGGGACGGGCGGTGACGGCCAATGGGGGTGGAGCTCTGGACGGGAGTAACAGGTTGGTGGGAGGGGGAAGGAGCGAGCGCGAGGCACGGAGGGGGAGGGCCGGAGCCGCGCGTGCAGCTCCGCCGGAGCCCGAGCGGAGTGCCAGCCCGGGAGCGCCGACCCTGGCCCGGGTGAGTGACCTGGGAGCTGGCAAGGGTACCTGGGAGGCAGACGGCCCCTCAGGTGAGCCCCGAGGGGCGGGGGTGCAGGCGAGCAGAGATTGCTACTTGCATCGCACAGGTGCCGAGTTGCAGAGGAGAGATGGGGAGGTCCGCTCGGGTGGCAGGACTGATCAAGGGTTGACCCCTGCTCTCAGGTGCTAGAGCAGGTGCCAGAGAAGGTGTCAGCGTTGGGCACCTGAAGCTGAGGCTATTCCCAGGGCATGAAAGCATTTCAGGGCCAGGAGATCTCTGGAGGTCAGGTGCCAGCCCTAGGGGCAGAATTTTTCTTGGAGACCGGGGTGACGGTGGGGTGAAAGAATTAGTCCCGGCTGGGCGAAGGGAACTGCTGCCTGAGGTTCAGAGACTTAAGGGGAGGGCAACAGCAGGTGCTGTTTTCCCGAGGTTCCTTTTCCGGATTGCCAGTCTGAGCTGGCCACAGACACCTCTCTGGGTTGGAGATGGCTCTGAGGTGCGGAATCTTTCTGTAACCATTCACCTACAGGTGAAGGCAGCTGCCAGCAGAAATATGGGAGGGGAGAACAAGAGGGCACCCCCACTCTCCTGGCTAGGTGTGAAACTATCTAAGGCTTTCCTTGCTTTCATGCCAGGGAGCATTTTTCCTTATTCTCCCGGAGAGAGAATGTGCTCTCCAAGAGAGGGATATGCAGAAGCATAGATCCATGGGTTTACAAAATACCTAGAAATCCTTATTTCTCATGAGAACTCTTTCCTCCAAGCACACGTAATTTCTTCTTTAATTCTAGATGGGGGACACTGAGTGAGGTCTGGGAGCCAAATCTGTTTCCTTGATGTTTTCCTGGAAGCCTTGTCACTCCCTGAAACCCCTTGAGGCATCCCTGATCCCCGATCCTTGATGGCTGTCAGATTGGCAGTAGGCACTAGTGGTGCAGGAAATAGGCAGAACTCCCCAGGAGACCAAAAGAGGAGGGGAATTACACCTCCAAATCCCCAGGCCAGTTGAGAGGTGCTCACTGGGGCCCAGACAAGACTTCTAAGGCAGATTTCCTTGCCTGAGGCAGCTATGGAACCAGAGCCAACCTCAGCTTGGCCCCTTTGATGCCCTGCCTGAGGAAGGTTGTAATTGGGAAATAATTAGCAACTGCTGTTTGTAGATGGTCCGCATGCACGTGCCACAGCACCTCTTTTTTTTTTTATTGGGGGTATTTGGGAGTAGGGGTCTGGCTCTGGGGGCCTGCTAATCCAGAGATTTGTCTGACTCTAAGAGGATTCTGGCTTCCTAGATCGCTGCCTGCAGTTCCCAGGCTGGTCTGCATGCCATTACCCTTGTGGGAGGTGCGGAGGGGGTAGGGCTGCTTCTCTTCAGGCCAGGGAGGGGAGATCTTGGCTGGGGATGTGGTAAGGTAAGTGTGGGATCAGGAATGCAACTTTGGGAACTTGAGAGGGAGTGGTGAAGGGAGACAAAGTCTTCCTGTCACACACTGTTCTGTCACTCACCAGGTTCTTTGTGCATCTGCTTCTCCTGCCTCTTCCCTCCTGAACGGGTGCCTCCTCCTTGGGAGCCTTGGCTTTGGCATCCAAGCTGGACAGAGCCCTTCCCATGGTCTTGCCCTTCCTCCCGCCTCCTCTGGTATGGAATTTCTCTGGTCTGCCGTACCAGCTGCCCATGTAGTTTCCCTGGCCCTCCCCTTCCCCTTGCCTCTCAAACCAGTCCAGCCAGTTTGTAGGGGCCCAGTTCTTCATTGTGGTTTTTTTTCCCCACTGGCCAAGCAGCTCTATCTGGCTCTCAGGTTTCTGCCTTTTTCGGTGGACCTAGCCAGGAGTCCACTTGGGGAGAAGCTTCTATTTGGACCCATGGGGAACCTTGTTATAGAGATAAGAAAGAGATAAGAGAAGGGGAGCTGTCCTTTTCTATTTTGACTATTTACTTTATTTGTTACCATGCAGGGGCTTCTAATCTCTGCTCTTTTGATTCTCCTATTTTCTAAATATGCGAGTTATTTGGCATCTGGCATATCGCCTGGCCCTCTGTGTACCAGTTTGTCCTGTGTGTGTGTGTGTGTGTGCCTGCCCCCCCCCACACACCCCGAAACCACCCCACCCCCACTTCCTGCTAGAAGTCCAGGGACCCTGTCACTCCTAGTTGGGAACCAGATGCCTATGGCTGGGCCAGAGGTGATGGAACTGGGGCAGGGCAGGCTAATGAGTAACTCAGGAGAAGCGGCTGTCGGCCCAGGTGCAGCGGGTCCTCCTCTCTGCAGGCAGGAATGGCAGAGGCAGACAGATGAAGCTGAACTAACTTGTGTCCTAGTCTGTTCCCAGAGTACAGTCGGTGAGAAGAGCCCTGGGCAGATGCCGGGGGAGGAAAAAGCAGGGTCGGGCATCTGGTGAGAGCACAGGCCCTGGGCTCCATGTTGCCTGGTGCCCAATCATTGTTTACCTGCCTCTGGGACTTACGCAAGGCCTTGGAGCTGCCCTGTTCCCTTGGCCCCGCCCTGCTGTCCTCTGTAACTGAAGGAGGGTAGGTTTCTGGTTTTCCGTGTTGAATCATTTAGAACCCTGCTGTCTGACCCACCCCAAAGATCCCTCAGCCCTCCTGGCCCTTGACCCACATGCCTTGGGACTAAAGGTGATTGAGACTGGGGAGTCATGGGATCTGGGGGAGTACTCCATACTACCTTTGCACAACTTGGCGTTCTCACCCAAGGGGCTGTGCACTTTGCCGGGCCTAGGTGGGAACTCTTTGACCTGGATCTGGAAGAGCTGTAGACGTACTGACAGGACAGAGTTCTGTCATGCATAAATCATGTGACTTTTGAGAGTAGCAGTCCTGGCACATATGATTCTAAGATCATGACTGCATAGGGCCAGGACTTCAGACCAGGAAGAGGTCTTGTTAGTAGGGTAAGAGAGAAATGGCTGTGGGCTATCGCTGGACAATCTTCCTGCTGCTAGGCGACTCAGCCTTGGTTCAGGATACAACCTTCAACAAATATTTGTTCACATCTACCACGCGAGGCACTGGGCTCAGATGTTGATGGTCTTTGCCCTCTAGGAACTTATAGTCTGGTTGGGGGGGGAGCTAGAAAACAATCACTCCAATGTAAACTGAGATGAACTCACCCGAGGGTTAACTGTAGAGCACATAATGTGGATCTGATCTGGTTTGTGGGAGGTAGTGGTCAGGGAAGGCTTCTCTGAGGATGTGACATCCTTCTGTGAACCAAGTAAAACCAAGAAGTTACAGTGGAAAGGAGGTCATTTATGTGAACAGTAGCATTTACTGTCAGATTTGTGACAGGGCCTTCATGTTGAATATATTATCATTTGCTCGCTCTGTTAAAGTGAAATCTAATAAGTGTAATAAAGTGCAAAAATTTTAAGAGCATAACTTGACAACTTTTTGCAATCGTATACACTGTGTAATTATTTATTGTCATTCTCACAGCTAATTACCTTGTGAAGTTTCATTATACCCATTTTATTGATGAGGAAACAGAGGCTCAGACAAATTGTGATTTGCGAAAGGTTATATACATCAAGTGAAGAGCAGAACTAGGATTTTCCAAGCCTGATCTCAACTCTACTGCAGTGTCTTTTCTACCAGATGAATGGTTCGGAGAACTACTATACCTCTCTGCTTTCTCAAACCTTTTAAGATTTTGTGGCAGAAATTTGTGTGGGGTGTCTCCTGGGGGAGGATGCATGGCTTTCGCAGTTTTCTCAAATCTAGTCCCAACGCCCC
This sequence comes from Marmota flaviventris, assembly GCF_047511675.1. Taxonomy (NCBI): domain Eukaryota; kingdom Metazoa; phylum Chordata; class Mammalia; order Rodentia; family Sciuridae; genus Marmota; species Marmota flaviventris. The sequence goes on along the minus strand of NC_092507.1, from coordinate 122,185,773 downwards.
CAAAATGAAGAACCATTCCCCCAGAAGGACCCCTCCCTCCCTGTTCCTTTCTCCTGAGGAGAGGGGCTGGGAATGCTAGAGACCCCCACCAGCCCTTTCTCACCTGGAGCTCTGCCTCTGCCTCTCTCCCTCTCCCTTCTTATCTCACCCTGGTTGCTGGTTTTCTAGCACTTCTACAATTCCTAAAAGGGATCTTGCCAAGTTTCCTTGGCCCAGAACTCAACAAGGAGGTTGCGTTGGGCATGTTTACTTTTCTGTCTGGCACATTCGAGGCTCCTCCTGGAGGTTGGGGCTGGGCTCTGGTACAGACGAGCAGAAGGGGTGGGGAAGCTGGATTTTTTTTCTTTCTTCTTCTTCTTTTTTTTTTCTTGGAGTAGAACCTCTCCCCCAAGTTCCTGGAGCCAGAGCACACCTGAAACATTCCATCTGCTGACTCCAAGCTTGGAATGCGGACCAGGGAGCTAGTCTGTCGATAGCCTTGCCTCTGCCCTCGAGTGGGAAAAGCCTACCTATTGGGGGTGGGGAGTGTGTGTTTGGATTGGCCCACTTAAAAAACCTAATTTAAGTCTTTTCTTTTTCGTCTGGTGTTTGTTTGCTGGGGATCAAAACCAGGGCCTTACACATGCTGGACAAGCATTCTGGCACTAAGCTGTGTCCCCAGCTGTAGATCTTTTCTTGAATAGTTAATGTATCTACATGGTCTCAAAGGCAAAAGGAGTAGAGAGTCCATGCCTTTCTATTCTAGAGAATAGAAACACTCCCTTCTCCCATCCCTGTCCCCAGTTCTCATTCCCCTACCGCAGATGCATCACTGCCATCAGTGTGAATATCTTTTCAGAAATGGGATGCCACATTTTGAGGTCATCCGTATTTTAAATGAGCTCTGGGAGAGGAGGCCCCCTTTCCTCCAGGGGGTGGAGGTTATCTGGTAGGCAGGCCTGGGATCTGCCTTTACTCAGAGGAGGACGGAGGCACTTAGTGTTACATGTGCACAGTATGTTTGAAAATCAAGCAAAATCTTTAAACTCTTGACAAAGCCAGGCTCCCCAGGGCTGTATCAGAGGAAACAGATTCTTCTAGGTCAGTGAATTTCAAAGTGTGCTATCTGGAACAGCAGATAGTACCAGATAGTATCAGCCATCACCAGGGAGAATTTAGTTAGAAATGCACATTCTCAAGTCTCACCCCAGACCTACTGAATCAGAAACTGGGGGTGGGGACCCACATTCCAATGTTTCTGCTGCTCAGATAAAGTATGAGAACCACTGTGGTGTATACAAGGAACTGATAAGGCAACCAGTTTCCTTAAAGGTGGGCAGGTGGAGGTGTTTGGGTTTCTGTTGCAAGTTATTCAGCTAAAACTCTTTTCTTCATTTTCTAGGATCCCTCCTACCCATGAGCAGGCATCTGCCATGGCTGAGCCTCGGGGCCCTGTAGACCATGGAGTCCAGATCCGCTTTATCACAGAGCCAGAGGGGGGTGCAGAGATGGACACCATTCGTCGTGGAGTGCGACGCCCTACTAAGGATGCAAGAGCCAATACCTACGGGGTTGCCGTGCGCGTGCAGGGCATTGCTGGGCAGCCCTTTGTGGTGCTTAACAGTGGAGAGAAAGGAAGTGACTCCTTCGGGGTCCAGATCAAGGGGTCCGACAACCAAGGGGCCCCAGGAACTCTGAGCTCTGATTCGGAACTCCCTGAGAACCCCTACCCCCAGGTGAAGGGGTTTCCCGCCTCCTCGCAGGGCAGCACGTCTGATGAGGAGCCTGGGTCCTACTGGAATGGAAGACTACCCCGATCCCAGTCCCAGGCCTCCCTGGCAGGCCCTATCCCTATGGACTCGAGCAACAGGAGCAGCAGCTTGCTGGAATTGGCACCCAAAGAGACTTCCCCAGACAGCACCATTGACACTGCTCCCTTGTCTTCAGTGGACTCCCTCATCAACAAATTTGACAGTCAAGTTGGGGGCCAAACCCGGGGACGCACGGGCCGTCGTACTCGGACACTGCCCCATGAACAGCGCAAACGGAGCCAGAGCCTGGACAGCCGGCTCCCACAGGACCCCCTGGAGGAACGGGAGCGCCAGTCCCCCGACCACTGGACTCCTAGCGCAAAGTATGACAATCATGTGGGCAGCCTGAAACAGCCCTCCCAGAGCCCGAGCCCTGTGCGGGGCCTTAGCCATCCCCATCCGGCTCAGGACTGGGTCATTCAGAGTTTTGAGGAGCCACAGGAGAAATCACGGGATCCCACCATGCTGCAGGTCAGACTCAGTCCCTCCCCACCTCTGCCCGCTCCCTCTCACACACCCTGGCTCACCAGCCCCAGGACTCGTCCTATGCTCTCCATCCCGAGTGGGTGATATTCACAAATATGAGGTAATTCTATGGGCAGAATTCTAAAGAAAGTGGAACTAACTCTGAAACCACTATTCACAAGCCAGGCATGTGTGCACACTGTTTTTTTATTTTTGTACCAGGGATTGAATTCAGGGGTGCTTGACCATTGAGCCATATCCCCAGCCCCTTTTTATTTAGAGACAGGGTCTTGCTGAGTTGCTGAGGCTGACTTTGAACTCATGATCCCCCTGCCTCAGCCTCTTGAGCCTCTTGGATTACAGGCGTGCGCCACTGTGCCTGGCCATAGTGCACACACTTGTAATCCCAGATCCTGGGCAGGAGGATCACAGATTTGACGCCAGGTTGGGCAACTTAGCGAGATCTTCAATATCTTAGCCATAGCCTGTCTCAAAATAAGAAAATAAAGGACTGGGGATGCAGCTTAGTGGCAGAGCACCCCTTGGTTCAATTCCGAGTACTGCTAAAGAAAAAAGTAAAGAAATCACTATTCACAAGCATGGAGAGTTACTTGTCATTGCCCCAGCCATTAACCAGGCCTCAGTCACCTGCAAATACTGATTGGCTAGGTCTACAGTTTTCATAAGACCGACCTGGAGAATATGAGCAGTTCCCTGGTGCTCTTGCCAAAATTCCACACCTTCTTTCTTTATCAAGAATGTTATGCCGAGGACTGGGGATGTAGCTCAGTGACAGGGCACTTGCCTCACATGTGTGCGGCACTGGGTTCAATTCTCAGCACAGCATACAAATAAATGAAATAAAGGTCCATCGACAACTCAAAAAATGTTAAAAAAAAAAAAAAAAAAGAATGTAATGCCGAGCCGGGCAGGGTGGCGTACACCTGTAATCCCAGCAGCTGAGGAGACTGAGGTAAGGATCGTGAGTTCAAGCCCAGCCTCAGCAACTTCGAGAGGCCCTAAGCAACGCAGTGAGATCCTGTCTCTAATAAAATATAAAAAAGGGCTGGGGATGTGGCTTGGTGGTTAAGTGCCCGTGGGTTCAATCCCTGGTACCAAAAAAAAAAAAAAAAAAAAAAATTAAGGAAGTGGGGGAACAACTTTACTTTGAGACAAAGTTATGTTCACTCTAAAAGTAAATCATTCAGAAGCTCTAATACATCAACCACCGCTAGTGACAAATTACTGGTGACATAGCTCGTGGCTTGTTGAGATCTGCTTACTGAGGAAATAACAATGTAATGACAGTGTGTGTGTGTTGGGGGGTGTCCTGCCTGCACTTCCCCCTGGTCTATTGCTCGGCCTTATCATGCTTGAAGCTGCCCCCTCCACTTCATGGTGGCTCCATACACACCTCTGGCCTAATCTTCCTATTTTTTTTCTTCTCTCTCTCTCTCTCTCTCTCTCTTTTTTCAGTTCAAATCGACTCCGGACCTTCTCCGAGACCAGCAGGAGACGGCCCCACCAGGGAGTGTAGACCACGTGAAGGCCACCATCTATGGCATCCTCAAGGAGGGGTAGGCAGGGCCCACCGACACCGGAGACATACCCTTCCCTTCTTTTCCCTTCTCCTTCTTCATTCCCTCTTTCCTCTGCTCACCCTTGCTTCTATCCCTTTGCCTTCCAGAAGCTCAGAGAGTGAAGCCTCTGTTAGGAGGAAGGTTAGTTTGGTTCTGGAGCAGATGGCGCCTCTGGCGGTGAGTGGCCTTCCTCAGGCGGGAGCAAGGGTCCGGGTGAGGGCTGGGAGGTTTCCAGGGATCGGGGTCTGGATCAACTCCGCCCTCTCCTCCTTGCTTACCTCCAGCACATGGTTCCTCCTGATTCGACTAAGACCATAGCAGGGCAGAGTGAAGTCACCCGGAAAGTGGAGGAGCTGCAGAAAAAACTGGAGGAAGAGGTGAAGGTGAGGGGGGTTGGAGACGCAGAGGGAGGCAGGGGGAAAGCCAGCCGGGGCCTGAAGGTGGACTGGGCGGCTCTTGAAGAGTGAGATGAGCGCTCAGGTGTCCCGTGAGGCGACACAAGAGTGTGCACTAGAACCAGCAAGGACTCTTGGGTTCCCTGGACTCAGGAGGCCGAGTACATTAGGATCCAACTACTTCCCATTGCATTTTCTTTGGGAGTTATCATCCTGGCTCTGCTATTTACTGGCTGTATATAGCTTGAAAAAAATCACTAAAATTCTTCGCCTCTGTTCTTTTCATCATGTAATAATGACGGCCATACTAGTAGCTGTCACTGATTGAACATATATTTTTTTTTATACTAAGAATTGAAGCCAGTGGCTCTTTACCACTGAGATACATCTCCATCCCTTTTTATTTTGAGACAAGGCCTCACTAACTTGCTGAAGCTGGTCTCAAACTAGAGATCCTCCTGCCTCAGCCTCCAGAGTTGCTGGGATTACAGGCATGCACCCCCATGCCCAGCTTTTGAGTACAATTTTTGTAGCAGGTGCTGCCCTGGGTAATATATAGTCATCATAGAAACCTTGCAAAGTTAATTAAAGAAAGCCTTTCTGAGGCAAGCACTTTACCACTGAGCCATAGTTCCAGCCCATCTAGACCCTTTTCTGATGAGAAAACTTAAGATCAGAGAGGTTAAGTAAGTTATCTGTGATCTGTGATAGTAAGTTGCAGAGAAGAAACAAAAAATTCAAGTCTCATTCTAAAAAACTATGTATCCTTTTTAATTTTGTAGTACTAAAGATTGAACCCAGGGGCTGGGGATGTGGCTCAAGCGGTAATGCACTTGCCTGGCATGCGTGGGACACTGGGTTCGATCCTCAGCACCACATAAAAATAAAATAAAGATGTTGTGTCCACCAAAAACTAAAAATAAATATTAAAAAATTCCCGCCCTCCTCTCTCTCTTTAAAAAAAAAAAAAAAAAAAAAAAGATTGAACCCAGAGGTGGTCTACCTCTGAGCTACATTTAAAATTTTTTTAAAAAATTTTTTTTGTGGGGATTTAACCAAGGGGTGCTTAACCACTGAGCCACATCCCAGCCCTTGTTGTTTCTTATTTTGAGACAGGGTCTCTCTAAGTTGCCTAGGACCTCACTTAAGTTGCCTAGGATTAGGATAGCCTGGAACTCGAGATCCTCCCATCTCAGCCTCCTCGGTAGCTAGGATTACAGGCATGTGCCACTGCATCCAGGTTTCCGTTTCTGTCCCTTTTTATAATACTGCTTCCGTCTTTCACAGTATTGCCTTGTTTGTGCTCAGTGAGTGTTGGACTGTGATCTCCTTGTTTTCTAGAAAGCAACGCAGTGGACTGTAGCGTCGAAGTCAATCGGTTCTGATTTTGGTACCATTGTCTTGTTGAAACTGACCTTGGACCAGTCCTTTTTTTTCCTTTTTGTGGGGTTGGGGATTGAACCCAGGGATGCATTCAACCACTGAGCCATCCCCTCAGCCTCTTGGATGAATTCTTTATGTGCTCTAAGCCTCTGTTTCCTTAAATGTAAAATGGGAATAATAATAGTACTATTATTTATCATTTAGTTATTTGTTGCCTTATAACAAATTATCCTCAGACTTAACAGCTTAAAACAAGAATTTCTCAGGGTCTGATGACCAAAAATCTCGGACCTGCTGGACTGAGTCATTCTCACTCGGGGTCTCCCAGTGGAGCTTTTAACTGTGGCCGTTGTCATTAGCAGACTTGAGTAAGGCTGAAGGATCCGCTTCTAAAATGACTTTCTCAAATGGCTGTGGGTTGGGGCCTCAATTTTTGGCTCTATGGCTTTATAAAATTGCTTGGGTGCTCTCACAATATGGCAGCCACCTTCCCTCAGAATGAGTGATCCAAGGAGGAAGCCCCCATGCCTTTTTATGACCCAATCTCAAACTTACACACCACTTCCTCATTTTCCTATTCACAAGAAGGGAGCCACTAAACGCAGCCCATCCTCAAGGGGAGCAGAATCAGGCTTCACGTTTTGAACAGAGCATCACAATCTCTGGATGTGTTCTACACCGTCCCTGGTCCCCAGGCTTGTCATGAGAACTCAGTGCAGGTGACGCGGAAGGGCCCCTGGTTCCGTGCCTGTCGTGCAGTGAGTGTCCGGTGCATGATAGTCGTTCCCATCGTTCTGGGTCTTTCTGAGAGTCTTCATCCCTTTCCCAGAAGCGACAGAAGCTGGAGCCGTCCCGGGTTCGACTGGAGCGGCAGCTGGAGGAGAAGGCGGAGGAGTGTGACCGGCTGCAGGACCTGCTGGAGAGGAAGAAGGGGGACGCCCAGCAGAGCACCAAGGAGTGAGTGCGGCGATGGCACGTGGGGGGCGTTAGAGGCCCCCCTCCCAGGTCCCAGGGAACAGAGGGGGTCTTCAGAAGCTGAAGGGGGGCGGTTCACCCAGGACCTTCTCTTCACTTTCTCTCGTAATGGAGTTAGTGTGGACTCGGACTCAGGCCACCTGGTGGCCTCTGTGCCTTAGGTGCTTGATCTGCAAACTGAGCTTCCCTGTCGTGCCTGCCTCACGGGGTTGATTCAGGTGTTCTCCCAGCGACGTTGCAGGACAGGCACTGTCTTAGCTCCCGGGGTATGTCAGTGAGCGATGCAGAGAAGCACCCTCTTCTCCAGAAGCTTAGTTTCTCGAGAAAGGGAACCAACAGGAAACCAGCATCGTCTGGAACTAAATTGGTAACACAGGAGAAGATGGTGAGTAGAGCAGGCTCAGCAGATCAGGAAGGTCAGGTGTTCGGGGGGCAGACTGCAGTATGGAGTAAGGAGGTCAGGAGAGCCTTGGTTAAGACTTGAACAGGGAACCAGCCGTGGTGGCCCACACCTATAATCCCAGCTACCTGGGGGGCTGGGCAAGAGAATTGCAGTTTTGAGGTCAATCTGGATAACTTAGGACACCCTGTCTCGAAATAAATAAAAAGGGGTGGGAATATACACAGCAAAGGAATTAAGAATGTAGCTCAGTGGTAGAGTGTCCGCCTCCCACGCGTGAGGCCCTGGGTTCTATCCTCAGCACCATATAAGATAAAATTAAAAAAAAAAAAAGAATGTGAAGAGAGAACCTGCAGAATGGGAGAAAACCTTTGCCAGCTATTCTCCTGACAGAAGATTAATATCCAGAATATATAAAGAACTCAAAAAAACAAATAACCCAATTAGTAAATGAGCAGATGAAGTAAACAGACACTGCTCAAAGGAAGAAATGCAAAAGGCCAATAAATATATGAAAAAAGTTCAACGTTGTTAGCAGTTAGGGAAATGAAAAGCAAAATTTCGCTGAGATTTCATCTCACTCCAGTTAGTTGGGCAGCCGTCAAGAATACAAACAGGGCTGGGGTTGTGGCTCAGTGGTAGAGTGCTCGCCTGGTATGTGTGAGGCCCTGGGTTTGATCCTCAGCACCACATAAAAATAAAGGTATTGTGTCCAACTACAACTAAAAAATAAATATTAAAAAAAAAAAAAAGAATAGAAACAGTAGCCAGGTGGGGTGGTGCATGCCTGTAATCCCTGCAACTAAGGAGGCTGAGGCATGAGGATTACACGTTTGAGGCCAGTCTTAGCAACTTGGTGAGACCCCATCTCAAAATAAAAGATAAAGAGGGCTGGGATGTAGCTCAGTGGTTAAGTGCCCCTGCATCCCTGGTACCAAAAGAAGAAAAAAAAAAAAAAAGTAAGGAATATAAACAATAATAAAATGCTAGAGAGAATGTGTAGAAAAAGGAACACTTTTACACTATTGTTGGGACTGTAAATTAGACAACCAATATAGAAATCAGTAGGAGGTTCCTCAAGACCCGGATGGAATCACCATATGACCCAGCTCTCCCGCTCCTTGGTATTTGTCTTGAAGAATTAGTCATACTGTAATGGTATGTGCAGACCTGTGTTTATTGCAGCATAATTCACAATAGCCAAACTATGGAACTGGCCTAGATGTCCTTAAGTGGATGAATGAATAAAGAAAAATGTGGTATACATACTCAGTGGAGTTCTATTTAGCCATAAAGAAAGATGAGATTATGTCATTCTCAGAAAAATGGTGGAACTTGAGAACATTATGATAAACCCAATAAGCCAAACTCAGAAAGTCGAGGGCCATATGTTTTCTTTCATATGTGAGAGCTAAAGAGGAAAAAGGAAAAGAAAAGTGAAGGGGACCAGGGGGAGGGAGGCAGGGAGGGAATGGGGAACCACTGGGGAGTGATACTGGCCAAAATACATTGTTAAATTATGTGCAAGTATGAATATGTAACAATAAAACCCATTATGTGTACTATAATGCGCCAATTTAAAAAAGTGGGAAAAAATAAAAGGGTTGGGGATACAGCTCAGTGGTAGGGCACTCCTGGGTTCAATCCCCAGCACTGAAAAAAACAAAATAGATGCTGGGCGCGGTGGCGCACGCCTATAGTCCTAGTGGCTCAGGAGGCCGAGACAGGAGGATCGCAAGTTCAAAGCCAGCCTCAGCAACAAAGGGGAGGCACTAAGCAACTCAGTGAGACCCTGTCTGTAAATAAAATACTAAATAGGGCTGTGGATGTGGCCCAGTGGTCGAGTGCCCCCGAGTTCAATCCCCAGTGTCAAAAATAAGTAAATAAATAAAACAAAATAGAACCCAAACAAACAAAAGATTTGAATACATACTTAAAGGGGGTTTAAGGGGCTGGGGTTGTGGCTCAGCGGTAGAGTGCTCGCCTAGGACGTGCGAGGCCCTGGGTTTGATCCTCAGAGCTACATAAAAATAAATGAACAAAATAAAGGTATTTTGTACAACTGAAAAATAAATATTTAAAAAAGGGGGGTGGGTGAATGAATGAATGAATATGCAGTATTTAGAAAACTGCCTGACACCTGGTGTTCAATGGTGTCATCTATTATTAGGCTCCAGAACATGAAGCTGCTCCTGGACCAGGGTGACAGGTTACGGCACGGACTGGAGACCCAGGTGATGGAGCTGCAGAACAAGCTGAAGGAGGGTCAGGGTTCTGAACCTGCCAAGGAGGTGCTGCTGAAGGTAGGGAGTGGGAGTATGTGCCCAGTGTGGTTCCTCTTACCTGGAGCAGGCTCAAGTCTGCCCATTCATGGTTTTCCCAAAGTACGGAGTAGATGGCTTGTTTCAGGTACTCCTGAGTGTGCGTGCAGGCAGACTCAGAGGTGGGATTGGCCAACAGGTTCCCTTTATCCTAACGAGGCATCTTGGTGGGCAGGGAAAACCTGGGTACATATCTAGTACAAGGTGCTCAATAAATGTTTTTTTTTTTTTTTTTAATATTTTTAAGTCGTAGATGGACACAATACCTTTACTTATTTATTTTTGTGTGGTGCTGAGGATGGAACCCAGGGCCTCACATTTGCTAGGCAAGTGCTCTACCGCTGAGCCACAGCCCTCAATAAATGCCTCTTGACTGAATGAATGAATTCGTAAACAGAGGATCCTAACATGTCACCCCTGTGCTCTTCTCTTCCCTTTCCCCAGGAATTGTTAGAGACCCGGGAGCTTCTGGAAGAGGTCTTAGAGGGGAAACAGCGGGTAGAGGAGCAGCTGAGGCTGCGGGAACGGGAGCTGACGGCCCTGAAGGGGGCCCTGAAGGAAGAGGTGGCCTCCCGTGACCAGGAGGTGGAGCAGGTCCGCCAGCAGTACCAGCGAGACACGGAGCAGCTTCGCAGGAGCATGCAAGATGCCACCCAGGCACGTGACCAGGGCAGGGGCTGGGAGGCAGGACACTGCCCGGGAGTGGGTCTGTTTGGGGGGTCTTGCATTTTTGGACTCTTCATGGTTTAAACAGGGCCTCTCCCTAAAGGACATGTGTGAGATGTGGTCAGAACCCGGGCCAGGAAACCTATAGAGACATGGGGAGGGGGAGCAGGTCTGACTCACCGTGAGGATGTGTGGCCAGAGGGCCGCCGGGAAGTAATGGGGGAGGCTTCCTGTAGATGACAGAGAAGAGGAGGTGACCTGGGGGGAGAGAACCTTCTGCTAGCATTGTGCTAGGTACCACCGGGATGTTGGGGTGCAGCTGGCTTGGTGCCCTCTGGGTCTCAGCTTCCCCCTCTACACTGCATTTTGCCTTGAAGTAAGCCTCCTGGCACCCACCTTTCCCCTTACCTAGGACCACGCAGTGTTGGAGGCCGAGAGGCAGAAGATGTCAGCCCTGGTACGGGGTCTGCAGAGGGAACTGGAGGAGACCTCAGAGGAGACCGAACACTGGCAGAGCATGTTCCAGAAGAACAAGGAGGAGCTTAGAGCCACCAAGCAGGAGTGAGAACCTTGCACTTGTTCCAGGAATACTTTTCTGTGACTCTTGTCCCCACTGCCTTTCTCCCCGGGCTGCACTTGACTCTGCCATCTCCCAAATGCATGTCCACCATGTCCACCTTCCTCTCTCTCGAGAGTGGGTACTCGGTGTAGTGGCCTCCAGGAAGGGGGTTCCACTGTCCAACACACCTCTCCCAGACGTGAGGTCTGACCCTGTTCCCTTTCCCCTTTATTTTACCTTGGCTGGGCTCAGACTCCTGCAGCTGCGGATGGAGAAGGAGGAGATGGAAGAGGAGCTTGGGGAGAAGGTGGAGGTCTTGCAGAGGGAAGTGGAGCATGCTCGAGCCAGTACCAGAGATAATCTCCAACTTGAGGAGCTCAAGAAGGTACGTGGGAGCTGGGGTGCAGAACAGCCGTTGGACACCTCGGCTATCCACAGGACTTCCTGCAGGGCTCCCTCTCCTGTGCTTGTCTTCAGGCCTCCTCCTGCCAGATTGTGTCCTCACTGTGTAGAGAAAGGGCTCGCAGCAGCCAGGTCGGGGTGTAGCCAGAGGCTGCTGGCTGCCCCCCAAGAGACTTCATGGTCAGCAGCATTCAGGTGGATTTGGAAAACTCCAGGGTCCTTTTTACAGGCTCAGAAACGTGATTTGGTCAGCATAGCAAAAGCCGCTGTCCTTCAGGGGGGATTCATTAACTACGTGATGAAACAAATGTTTACAGTTAGAAGGCCGTTTATTAATTCCTAATGAGAAATATCATCGCATGACTGAGTGCGTTCATTGGCGTGGGCAGCTGACCTACAGGGGAAGCCAAATTGTAATCTGAAGGCTGTTCAGAGAGTACACAGTCAGGTCGTGGGGAGCTAAGGGGTACTGGTGTTCAAGGTCTCCATCTCTCCAGTCTCCAAGGCACAGCCTTGCTGGTGAGGCAGTAACACTTAAAGTTCATGGTAAAGTTTCCTCTTTGTCCTTTATTTTTTTAAAGTTAATCCTTTTTTTTTTTAATCATGCATGGATAATATTTCATAGAAGAGTCACAAATAATAAGGTCATAAAACTGAAGTGAACACAAATAATTTCTTCATATTCTTGGTGTTTCATTTATAAGGAGGCAATAATTATTTTTGGATGACTTAGATAACTTAGTTTCCTATAATTAATGAAAATACTTTCTTCTGGGCTGGGGATGTGGCTCAAGCGGTAGCGCGCTCGCCTGGCATGCGAGCGGCCCGGGTTCGATCCTCAGCACCACATACAAACAAAGATGTTGTGTCCGCCAAAAACTAAAAAATAGATATTAAAAAAAAAAAAGAAAATACTTTCTTCCATTTATGGCCTCCTAAAGATTCTTTTAGCTCTTGTGCTTCATTGATCCACAGTCCTGGATATGTAGTAGATGCTCAGTTAACAAGTATTAGTTAATCCATGCTTGTTTATTACAACTCTACTAAAAAACTGCCTAGGTGGAATTAAAACAACTATATTTTTAAATGAAGAAAGAAATTGCTATAAATTATTATTTTGCAAGAATAAGAACCTAAGATTATGCAAAATATTTGGTGGAGAAAAACATTAAAAAAAAATGCTAGTTGGGCATGGCAGCACATGCCTGCAAACTAAGTGACTTAGGAGGCTGAGGCAGGAGGGTCACAAGTTTGAGGCCAGCCTCAGCAACTTACCAGATCCTATCTGAAAATAAAAGATAGAACAGGCTAGGATGTGAGATGTGATTTAATGGCAGGGTGCTCCCCTAGATCCAATCCCTAGTACCACCCCCAAAAAATAGAATCCATAAAAAATGTTAGCCAAAAATACCTTGATGAGTATTATGTCGGTTATGTAATTTAAAATTGTTTTCCCAGGTAGCTGGGTGTGGTGGTGCGCACCTGTAATCCTGGTACTCAGGAGGCTGAGGCAGGAGGATTTAAGTAAGCAAGCAATTTAAAAATTAAGTAAGTTTACTTACGTAATTGCCAGCCTGGAAAGTTAGGGAGACCTTGTCTCAAAATAAAAAAATAAAAAGGGCTGTGGGTGTAGTTAGAGGTAGAAAGCCCCTGGGTTCACTCTCTAGTAACAAAAAGAAGAGAAATTTTATTTTTTTCTCACAAAAGCTTCCCAAAGAATGGTGAAGTTAGAAATACTCTTAAATACTTATTACTTGTTTTGAAGTTAACAACTATCAAGGATAGTCTGAAATCTCTTCACTACATTAGCTGACAGTGAACCTGGACAGTTTTCTCAACAGTCTTTTTTTTTCTTTCTTTATATCAGGGATTGAACCTGGGGGTACTTCACCACTAATCCACATCCCCAGCACTTTTAATTTTTTTATTTTGAGACAGGGTCTCATTAAGTTGCTGAGGCTGGCCTTGAACTTGAGATCCTCCTGTCTTAGCCTCCCAAGTTGCTGGAATTACAAGTGTGACCGCCATGCCTGGCCACCTCTCAACAATCTTAGTCAATTTTTTATTTGGGTAAAACCGAAAAAGCAATAACTAGTGTTTAATTTATCTCATATAGTAAGTGTATTTTATCAAATATTTAGTAAATAAACAAAACATACATTGGGAAAACAGACTAAACAAGTCTAACAGAACTTTCAGTGTGCTGTTTTTCTTCATAATTAGTCCTATTAGTGTCTTACCTTGAAGATTCACCACGTTACGTGGTCCTTCAGCCTAATTATGGTTATTTTTTAATTGTATGAGTAACTAATAGCTAAAGAATTCATATTTTAATCTTCCTTTAAAAAGAAATTAGAGATGTCCTAATATTTATAGCATAACATTTTTGGTTTTCACTATTTTATAGATGACCAATCTTGTTTTGTCCATCAGCTAACCCACTCTCCCCCTGCATAATTTTTTAAATGGAGTTATATTTTACATACCGTGAAGTTCCTCCTTTTAAAGTGTACAGTGACTTTTACTGTGATCACAGAGTTGTGAGACCGCCACCACTGTCTAGGTACAACACAAGGCCCTCTGTTCCTTAGTAGTCATTCTCTCCACCCCCTGGCCACCACCGAGCCGCTGTCCGTCTGGTTTTGCCTATTCTGGTTATTTCATATAAGCACAATCCTACAACATGTGGCCTTTTGTTTCTTTCACTGACATGTTTTCAAAATTCTTCCATGTGGTAGCAAATGTCTTCATCCCGTTTTTATGGACGAAGAAGATTCTACTCTAGGAATATGCCATATTTTGTCCATTGATCAACTGATGGACACTTGGGTCGTTTCTGTTTGACGTGTGTATAATGACTCATGCTGCTATGAACATCATGTACCAGCTTTTATGCAAACTATACATTTTTCAGTTCTTTGGGGGTATATACTGAAGAGTGGGGTTTCTGGGCCTTATAGTCAGTGTGTGTTTTTTTTTTTTTTGTGGTACTAGGGGTTGAACCCAAGGCCTTATTCGTGCGAGGGAGGTGCTCTACCACTGAGCTACATCCCCATTCCTTTTCTTTTATTGTGAAACAGAGTCTCAATAAGTTGCCCACGCTGGCCTTGAATTTGTGATCCTCCTGCCTCAGCCTCCCGAGGAGCTGAGATCACAGGCCTGTGCTACTGCACCTGAGGGTATTCAACTTTTTGCAAAACTGCCTAACTGCTTTCCAAAGTGGCCACATCATTGTTTTTTTTTTTTTTTTTTTTAATATTCTTTCCTGTAAAATGTGCGAGAGTTTCTCTATTTTTCCATCTTCTAGAACCTTAGTCTGGCTCTTCGTTCCTTCAGAAATGCCCTTCCCTTCCAGGAGCTTCGCTGGGCCCAGGATGAGCTCCAGGAGCTGCGAGCGCAGCGGCAGAACCAGGAGGCGGCTGGGCGGCACCACGACCAGGAGCTGGCGAAGCAGCTGGCGGTCCTGAGGGTCGAGGCCGACCGAGTCCCAGAGCTGGAACAGCAGAACGTCCAGCTGCAGAAGACCCTGCAGCAACTGACGCGGGACTGTGAAGAGGCTTCCAAGGCAAGGGCAGTGGGCGCCGGGCTTGGAGGTGGAGCCGGGGGCTGCAGAGTGCCCTGCTCTGCGGGACCCTGGACCCGAGGACCCACCGCGTCTGGGCAGGGCTGGGATTCCCAGGGCGCCCTGCCTGGGACCCCGCCTCCGAGCTCCTGGGTCCCCTGCGAGGTCTGAGCCGCTGCTCCCCCTGCCCGCAGGCCAAGGTGGCGGCGGAGGCCGAGACCGCGGTGCTGGGGCAGCGGCGGGCAGCCGCGGAGACCACGCTGCGGGAGACCCAGGAGCAGAACGACGAATTCCGCAGGCGCATCCTGGGTCTGGAGCAGCAGCTGAAGGAAGCCCACGGCCTGGCCGAGGGTGGGGAGGCGGTGGAGGCGCGGCTCAGGGACCGGGTGCAGCGCCTGGAGGTTAGTGGCTCCTCCCGACCTGTCCCTCAGGTACTTTGGGAATGTTTCAGGCCGGGCTCCGGTATTTTCACCTCTGATCTCCCCCCTTTGCCTGCTCTCTGTGTCTTGATCTCTTTGCCGGTTCTGGGGAGCCAGTTTTTATGGCCCACCATTTTCATAACCACCTGCCTCCCCTCCCTCCCATGCGCCCACATCCAGATGACCTGAACCCAAGCTCTGCCCCTTCCCAGCCCAAACCCGTCACCCTCCCCTCTTCCAGGCGGAGAAACTTCGGCTCCAGGAGGCTCTGAATGAAGTTCAGGAGGAGGAGGGGAGCTTGGTAGCAGCCAAGCGGGCTTTGGAGGTCCGGCTGGAGGAGGCCCAGAGAGGGCTGGCCCGCCTGGGGCAGGAGCAGCAAGCCCTGAGCCGGGCCCTGGAGGAGGAGGGGAAGCAGCGGGAGGTACTGCGGAGGAGCAAGGCGGAACTGGAGGAGCAAAAGCGTTTGCTGGACAGAACTGTGGACCGACTCAACAAGGAGGTGGGCCCTGGGTGTTCTGGGCCCTCAGAAAGAGGCCCAGCTGATACAGAAGCTTGCCTAGGGGTGGGCTGGGGTGAGGCAGAATGTGGGGCATCTGCCTGCTTCAGAGATACCTCAGGTGTCGCTGGCTCCCCCTCTGTTTTCTCCTGCCCCCCAACAACCTGCTCTTCATAGTCTTCATTCCTGGGGGCTGTTTCCTGGAATTCTGCTTTAGAAGTCTATAAGATCCAAACTCAAGAATCTTCCTGAATAGAGTTTTAAACTGACGGAGGGAAAGGAGAGAGGGAGGCAGGGAAATGAATTGCTTTTTGCTGATAAGGTTCTTCTCGCAATTCCTTGCTTTACAATGCAAGACCAACACCTCATGTATCAGTTCTAAAGTACACGTTTTACCCTTTCTGAAATTGGACTGCGTCTTATAATTGGAATAGGTATGTTACAGTTCAGTTGGCAGATTCTTTCTTAGTGTCACACCTTACGATTATTGTCACCTTGGGTTTGCTGAAACGCGGTCACTGGAGGTTCACTTTGTTTCAGACACTGAGGAAAGTTCTTTGTGTAATTAGCATCATTCTCTGACAACTCTGCAATGTAGGTACTATTGTTATCCTATTTTATAGATAGGAACAGAGCCAGAAAGGATAGGTACCATGCCACTGGTCACTAGTGGTAGAGCCAGAGCTTAGACCCCAAACCTGTGTATACAACCACTCTCCATGCTCGGGCCCTAGGCCTGGAAAGAGCAAGAGAGGGCCGCCTTGGCAGGGACAAGGCTCTAGGCAGAGTCTTGTGAGTGGGGCCTGGGGAGGGGACAGAGTCTCTCCTGACAAGGTGCAGGGCTGAAAACTCTTTTTGGTACATTTTAGCTGGAACAGATTGGGGATGACTCCAAGCAAGCCCTGAAGCAGCTCCAGGCCCAGTTGGAGGACTACAAGGAAAAGGCCCGCCGGGAAGTGGCAGATGCCCAGCGCCAGGCGAAGGACTGGGCCAGTGAGGCTGAGAAGACCTCTGGGGGGCTGAGCCGGCTCCAGGATGAGGTGGGAGCCTGAATGGCAGGCGGATGGGAATGTCGGTCTGATGTCCTTAGGTTTGAAGGTCACCGCCTCTGAAATGACCCTGTGGCCTGGGTTCCTGGGGCTGAGGTTCAGCTGTAAACACTTGCAATGAATGACACATGAAAGTGGGGGATGGTAGAGGGAGTTTCCTGTCCTAGGTACAGACGGCAGGGAATGCATGGTCTCAAGAGCAGTGGTTTTTAAGCTATGCTGCACATTGGTCACCTGGGGAGATTTTTAAAAATCTCAATGCTCAAACTGTATCCCATACTACTTAAATCAGGATCAGTATTTTTAAAAACTCCTTAGGCTGCCAGGTGCAATGGCATTTACCTATAGATCCAGCTACTTGGGAGGCGAGGTAGGAAAATCCCTTGATCCCAGAAGTTTGAGGCCAGCCTAGACTGTAACACAAACACACACATACACACACACACACACACACACACACACATCCCTACACCCCTACCTTCAAAGACCTCAAGTGATTCTAATTTGTATACAGAATTTTGAAACAACAATGAAAATGAACTAAAATTCAGTCTGCTTTTTATCATCATGTTGTGCTGGCAATTCTAAAGAATGTCACTGAGGGGCTGGGGCTCTGGCTCAGTGGTAGAGCGCCTGCCTTGCATGGGGGAGGCCCTGGGTTCGATCCTCAGCACCACATAAAAATAAATAAATAAAGATATGTGTCCATCTACAACTAAAAAATATTAAAAAAATAAATAAAAAGAATGTCACTGATTTCTTCCCTCAAGGGCAGACTGATCTCACCCCTCAGTTCCCACCTCCATGTTACACTGAACTCTTCCATCTTCCCCTTTGGCAGATCCAGAGGCTGCGGCAGGCCCTGCAGGCCTCCCAGGCTGAGCGGGATACTGCGCTACTGGATAAAGAACTTCTGGTCCAGCGGCTGCAGGGCCTGGAGCAAGAGGCAGAGAACAAGAAACGCTCCCAGGATGACAGGATCAGGCAATTGAAAAACCTTGAGGTGAGGACCTCGGGGGGTTGTCCTTTGGGGGAGAGTGCAAGGAGGGGGTTCTGGGCCCTGGCACAGGTGGCCTTCTGTGGGGAAAGGAACCAGGGTACTCTAAGCCTCTTTCTGTACTGGCACCCCAAGTGGATGGGTTTTGTTGGGCTGCAGGATTTTAAGCAGTCTTCAACTAAATTCCAATGCTTAGAAATTTATAGGTGTCATATAAGAATTTAGATTTCTGGCTTCTTTAAAAAATGTAACACTGAGCTTCTAGACCTGAGTTTTGCAAAGCACAGTTGACTGGAGCTGAGCAGTGCATCCCCCCTTTAGGGTGAAGAGTGGTCTTCAATCTGCTATACTTGAGAACAGTAATAACAGCAGTAGCAGCCGCAGCAAACATACATTGTGCCGTGTGCCAGGCACTTAAGCCTCATTTCATTTTCAGGATAACCCTGAGCTAGATAGTCTCGCTTTCTCCGTTTTACAGATGAGGAATACTGAGACCCAGTATGATCTTCAAACCCGACAGACTAGTCCCAAGTCCGTGTTCTTAGCCTGCCTGGCTTAAATTTGCTCCCCCAATATGTACTCTGGTGCTTTGGTTTCTGAGTCTCTGTTGGCCTTGGTACTTGGGTTTCTATCTCAGTTTTCCCATAAGGGAAAAAGGGGTCTCCCATGAGGAATGGATTCTGGGGTTTGCCTTCCTGCCATGATCACAGTCTGCTGCCCATGCCACGTGTGGTCAGAAGAGGGCGCTAGGTCCACGATGGCTCTGGGCAGGGGCAAGGATCTAAAGGCTCCTGGGCATAGGCAAAGGGAAGGCAGTGGAGGCTGGAGTTTGACAGGGCCCTGGTCTGAGCTTGGCATTCCGTGTCCAGCATTCAGGGAAGAACTGACCTTTTGCCCTTCTGCCTTAGGAGAAAGCCTCTCGCCTGGAAGCCGAGTTAGACGAGGAGAAGAACACCGTGGAGCTGCTGTCAGACCGCGTGAACCGTGGCCGGGACCAGGTGATTCCCACTGTGTCTGCTCCCGACTATGTGACCTCTGGGCCTTCTCAGCAACCATTCTACCCTACGTCTTCTGTGATCCGGAGACTTCTGGCTGCAGGCTTGAGTGTGGCTAGGTCTACTTCAGGGTCTCTTCTACTTTAGGAGGAGTCGGCAGGTTTCCTCAAGTGGAAGGAAGCCAGGAATTTGAGTGGAGGAGAGTCCTGCTGGCCTGGGCTATTCCGACCTGACTCAGGGCTGCTGCAGTTAGGAAGGGCTGCTAGTTCCTGCTGGGACTAACGAAGCTCTGCCTCAGTCTCTGGCTCCTCTCATTGGGATAGACTGTGATGACTTAGTTGCTTGGGAATTTTGGGGTTCACAGGCCATCCTCCAGGGGTGTGCCCCACCAGGGCTCTGTCCTACTTGGCTCAGCTTACTGGCTCATTCTTTGCCCTCCCCAGTGCTAGTCCCTGTCTCCCATCCCCCAGGTGGATCAGCTGAGGGCAGAGCTCATGCAGGAGAGGTCTGCTCGGCAGGACTTGGAGTGCGACAAGATCTCCCTGGAGAGACAGGTAAAGGAGGGAGGGTTTGGGAGATAGACCTGGGGGTGGGTAGAATGACCAAGTGGAGTATAGACTGACCCAGGGGGCTTCCTGTCCTCAGAACAAGGACTTGAAGACCCGATTGACCAACTTAGAAGGCTTCCAGAAGCCCAGTGCCAGTTTCTCTCAGCTTGAGTCCCAAAATCAGATGTTGCAGGAGCGGCTCCAAGCTGAAGAGAGGTAACACGAGCCTGTCCTTCCTTGCCCCTTCCTTCCTCCCTCTGTCTGGGACTCCCCCATCTTCCACCTCAGGCCTGGCCAACTTTTCTCCTGACACAGAGCAGAAGGAGTTGCAGAAATTCTGAGATGTCAGTGTCCTCTATTCCCCCAGTTCTTTGGATCTTCCCTAAGCCCTCCTTGTTCTGTTGATGGGGCTCATGATGGAGAGAAGTCCTTGGAGGAAGAAAAGAACCAAGCAAGGTTCTCTTAGAAATGGTGATAGCTGTAGATACCCCTCTACCTTCCTCTCCCAGGGAGAAGACTGTTCTGCAGTCTACCAACCGGAAACTGGAAAGGAGAGTTAAAGAGTTGTCTATCCAAATTGATGATGAGCGGCAGCATGTCAATGACCAGAAAGACCAGGTAAGGACATGGACCCTGAGGCCAAACCATCGTGGGCAAATATGTTATGTGTTTGCTTGAAGGATAAAGGGGGCCTCCATCTCCTGTAAGGTTTTCGAACCTAAACTTTCCTTGTGTAAGGACAGAGAGATTACATTGAAAGGAGAGAGTAGAGCAGTCATAGTTAGCATATGTATTGAATGCTGGTTTCTCTTGCTAAGTATTATGCATGCATTGATTCATTTAATCCCAGGGCAACTTCTGAGGCTAGAGAATTTGCCTATGATTGCACTTTTTCAGAGGCAATTATCCCTTGTCAAGATTGTTACAGGGGGGCTGGGATTGTGGCTCAGTGGTAGAGCGCTTGCCTCCTATATATAAGGTACTGGGTTCAATCCTCAGCACCACATAAAAATAAATAAATAAAGGTATTGTGTCCATCTACAACTAAAAATATATTTTAAAAAAGATTGTTCTAGGGGCTGGAGTTGTGGCTCAGTGGTAGAGCACTTGCTTAGCATGTGGGAGTCTCTGGGTTCGATTCTTAGCACTACATATAAATAAATGAATAAAATAAAGGTTCATCAGTATCTAAAAAAAAAGATTGTTACAGAGGAGATTCTAGGCCATGGTAGCAGGTGCCTTTCTAACGTGGGACTTGGTATCCTGTCCAGTTAAGCCTGAGGGTGAAGGCTCTGAAGAGGCAGGTGGATGAAGCAGAAGAAGAGATTGAGCGACTGGATGGCCTGAGGAAGAAAGCACAGCGTGAGCTGGAGGAACAGCATGAGGTCAATGAACAGCTCCAGGCCCGGATCAAATCCCTGGAGAAAGACGCCTGGTATGAGCTGCCCTTCTGCTCCCAGCTCCATGGGGGCAGCACAGAATCTCCAAAATGGGGGATTCAGCCTCGTCCCCTTCCTTACCGGTATTCTTTCTGACTCAGGCGCAAAACTTCCCGTTCAGCGGCTGAGTCGACCCTCAAACACGAGGGCCTGAGCTCAGATGAGGAATTTGACGGTGTCTACGACCCCTCATCCATTGCATCACTGCTTACGGAGAGCAACCTGCAAACCAGCTCCTGTTAACTCGTGGTCTTCAAGGGTCCAGAAACAGGCTCAAGGCCTACCCCAGCCAGCCCCGCTCTGCCCTGCTCTGCCCTGCCGGCCTTGGATTCATCTTTCCTGTGGGTGACCCACTTATTCAGACCTAAGACAGGGATGGGTCCAAGTGATGGTGATAAAAAAAGACATCAGAATGAGCTGATGGATGAACTTGGCCTTTCCATTGGAGAAGTGGATATTTTAGGCCTGTAAAGTCCTTCTCTTAGATGCTGACTCCTCCTTCATCTCTCTATAGTGGAAGGATAGTCAGCATACAGACTGAGAGAGACTGAGAAGGGAAGGAAAGGGTAGAAATTGCCATGTATGAAGCTTTGTTTCTTTAGCCATTAGCCCTATGGCTCAGGGAAATACCCTATGCTATTCTGCAACCTAGTTTTCTCCCACTCTGGAGCAGGGTGAGGGGAACATTATGGGTAATGAGCACGCAGGCGTGACTCTACCCACTTCTCAAATGCTTCTCTTTGCACAGTTGTGGGGCCCATGTGGTTGTCCCATCCATTTCCAATTCCTATATTTTTTTGTCTTCAAGCCAATGGGTCCAGGGGACCCTTCAGCCTCTCCCCTTCCATCTTCACCCTTCTTACCTTGTTTCTTTCCTCTCAGTGCCTTAGCCATGGTGAGGAGATAAGTATGCTCTTCTTGCCTTTTATACCTGCACACTCAGACCTCTCCAAAAACCATCCTTTTCCCATCTGGGACCCTCATCCTGCCCTGCTTCCTCAGTGACTGGTCAAAAGCTACTGGCTGCTCTACTGGTGAGCCCTGGGTAAGGGACTTTGGTAGGGCCATAATAAGATGGTGGAGGCCTGGTTCTGCTCAGGGTTTCCATCCTCCTTTGTCTCCCTCCTCTGTGACTATGGTGGTTAGAAAGTGGTTGAACCTGGGAACCCTAACAACTGTGTGTACAAGTTTAAAAGCAAAGGTCTCAGTTCCTGTGGCCTTCCTTGTGGTTTCTCTGACTAGGGATGTCCAACCTCAGTGGGGAACCAAGGGATCCTTATTTATTCAAGAACTGGGCCCTTATTTAGGGTTTCCCCTGGATTTAGAAGCTGACTCTTGGTACAGATCAGAAGATGTGATGGGTTTTATATTCCTCTTTTGGATTTTTGGGGAGAGCCAGTCCCTGGTGGGGAGGCCGTAAGGGGGATGATTCACCTCTTATTTCCAAAGCAGGTTCTATAGGGAGCCTCGTGAGCCTGTGGAAGAAGGCTGTTCTCACCAATGACTTGTAATTTCATGATTTAAAAAAATTCCTATATTCTGCAAATCAGACATTTTCTCCTAATCCAATCCAGCCTTGTTTTTATTTTTAAATTAAATATTAAGATTATATAGCTATATTGAAATCCTTGTCTTCTTTTTTTTGTGTGGCTTATTTAGAGGTCTAAGTTTTACAAAGAAGTTGTTTTAACTCTACAGCTTAGCGGCCATGTTGTCTTTTACCAATGGTCATATGTACCTAGAAAACCTGGCAGTGTTTATAGCAGCATTCATATTCTCTCCTGTACAATCTTCTCAGAATAGCAAGGCCAGAAAATGTTTTCTTTGAGGTTTTATTCCATTGGTTCCCAGGGGTATCCCTAGCATTCACCTCCCAGGCAAAAAGATCCTCATTCATTACTAACTGGCATGGGAACTTACCTGGGAGGTAGAGGAGTTTCTGCCATCCCTGCCTTTGTGTTGGTTTGAAGAAGGAGCTGGCCATTCACCAGAGCCTATTGCCAGATGGGGTACTTCTCAAGTTTAAGAGTGGGTCAGATCTCCTGAATGATTCTGCCTACTGCCCATGTGGACCGGAGGCAAGTAGACCAGCCATCTGCTGAGAATAGCTGGGCTGGGAAGAAACTCCAGGGTCCTGCTGGGCCAACCCCCTGTCTTCTAAAAGCCTTCAAGATCCCAGCCTAGGCCTAGGTAGCAAGTGCTATTGAAGAAGGTGAGGCTCATTCTTCTTCTAGAATACAAATTCCTTTTAAGGCAATGTGTCCCGCCTCTCCCCACCATATAAGGGTGGCTTTGGTTTAATAGCTTCTGCAAAACAAGCCCCACCCAGAGCCTGGCTGGCTTTGACTTTGGCCTCGGCATCTTGCCAGGGAAGGGCACCTGCCAGACTGGCTTAGGCTAGTCTGGGTGAGCTGGCCTTTGGTGCCTGCCCCGCCTTTTTTTTTTTTTTTGAGACGGGGAGATACTGGGTATTGAACCCAGGGGCGCTTTACCACTGAGCTACATCCTCAGTTCTTTTTATTTTTATTTTGAGTCAGGGTCTTCCTAAATTGCAGAGGCTGGCTTAAAAACTTTCCATCCTCCGGCCTTAGTGTCCCGAGTGGCTGGGATTCCAGGCGTGCGCCACATTGCTGGGCGGTGCCTACCCTTCCACCTCTGGAAAGGTTTACTCAGCTCTCCCAAGCCTACAGGCTGGAATATCCAGGGAGAGGAGAAGGCGGTTATGTGCAGGTTCCACGTCCTCATTCCCTATAGAGGGGCACATAGGGTGGTTTCCTCTGGCCGACCCTGATCTGGGGAATTGAAAGGAGACCGAAGAAGAATGTGGAGGTAAAACCACACATCCTAGACAGAACTGGGCAGTTGAGCAGCCTGAGGTCACTTCCAAGCCCCGCCTATATGTAAATCTGAGCGAGCGCCGGAGGGCGTGTCCTGGGACCGCCCACCTCGTTCTCTCGCTCGCCCATTGGCGAGCAGTGTTCTGGGGCGTGGCCTATCTTCAGCCCGCCCCTGACGCGTCTATATAAGGGGGTGATTCCGCGCGCGCCCGCCCGCCGAGAAAACGCCGGACGGCACCGAGGAGGGGTGATCCCGTGTGGCTGTCCCTGCGGGAAAACGATGAACGGGACGCGAAACTGGTGTACCCTGGTGGACGTGGACCCGGAGGGCCAGACTGCGGTAAGAAAAAGCGCCCAAACGCTCTCCCCACTTAGTATCCTCGGTTTCTAGTTCCGCCCCTCCCGTGCCCGGCTCCGAGTTCGCTGACATCACCTGGTGCTGGACTCGTGCGGTCAGCCCTTCGCGGAGCTTTTCTCTCTTTTCCTTTGACCTGCCTTGGGGCGGTGGCGCGGGAGGAAGACGTCGGAGTCTCGGGGGCCGGAGGTGCCCCTTTTTTTGGGGAGAACCCTGCGGCTTCTGCCCGGGACTGGGCGCGCGTGAGCCCTTGCTTGGGCCGCGGGTCCCAGTGCACATTACTCAGGCGTCCGGTGGGCAGCTAGATTGGATTGTGGGAGACAGAACTCAAGGGACCGGATTCCTGTCCCGCCTTGGACACTGTGTCCCGCCAAGGCGGAGTAGGCTTTTCTGTGGGTCCTGGTGACCTCAGAGGCCTTTCAGAGAATTTTATGGTGCTCTGGATGATCAGTAACAGGATACAAGAAACAGGGGTGGAGGGTGAAATCCTGGAGTTTGGAATGGAATTACTCCGAGATTGGCTAGGGATTTTACCTTTCCCTAAGAAGGATGGAGCATTCTACCTGGTGCTCACCTTTTTTCTTGAATTTCTCCTTTTTGCCCCCTGCAGTTCTCCTGCTCCCCTCCCCCAGTCGGTCAACTGATAGCTTCCTGGGACGGTTTGTTGGTTTTGCTTCTGTCTCCAGCCGCCAAGCCCAGGGCAAGTGGATGAAGGGATGCAGAACCCGGGCTGAGAAAGGAAGGGAAGCGAACCTCCAGAGGGTTTCTGGACTCGGTAAAGGCTGAAGAGATGGAGGTCGTTTTTCTAGTGCAAGCCAGTGTGCCCTGCTTCTCTCATTTCCTGGCTCTCAGTCCTTGCACATTTGTGCCATGACCCCCTCTGGCTGACCATATGTTTTTTCCCCTTCACAGGCAAAGGAGGATAATTTGTGGCTGAATATTTCTAGGCTCTGCTGGGGAACCTAACCTAGCATAAGTGTGTAATATTTCATCAATTTCTAAGCTGTTGTGGTGAGAGTGAAATGGAGGTCAAGGTGATGGCTAGTTTGATCCCCTCCCCCATCTGATTTCCTTACCTCTGCCTGTCTCAGCATGCCCTGGAGGTAGAGCTAACTCAGCTTCCCAACTGCTGCAGGATTGTGGCTCTTCTTTGTAGAGTATTAGTAGAATAGATGCTTATTTGAATTTTAGGGTACAGGTGATCTTTTAACTCTATTTGCAGTTCCCTTGCTATTTCTGTTTAGGCTTATGAATGTTTCCGCTGCTTTACAAATCTTGCTACTGTCCAACTTCTGTCCCCTACATCTCAGTCTTCTCCAGCTGTAGGATGCTGAAGAGATAGGAAAAAAAAAAAAAAATCCATCCCCCGTTGTGTCTAGCCCAAAGTCCTACTCCATCATCTTACTGTTTTGGAATGGTTGAGGCAGGGAAAAGGGTGTGAGATGAAGGATAGGGGGGGTGTTTCCTCTTCTTTTTGTTGCTGTAGAAAAGAGATCCAGAAAGAGGTCTAAAACTGTGACATTGGCAGCACTGAGAATGAATTGTCACCCTCTGCTTTCCCTTGATGTTTTTTACTGCTTGTTTGGTGTGGCAGAAAGAACAGGTAGGAAAATAATGAGCAAGGAATTCAGACATAGATAACCAGAGATCTCTAAGAACAAGAGGAAGAGAAATTTCCTTTTATTCCTTTTTTCTAGGTTGAACTTGAGATTTATTTTACACCAAAGCTGGGAATGTAATAACCATTGGGTTTGATCTTGAAGACATTCCTGGGCTCTTAAGGAGGGGGAGGAGATGGTAAACAATCAGTCAGGAGATAGGCATTGTCCTGAATTCTTCTTCTCTGAGCCAGCCTGCAGATAGAATTTGTGGCTTTGGACAGTCCCTAGAAAATTGTCGTACAATCATACCATGCTCAGTATATGTGAAAAGTGAATGAGTGAATAAATAAATGAACAGATGTTTTTTCTGGAGTTGGCATTGTAGGCAGTTGATTGGAGTGTTCTAGTGGAAATCAGGATCTTGGATCTTGGTGTTTGCTCATGAGCCAGATCATGTGCCTTAGTACCCCATATATGGAGATGGGAATATAGCTAATACACTTTCTGGATTGTTTCATTACAGACAGGTGTGTGCCACTGTGCTTGGCCCTTTTTATTTTTTGAGACAGGGTCTTGCTAAATTGCTGAGGCTGGCCTGGAACTTGCGATCCTCCTGCCTTAGCCCCCAAGGTTGCTGAGGTTACAGGTGTGTGCCAGTCCACCGGGCTGGATTATTTTTATTGTTGGATGCAGATGCAGCATGTACAAGAAGCCAGTGTTTTTCAAAACCGTAGATCTTAATCACTTAGTGGGTCTGAAGTCACCATAGTGGGGTAAAACCAGAATCAAAAAAGAAGTACGTTGTTAACACTCTGAGTTTTAGTAAGGATAGATTTTTTTGGCAAAACTTTGTTTCAGTTATATCTAGATATGTACTTTTAACATATGCATGTTTATTTACTGAACCTTGATGTAAAATTTATTTTTTAGGTCAAAAAAGTTTGCAAGGGGCTGGGGTTGTGGCTCAGTGCTACTAGAGTGCTCTCCAAGCCTGCGTGAGGCACTGGGTTCAATCCTCGGCGCCACATAAAAACGAAATAAAGATATGTGTTCGCCAGCAACTAAAAAATAAATATATTTTTTTAAAAAGTTTGTAAGCCATTTTGGTAGGTTATATCAACATATAAAAGTACAAAGTAAGGCTCAAACTCATTTTTTTGGTGGGGGCGGTGGGTACCAGGGATAGAACTCAGGTGCACTCAACCATTAGCCATATCCCCAACCCTATTTTGTATTTTATTTAGAGACAGGGTCTCATTGAGTTGCTCACTGCCTCACTGTTGCTGAGGCTGGCTTTGAACTTGCGATTCTCCTGCCTCATCCTCTTGAGCCACTGAGCCCAGCTCAAACTCATTTTTATTAGACATTTCCTTTAACTTTCTTTGATAAAACAACAGAGAGTAACTCTAGCTAACTTAAACAGAAGAGGAATTTATTAGAAGGCAACGGGGCAGTGCACAGAATTTAAGGGAAAACTTTAAGTCCAAATTGAGGAAGTGAGTTCTGGGGCCTCAGAAGGTGGAAGGAACTAAGGGAGATTTTCTACTTTTGGGTGAATTGGTTCCAACTGTTTTAGGTATTTTTATTTATTTATTTATTTTGTTTTTGCCATTCTGCCCAAGATTCCACGGAGAGGGTGCCAGGGAGAGGGTTCCTTGATTGACAGGCCCACAAGATTACTCAGTGAAGAAGTGAGATTCTTCAAAACAAAATCCGTGTTACCAGAGGAGAACAGAAGTTGTGGGAGAACAGAAGATGTCTGTGACGTTTGACTTTAGCATGATGAACTATGATCTCCCCCCCCCCCCTTTTTTAATGGAAAGAGTATATGTGCATGGTTTTTTAAAAATCTAAATAATACCAAATGGCTTTAAAATAATATAATGGACCTCAACTTCAAGCTTTGCATCGTGGAAATAGCCGCTTTCAACTTTTTTAGTTATTTTGTCTCCTGTCTGCCTCCATGTTAAATAACATGCTCATAGGCTTACAGTGATATTTCTTGATTTATCAGTCGTAGGCATCTGTTGACTTCCTGTTGTAGGAATTATGGGAGGACTTATACTCCCACCCCTTACATTCTCCTTTCCCATGATCCCACAGTTTTTAGCTGAATTATGGTTTCTGTTTAAAGCATTATAGTTAAAGGCATGGCTCTGGGAATTTAAGGTGGGCTTTAGTCAGGGCTCTGATGTTTTCTTTGACCAGAATTACTTTGGTAAATTAATTTCTTCATTCTCAGTTTCCTCGTGGGTAAAATAGGGATAATAACTAACACCTTCTCATGAGGTTGTTGTAAGGATTAAGTAAGATAATACATACAAAACATTAAGCACACTTCCTGCCACATGCTTGCTAAGTGCTCAGGTGTTAGCTGATATTTTCTATTCATTTCTCCACTATTTTAACCTCCTTGGAGCACCCTGGCCAAAGGATGGGGGAAAAGTCGGGGACCTGTTGGGCTTGGTCGAGGTGTGCTCCTCATTCTGTTGACATTCGTTTTTTCTTATCTGTTCCTTTCCCTTTCCTTGATTATTTAGATCCCTCTGCCCTTGGAGGACCCCAAGAGTGAGAGAAGGCCTGTGGACAGACCCAGAACAAAGATGTGGGTGACCTTTGCTAAGTCCTTACTCGGCCAGGACTGGTCCTAAATGGGGGTGTGTTTAGGGTTCATTATTGGCGTCCCTCTTGGCCCTTTTCTTCTCCTTTTTCTGGCCTCAGAGCCAAGGCACTGTTGTCCCCTGATTAGTGATTCCCTTTAAGTAACCTGTTGGTGTCACCCTTCCTCAGAGCAGTTGCATTTTTTTCATCCTCCCTAGTGTTGTGTTGGGTTGTGTTTGATTTATGTTGGCCAGAGAGGTTCTTTCAACAGCATGGTAGATCTGGAATTCGTCATCGGTAATGTGAACTCTTGTCTTTGCCATGGAGTAGGTGATATTCCTGTAGGACCTCAGCTAAAATTGAATAATGCCAAATCTTTCCTGAGCCCCACTTTTTCAAAACCTAGAACTCTGGTTTATTGAAGGCTTACCATAAGCTTCATATATTTTTTAAAAAAATTTGTAGTTGTAGATGGACAGAATGCCTTTATTTTATTTGTTAATTTTTATGTGGTGCTGAGGATCGAGCCCAGGGCCTCTCGCATGCTAGGCAAGCACTTTGCCACTGAGCAAAGCCCCAGCCCCATATATATATATTTTATAACAGCTTTATTGAAATATTATTCTTTTATTATTTGGTACTAGGGATTGAACCCAGGAGCACTTAACCACTGAGCTACAACCCCAGCTCTTTTTTATTTTTTATTTTGAGACAGGGTCTTACTAAGTTGCTTAAGGCCTCACTAAGTTGCTGAGGCTGGCTTTGAACTTGCAATCCTCCTTCCTCAGCCTCCCGAGCCACTGGGATTGTAGGTGTGCTCCATGGTGCCTGGCTAGGGTTCTTATATTCATAGAATTGTGCAGTGATCAATAAATCAATTTCTAAAAAGAAGTCAATTTGAGAACTTTTTTTTTTTTTTATTTCATAATGAAATCCTGACCCAAAAGCAGTCATTCCCTATTTCCCCCTAGTCCTAGGCAACTACCAGTCTGCTTTCTTTTCTGTATGAATTCAGTGTTCTGGACATTTCATGCAAATATAACCACGCAGTATGTGATCCTTTGTGGCTCTTGTCAGTGAGCATGCTGTTTTTAAGGTTCATCCACATTGTAACTACATTTTGGTTGTTTCTACTTTTTGGCTATTGTGAATAATACTGCTGCAACCTTTGGTGTACAAGTTTTTATGTGAACAGATGTTTTCATTTCCCTTGACAAGAAATACCTGGGTGTGGAATTGCTGGATTGCAGGATTTGCAGTTTAAAAGAGGGCTGATCCTTGGTGCTTACTCTAAAGGAATGAATGAATTCTCAAGTGCTGAGATTCCGGCTCTGTGATACCTGGATGGGGAAAAACTGGGTAGAGGAATCTTTCAAGTTTGGTGGCTGTTTCTTCCAGTCGTGAGACTTGCCAGACTCAGCCCATACGTCTCTCCTCACGCCATCCAGCTCCTGCATTTTCTTACTTTCAGGAGCGCTGTGGCTGATACCTTCCAGCCTGCCGGGAATCTGGAGAATGCTGGGCTTTTGCCTGTGGAGGGAACTGTTGGGAGACCATCCTGGTTACCTAATCAATTGGCATTTGGTGACAACATTGCTCTGGGGTGGAGGCAGGTATGCTCCTGGATGGTTTCGGTTCCAGACACGTGTGCTCAGAGCAGGTGGGACTGGCTTCCTCACCTGCTGGTAATTATGGTGCATGCCTCTTTGGGTCACAGCACAGAGCCTTGTGTAATGCCTTTGTTTCCTAGAGGTGGGCAGGTTCAGTTGGTGGAGTAGGTGTGCGCTTAGAAGGCTGATAACCCCAATTTAAGCCTGGTTTCAGAGGCAGGAAAAGAAGAGGAGATGGGATGGGTACATGAAGGAAGGAAAAGGAAATGGTTTCCCAGGGTCTGTGGCACAGAAACTAAAATCACACAGTAAAGTGGACAGAGAATACAGAGGCAAAGTCACTTTTGCTAGCGCTTTGAGGGGAAGAGCCCCTGGGATTTTACCTGTTCATTCCAGGCTGGCTAGGCAGGAGGCAGGTATCCTGGAGAGCAACTGGCTCAGCAACAGAGCGTCTCCTGCAGAGCTGGGGATCAGGAGCCTGCTTCCCTCTGTGTGTCAACTCACACCAGGCCCCAGTGCAGGGCTCCCTGTCATGAGAAGGACTGTCCCATTTAGGGCACCATCCCAGATCTCTCTTCTCATTTCATCTCCCAGTCTCCCTGGTCATCCCACGCCTAGAGTTTGTTCAGCCCATGCCCCTGGGTAGGTAGCCAGATGAAAAGCAAACACTGGTTTTGTTGGCCAATCTGTCTGGAGGAAGAAAGGGAGTGAGTCTTCGCATTGTGCTTAACAAAGGGCCACTTCTGGGAGAGAGCACTGAGAAGGCGAGACCGTACACTGAGCCTGCAAGCTGCGTGGTTGGGAGTCTGCTCCAGAACAGGATGGGCACCCCACCAACCCGCCTGGCCCTTATTCCCCGCCACCCGGCTTATGGGGCTTTCCCCATCCTTCCCTCTTGTTACAAGAGGATGACAATTCCCCTTTCTCAGAGTGGGCAAGTTGAGTGGCTGCTACTGCAGCAGCTGTATGTTGGGGCGGGAGAGGCTGCAGAATTGAGGGACAGAGTAATGGAGGAGTGGGGTACAGGGTGAAGATGGATTCAGAATGCTGGTTTCCACTCAGAGAGAGTCTCTACTTCCTTTACTTCTCCTTAGAAAAAACTTTACCCTGGGTCCTCCTTGCACTGCCCAGTCCTAGGGGCCACACAGAACCCTGGAGAGGGGCCTGGGGAAACAGGTTCTCCCAATCGTTATCTTTTCCCACTGTCCTGAGCCTGCGGGATGAGAGCCCCTGGGGCTCCTGGTGATCTCTGGAGCCTCCCTACTTATCTCCTCTCTCCTCTTTTTCTCCCTGAGTCTTGATCTCTGAACCTTCAGCCGAGTGTTTACCCTCCTGCTTTGAGGAGTGAGTCACCCTTGGAGATTTGTTTGAACAGAGTGCAGAGGCTGCCTGTAATTTGGAGGTTGCTGGGCTTCTCCCCCAGAGTGTTTATGAGGTCAGAGGCTGCTTACCTTGTGATCAGGGCTGCTTTTTCCCTAGAGAAGAAGCCACCACTTCCATCTTGCCTCTCACAGAGTCCCCAGTGGGGCCCACCCTGCCAGACAGCTTGGGGGATTTCTCAAGCTCCCCGGAGCCTGTTCACGGGTATGAGGTCGCTCAGCTCCAGAACACTGCTGACCGCACCAAGCCCAGAAAGCCCAGGGGGCCGGGCACGTGGCTCAAGCGGTAGCGCACTCCCCTGGCATGCGCGGGGCGCTGGGTTCCATCCTCAGCACCACATAAAACAAAATAATGATGTTGTGTCCACCGAAAACTGAAAAATAAATATTAAAAAATTCTCAAAAAAAAAAGAGAAGTAAGCCCCAGGTTTCCCTCCTTGGCTCTGGGTTGGGGGCCGGAGGGGCTGTGGCCTTGTAGACTAGACATTCTCTGGTTCTGGAGGGTGAGGTGCCAGAGAGAGCCCTAGAGTTTTCACTAACTCCATGTAGACAATTTGCTTCACCACCACCCTCCCCGACCGGCAGGCTCTCCAGAACTGCTGCTGTCTCACCTCTGTGCAGTGGTTTATGGTTTGAAAAGCACTTTCACATTGTTTCTGCACATCTACCTCCCCTGCCTAAAATGTCAGCAGGAAGGGTGCCTCCACTTTACACAGAGAAACCGAAGCCCAGAGAGATGAAGGGTTTTGCTCAAGGATTAATGGATTTCAGTTGGGACTGCACATCCTACCCTTAACTCCAAGTTTAGTACTTTTTCTTTCCTTTATTTTGTTTTATTATAGGAGTATTGCACAATTTTTATTGTTTGTTTCTAAAGTCTAAAATACAATAGAAGGATGTAGAACAAAAGGTCTTTCACTCACCTGCCTCTCTTTAGTGTATATGAATTCTATGCTTTTCCTATGTGGGTTCCCCCGCCCCCAAGAAAGGCCATGTGACATGGTGGTTAGGAGCCCAGACCGAAACAGTAGGTTCTGGATTTGAACAAAGTTGTGTGACTTTGGACAAGATACTTCTGTGCCTGAGTTTTTTAATCTCTATGTTGATAATAATACCTACTATATAATATATTTTGTGAGGATTAAATGAGTTAATAACTATGAAGCCCTTTGAACAGGGCCCAGATACATAGTAATTGCTATGTTTAGGAGTTGGCAATTACTGATACTATGAACATGTATGTATGTACTTAAATAAATGAGAAATCATATTTTATTTTTCCATTACTTGGAATTGAACACAAGGTGCTTTACCACTGAGCTACATCCCCAGTCATTTTTTATTTCCAGAAAGGGTCTTGCTAAATTTCTGAGGCTGGCCCCAAACTTGTGATCATCCTGCTTTAGCCTCCTAAATTGCTGGGATTACAGGTGTGTGCCACATCACCTGGCAACCTTCTTCCAACACAGAAGTGATCACTGTCTTGAATTTTGTGTTTATTTCTTTGCTTTTTGTTATAATTTTATGACATGCTCAAATGATACCTTGTCTAATTTGGCATGTTTTGAATTCTATATACCTATTGTTTATATTCTATAGGTTGCTTTTTTACTTAACATTAAGATTTATTCTTGTTGATGCATGTTGCTACAGTTCATTTATTTTCACAGCTGAATAGTAATTTATTATACTAAAACACCAGAGTTAATTTATTTCTTGTCAGTGGGCTACCTGGATTGTTTATGGTATTTTTATCTAAATTTTTAAATTTTGGGGGGGGGGGTACTGGGAGTTGAACCCTAGGATGCCTTACCACTAAGTCACATCCCTAGCTCTTTTTATTTTTATTTTGCCACAGGGTCTTGCTAAATTGCTTAGAGCTTTGCTAAATTGCTGAGGCTGGCCTTGAGCTTGTGATCCTCCACCTTATCTTCCCAAGATGCTGGGATTATAGATGTATGCCACCATGCCCAGCTTTTTTATTTTTATTTATTTATTTGGTGATATTTTTCTATTGCTGGCAATTCTGTAACCATGCTTGCATATGTATTATTGTTGCATTTACAGGTTTAGTAAAATTCCCCCTTGATATCTTTTTTTTTTTTTTTTTTTTGTGCTGGGAATCAAACCCAGGGATTTAAGCATTAACATTTTAATTTGCATTTCCCTGATTACTGGTTAGGTAGAACATCTTTCATATATCCAGTCACCATTTCAGTTTCTTCCTGGAGTTGCCTTTTTTGGCCTTTGCTTATTTTTTCTTGACCCATCCTCCCACCTCTGGGTCTGCTTGTTCCAGTATTGCATTCTGCTTCTCTAAACTGAAAAGTCTGGATTTCTTTAAAAAAAAAAAAATAAATAAGGTTGGGAGAGGATCCAGATAATCCCTGACTTGCATGGCCTGGAATTCATGTACCTACCGCATATCTTTTTTTTTTTTTTTTTAATTCCCTCTAGTATTGGGACTTGAACCCAGGGCCTCACCCTTGCTAGGCAAGCACTCTATTACTGAGCTATATCCCCAGCTCAGCGTATGTCTTCTGAGTAACTACTCTGGGCCAGTCACTGTGCTATATGAGCTATCCATGTCTTCAAGGAGTTTGTGATTTGGGGGAGCAGATGAATGTATAAGTAGTTATAAAAGAATGGGGTCAGTGTTGTGGCAAAGGATATGTAGGGTGCAGTAGGTGCAGCTAGCAGGCTCTGCACCTGTGAGTCTTGAAAGCTGAGTGGGAATTCTCTAAGGCATCAAGGGGAGGGAAGGGCATGCCACTAAATGCTATTCTTTTTTATGGAGAGGAGAGAGAAAGGTGATCTAAGTACCATTTTGTTCTGTCAAAATGCATTCCCTGGGAATGTAGTGCAGTGACTGAGCACTTGCCTAGTGTGCCTGGAGCCTCTGGGCTCAGTCCCAGTACCAACAAAAACAACACACACACAGCCCCCCCCCCCCCACACACACACACAGGGAATACACTAATGGGGCTATTTCTAGGTGACAGGAAATTGCTTTTTTAAAAAGTATGGTTCCACGTTCACATGCAATCCCTGCACTCTTGGCTCAGTTTGCCCCAGTGGTAACATGTTGCGGAATGTTGCTGTTGATAGAGTACATTTCCACTCACCACAAGATCATGCTGATCCCTTTTAGAATCACATCCAGTTTCTTCTTGCCCTCATCCTTTCTTTAACTCCTGAAAACCATTAATCTGTTCTCCATTTTTATAAATTAATCATTTAAAGAAAGTTACATAAATGGAATCATTAGTATGGGACATTTTGTGATGGTTTTTTCACCCATCATCATTCTCTGGAAATCATTGCATTTACCAATGTTTTGTTTCTTTTTATTGCTGGGTCATATTCCATGACAGTAGATATATAATAGTTGGTTTAATTACTCACCCATTGAAAGCATCTAAATTGTTTTCAGATTTTTTTTTTTCCTTCCTTTCCTTTTGTTTTTCCCCCAGTTACTGGGGATTGAACCCAGGCATGCACTCTCTACCACTGAGCTACATCTCCAGCCCTTTTTATTTTTTATTTTGAGACGGTCTTGCTAAATTGCCCAGACAGACTTTAAACTTGCCATCCTCCCCCTCAGCCTTCGAGTATTATTACAGGCATCGCATACAACCACACAGACTCATTCTACAGTCTTTGCTTCTTTTTCAGCTCTTCTGTTCAGTGCATATCCGTTTTGGACTGCTATGCTGTCTTCGCAAAATGACCCTTTTATCATATCTAGTGTCTGCCTCTGTCTTTTGTAATTTTCGTTATTCTGAGCTATCAAAGTAAAGCCACTTTGGTCAGTGTTTACATGACATATCTTTTCATATCCTTTTACTCTCACCCTGCCTTTATCCTTATATTTGAAGTGTGTTTCCTGTAGATGGCATTTATTGGGTCATTTACTTTATTTCATTTCTTTTAAATGGACAGATAAAATTGTATGCATTTACCATTTACAATGTACTGTTTGGAGTATGTATACATTGTGCAATGACTGAATCTAGCTAATTAGCATGAGCATCACTTCACAGAGTTATCTTTTTTTGTGTTAAGAATGGGTCATTTTTACTTGGTGTATTTAGACCACTTACATTTACTGTACTTATTGATATGGTAAGTTTGCCATTTTCTTTTTGTATTTTGTTCTCTCTTTATTCCATCTCTCTTTTCTTATGCCTGCCTCCCTATTACTTGAACACTTCTTAGGATTCCATTTTGATTTGGTGATTGCTCTAGTATTGCTTTATATATGTAACTTATCACAATTTGCTGGTGGTGTCATTTTACCAGTTTGAGTGGTGGGGGGCGGGGCTGGACTCGGTGCTACATGCCAGTAATCCCAGTGGGTGTCAAGTTCAAAGCCAGCCTCAGCAATAGCGAGGCCCTAAGCAACTCAGTGAGACGCTGTCTCTAAATAAAATACAAATAGGGCTGGGGATGGGGCTCAGTGGTTGAGTGCCCCTGAGTTCAATTCCTGGTATCCTCCCCCCCCAAAAAAAATCCGTTTTTTTCCTTTATATTTCTTTACCCTCCCATTTATATTGATTTAAGTATTTCCTCTGTATAACCATATTACATGGTGTTATAATTTTAGCTTCAATCGTCAGACATAACTTAGAAACCTGAGAAGGGGAAACCCTGTTGTATTTAACCATATTTTTTCTATCCTTGTTTCTTTCCAGTATTCCAAGGTTTCTTTTTTTTATTATTCCCTCTGCTTAGAGAACCTTTTAAGCCATTCTTTTAGTGTAGGTCTGATGAGAAAGTCTCTTAAATTTCCCTTCATCGGAGGATGTCTTGATTACCTCCCCTTCCTGAAAATACCTTCCCTGGGGATAGGATTCTGAATTAACAGTTCTTTTCTTTCAATACTTGAAAAATATATTCCACTTCCTTCTAATCTCTGTCATTGTAATAAGAAATCTACTATTATTATAATTGTTTTGCCCTGTAGATGATGTGTTATTTTTTTTTCTGGCTGCTTTTAAGATTTTCAAAAATTTGTTTTTAGTTATCAGAAGCCTAATTATGATGTATCATGACATTTTTTTAAGGTTTGTTCTATTTGGGGTTTGCGTTTCTTTCTTTCTTCTTTTTTTTTTTTTTTTAGTTGTAGTTGGACACAATACCTTTATTTTCATTTATTTTCACGTGGTGCTGAGGATTGAACCCAGGGCCTTGCACATGCTAGGTGAGCGCTCCGCCACTGAGTCCCAGCCCAGCCCTCTGTCCCTGTTTCTTTGGGTACTTTTTTTTAAAGAGAGAGGGGGGGGGGGAGGGAGGGAGAGAGAGAGAATTTTTTTTTTTTAATATTTATTTTTTAGTTTTCGGTGGACACAACATCTTTGTTTGTATGTGGTGCTGAGGATTGAACCCAGGTGGCACGCATGCCAGGCGAGCGCGCTACCGCTTGAGCCACATCCCCAGCCCTCTTTGGGTACTTTTTCAACTTATCCCTGTCTCTGTTGTCTGGTCTCTGATGACATGAATGGGTGTCTCAGGGACTCTAGCCAGCCTCCTGCCCTGTGCTCTTCCAATTGGAATGCCTGGGTTCATGAAAGAAGCCAGGCTTGATGACTTTCATTAACTAATAGCTCCTTTGTTCTGGCTGAAAGATGCCCTGCCCTGGCTTTTCTCAGCTGCCTCCAGGTAGATACAGTGATGCCGTGTCCTGAGGAGGAAGAACTGGCAGCCTCTTTGCCTATTTTGAAATTGTTTCCTCTTCTTTCTTTTCTATTGTTCTCTGGAATGTCACAGAGCGGTCACTGTAAACTCAGAAAATGCTTTACTTCCCCAAGGGCTGTGGCAGGCGGCAGTTCTCCAGGATGTAGTAGCAGAAGGAACACAGGTAACGGAGACATGGATGCCTGGAAGGCCTTGGAGTGCTTAGGGAGCCACACAGGAATCATTCAAATGGAAGAGACAAGATAATAGGATGCCCAGAATGCAGGGTAGCCTCGCGGAAGATGTGGCCTTTGAGGTGAACTCTGTGGGGCTTGAACCTACCCCAGGTGAGAACAGGAAGGAAGTGAAGGAGGACGGGAACAAGGACACTGAAGATGGAAAGCATGGGGCGGCTTGGCCAGTTTGAGGGACCACAGCAGGAGAGTAACCAGACTGGAGAGCCCCTGTGGATCTGCCTAAGGATCTAGCTTTTATTTGGTAGGAATTGAGTATTTATAAAACCAGCTACTTTTCTGGGATTGGAAAGTTTTGGGGTCATTCCAAGAAGTGGGAATAGGCTAACATTTGTGTGCTCCCCTCTAGACATTTTTAGTTAACCCCCTCATTGCCAGGGTATGGTAGAGTACCCCTATAATCCCAGCAGCTAAGGAGGCTGAGGCAGGAGCACTGGGAGTTCAAAGCCAGCCTCAGCAATTTAGCAAGGCGCTAAGCAACTCAGTGAGACCGTGTCTCTCAATAAAATACAAAATAGGGCTGCAGATGTGGCTCAGTGGCTGAGTGTCCCTGGGTTCAAAAAGAGAAAACCTCATTTGGATGTAGTATTCCAGTTTATAGATAAGAACATTGAGTTAACTGTCTGACCACACTGAGATTTGAGTGTCTGACCAAAGACTGACTTCTTCTCCACCAAGTTCTATAACATTTGAAAAGAAGGTTCCTTCAAACCTTCTAGGGTAAGATGGCCCCTGCTTTTCCCTCTTGCTCCTTTTTACCCTCTCTCATTCTTAAATTGTATCCAGAAAGTTAAATTTTTACCCTTTGAGTCATGAAAGAAAATCTACGTTATCTTTTGAAATTAGGATGATCTCTAGATAATACCTATTATCTTGTCTGCTTTCATTTGGATAATTTCTGTGTGGCTCGGAGAAATGGGTTTTAGATTCAGGTATTTTTTTATAGCCTGGGTCAGGAAGAACTCCCTAGTCTTGTAAAGTGCAGCGATGGCGTCGTGGCTGGTTGCCAGGGCCCTTGTGGATTGGAGTGATCACTCCAGGGACGACCTCCCTGGGGGATGGGGAGTAGTCCTCTTGGTGTTTCTTGTGATGTGAGAACCACAGTGGCTCCACTGGAGCTGTTTGGAGCAATGTGCCATCGAGTGTCTGGTGTGGTAGAGAGAGGACTTTCAGATGCCCTGGGGACATGCCAACACCCAGGAGTGACTGATCTTAGGCCAGCTGACACCACATCTCTGGGCCTCGGTTCTCGCCTGTGAGCAGTGACTGGTCCTAAGGCTTACTGCACAGGGCTGGCTAACATGCACCTGCACCAGCAGAACTTGTACTGCAGACTGTAAAGGTAAGGAGTCACTGTTGCTGTCATTGTCATTGTTAGGGCAGCGTGGACATTCTCAGACTGACTCTCCAGAGTGAACTGACAGGAGAGGAGCTTGAGCACATAGCCCAGAAGGTATTGAGGTTCCTGGGGGTCAAGGCCTCACCCCTCAGCCACTTCTCCTTCCCTGCTACTGACCACTCACCCCAGTGCTGCCTGAAGCCACCCTGCTGCTGTGAGCTTGGGAGCCTCTCCTTTCACACACATCTAGCTGAGCTCAGCATTACGCACTGCTCTAGGGGGTGGGGACCACTGAAGTGAAACTAACCTGCAGTTTCTACTAATGATCCCACCGAGTGTCCTTGAGGCTGTGTGGCTTCCTTTGGAGGTTCTGAAATGAATTTTTGGACGGGAAGCAAACTAACGCTTCATGTCTTTTGAGGAGCAGGTCTAAGTACTGGTCAAGGGACAGGAGTTCTGGGCTTGTCGCGTGGTCTGTGAGCCGCTCTTCTGTCTCCCTTCCCGGCAGGTGGGCAGGAAGACCTATGCCATGGTGTCTGGTCGTTCGACTGGTCATTCTCTGGCCTCGGAACTGGTGGAGTCCAGTGATGGACATGAGGAGATCATTAAGGTAAGCGTGACACCCCCTTCCCCCTCCCTCCTTTTTCCTACAGGCACATGCAAGGGGACAGCTGAGTGTTGCCAAAGGGAGCTTGTGGTCTGGCTGGAAGGACTAGACCTGAGTGCTAGTTCTTGGTCGTCTCCTGGACAGATCTTAATTAACCAGGAAACCACAGTCTGCTGTCATGACTTTGGTACAGCCTGGCCCAGGGTACGGGGATGGACGGGATGATTTTTCTGGGTACGTGTCCACTTTGCCTATGTTTTGCTACTGGAGATTCTGGAGATAGCGGGGAGATGTGTTCATGGTACTTACTTTTAAGAATTAAAATGATTTGGCTGGACATGGTGGCACATGTCTACAATCTCAACAACTCTGGGGGCTGAGGTAGGAGGATCACAAGTTCAAGGCCAGTTTGACCAAGGTATCAGGATGCTGTCTCAAAATACAAATGGAAAGGTCTGGGATGTACCTCAGTGGTAGAGTGGGTTCAATCTCTGTACCAAAAATAAATAAAATAAAACAGTTTGCCTGGTGCATTGGTGCACATCTGTAATCCCAGCTACTTAGGAGGCTGAAGCAGGAGGATTGTAAGTTCAAGATCAGCCTCAGCAATTTAGTGAGACCCTTTCTCAATAACAAATAAAAAGGGAGTCAGGGGTGGTGGTGTATGTAGGAGGATCATGAGTTCAAAGCCACCCTCAGTAATAGTGAGATGCTAAGCAACTAACTCAGTGAGAACCTGTCTCTAAATAAAATACAAAATAGGGCTGGGGGATGTGGTTTAGTGGTCGAGTGTCCCTGAGTTCAATCCCAGGTACCCCCAAAATAAATAAATCAATAAATAAAATAAAAAGGGCTGGGGGTGTACCTTAGTGGTAGGGTGCCCCTGGGTTTAATTCTCAGTACCAGAAAACAAAATTAATACAATTTTTGTTATTTCTTTTGTAAAAATAGTTTTTTTGTGATATAACTCACACACCGTACAATTGACCCAGTATTCAGTGGTTTTTAGTATGTCCACAGAGTCGTATAATCATCAACATCGCTAATTCCAGAATATTTTGTTATTTTTCCCAGCTCCTGGCAACCAATAGTCTACTTTCTGTCTCTTGGATTTGCCTATTCTGGATATTTCTTTATGTATTTCTTTATTTTGTTGGGGGTACAGGGGTTGAACTCGGGCGCTTCACCACTGAGCCACATCCCCAGCCCTATTTTGTATTTTATTTAGATACAGGGTCTCACTGAGTTGCTTAGCAACTCTGTAAATTGCTGAGGCTGGCTT
This sequence comes from Marmota flaviventris, assembly GCF_047511675.1. Taxonomy (NCBI): domain Eukaryota; kingdom Metazoa; phylum Chordata; class Mammalia; order Rodentia; family Sciuridae; genus Marmota; species Marmota flaviventris. The sequence goes on along the minus strand of NC_092507.1, from coordinate 122,145,791 downwards.
TGAACTTGTGATCCTCCTGCCTCCACCTCCTGAGCTGCTGGGATTACAGGCGTGGGCCACTGCCCGTTTTTTTTTTTTTTTTGGTGTTGTGTTGGGGATTAAACCCAAGGCCTTGGGCATGTGAGGCAAGCACTCTACCAACAACTGAGCTATGTCCCCAGCCCTGGGTATTTTGTATAAATGGAACCATACAATAGATGGCCTTCTGTCTTTCTTTCTTTCTTTTTTTTTTTTAAAGAGAGAGAGAGAGTTTTTTAATATTTATTTTTTAGTTTTCAGCGGACACAACATCTTTATTTTATTTGTATGTGGTGCTGAGGATCGAACCCAGCACTGTGCGCATGCCAGGCGAGCGCACTACCGCTTGAGCCACCTCCCCAGCCCGACCTTCTGTCTTTCACTTAGCATACTTTGAAGGTTCATCTATGCTGTAGCTTGTATTGGAACTCACTCCTTTTATGAAATAGTGAGCATCAGTTGGTAAATACCTGGGTTGTTTCCACTTTCTGCCTCTTGTGAATAATGCTGGTATAAATTCTCATGTGCAAGTTTTTGTGTGAACTTGTTTTCAGTCCTCTGGGTATATCCCAAGGAGTGAAATTGCTAGGTCATTTGGTAACTCTATATTTAATCAAAAGGAACTGTCAAACTTTTTTCCAAAGAAGCTGCCGCATTTTACATTTCCAGCTTTCTCTACATAGTGGTCAACACTTGTTGTTACCTGTCTTTCACATTGTAGCCGTCCTGGTGAGTGTGAAGTGGTATCTAGTTGTGGTTTTAATTTGCATTTCCAGCATGACTAATGATGTTGAACATCTTTATGTGTTTATTTCCTGTTTATATTATCTTGTTTGGAGAAATATTTATTAAAATCCTTCACTCATTTAAAAAATCCAGTTGTCTGGGGCTAGGATTTATAGCTCAGTGGTAGAATGCTTACCTAGCATGTGTGAGGCACTGTGTTCAATTCTCAGCACCACATAAAAATAAAGTAAAGATGTTGTGTCCACCGAAAACTAAAAAATAAATACTAAAAAAAATTCTCTCCCTCTCTCTAAAAAATAAATAAATAAATAAACAAAATAAATAAATAGAATGAAGGTATTGTATCTATCTACAATTAAAAATTTTAAAAACCCTATTGTCTTTTAATTGCTGAGTTCTAAGAATTGTTTGTCTATTCTGGATATTAGGCCCTTATCAGATATGATTTGCAAATATTTTCTCCTATTTTGTGGATTAACATTTAATTTTCTTAATAATATCTTTTTAAACATAGAGGTTTTTAATTTTGATGATGAAATTTCTATGAGTAGGTCTGTGATCCATTTTGGGTTAATTTTCATGTATAATATGAGGAAGGAGCCAAGCTTCATTTTTGATAAGTAGGTATCCACTTTTCCCAGCACCATTTATTGAAAAGATTATCTCCCACTCCATTGAATTGTCTTGGCATTCTTGTAAAATGTCAGTTGAGTGTATTATTACAGTATTATTATTGTTTCTAGATGTTCAGTTTTATATCAGCGATCTACTTGTCAATTCTTATGCCAGTACCCTGTCTTGATTTCTGTAGCTGTATAGTAAATTTTGACATTGGAGAATGTGTGTGAGACCTTCAGCTTTGTTCCTTTTCAAGATTGTTTTAGCTACTTAGGGTTACTTCCATTTCCATATGAATTTGAGGATCAGTTTATAGTTTCTGCAAAGAAGCCAGACTGGATTTTTTTTTAATATTTATTTTTTAGTTTTAGGTGGACACATATCTTTATTTTGTTTTTATGTGGTGCTGAGAATTGAACCCAGTGCCTCACGCATGCTAGGCGAGCGCGATACCACTGGAGCCACATCCCCAGCCCCGAGACTGGATTTTAAAAATAGGAATTATGCTCATCCATAGGTCAATTTGGAGAGTATTGCTGTCTTAACAATATTGAGGGTTTTTTTTTTTGTTTGTGTTTGTTTTGGTTGTAGTTGGAAACAATACCTTTATTTTATCTTTGTGTGGTGCTGAGGATTGAACCCAGTGCCCTGCACATACCAGGCAAGCGCTCTACCGCCGAGCCACAGCCCAGCCCCAACAATATTGAGTTTTACAATCCATGAGAATGGGATGTTTCTTTCTTTCTTTCTTTTTTTAGGTCTTTGATTTCTTTCAACAATGTTTCTTAGTTTTCGAATAAAAAGTTTTGAACTTCTTTTGTTAAATTTATTTGTAAGGTTTTTTTCCTTTTTAATACTATAATAAATGGAAATGTATTCTTCATTAATTTTTGTTGATTATTAGTATATAGAAATACAACTAGGGCTGGGGTTGTGGCTCAGTGGTAGAGCGCTTGCATCGCACATGTGAGGCCCTGGCTTCCATCCTCAACACCACATAAAAATAAATAAACAAAATAAATATGTTGTATCCATGTATAACTAAAGAATATTTTTTAAAAATAGAAATCCAACTAATTTGTATATATTGATCTAGTATCCTTAAGCCTTGCTTATTCATACTATGGTTTTTTTCTCTTTGAGGATTTTCTATATGGGTTATGTCATCTACAAATAGAGATAATTTCACTTCTTCCTTTCCTATGCCAGCATCTTTAATTACTTTCTTTTTCTTACTCAGAGTCATTGCATGCCCCTTGAGGAAAGCAAAACTACTTTATCATTCTGTCAGTGTAACCATTGTGAGCATCTTATTGTGTGTTCTCTCAAATATCTTCCCGTACATATCTATTTTTTTTCAAACCAGTGAAATTGTATTATTACACTGTTTTATTATCTCCCCTGCCCACATTTTAATGATATATTGTAACATCATCTATATCTAAAATGTAAATAACTGACTTTTTTTAGTATTGTATGGTTTTTTTTAAATACCTTTATTATATTTTTATGTGGTGCTGAGGATCAAACCCAGTGCCTTGCACAAGTGCTCTACCACTCAGCCCCAGCCCAATACCTGACTTTTTTCTTTTTTCAATGATTGACCTCTCTTTTACTTCTTTATTTTATTTATTTATATGTGGTGTTGAGAATTGAACCCAGTGCTTCACACATGCCAGGCAAGTGCGCTACCACTGAGCCACAGCCACAGTCACAGCCCAGTATCTGACATTTTAATGACTATATAATATTCTGTTAAAGACGTACCATAATTTAATTAATCACCCATTGTTGGACATTTTGTCTCTTTCCATTCTTTTATAACTATGCATAATATTTTGCAGAACATATGTTACTAAATTGTGTATGTAATTTATAATGCAAGTAATACAGAAATATTGTCTCAATTTTAAAAGATTCAAGCATGGTATGCAAAGTATTTAAATCCTCTTTTTTACCCCTCTTTCACAGAAGGAGCCATAGTGAATAGTTAGCTATTCATTCTTCCAGTCCCTTTTCCATATAAAAAAAAAAACAAAACATATAGTTATATGTTGTTTAATTGATTTTTTTTGCACTAGTATAAATTCCCAGAAGTAATTTTAATAGTTCCACAAGTAAACATATTTTCATCTCTTCTGTTTTGAATCACCAAATTGCTACCCAGTAAATTGGTGGTAATAATTTATCCTCCTTCTACCAGTATATCAGGATGTGTTCTCATGTGGAATTAATTTAACTTGAGGTTTCTTTTTTTTCCTTTACTTTTTTGGTACTAGGGATTGAACCCAGGGTTGCCTAACCACTGAGCCATATCCCCAACTCTTTTTAGTTTTTATTTTGAGACAGTGCCTTGCTAAACTGCTGAGGCCGGCTTTGAACTTGCGATCCTCTTGCCTCAGCCTCCTGAGTCCCTGGGAATACAGGCGTGCGCCACTGCACCTAGCTTAATTTGAGGTTTCTTGACTAAATAGCATTGTCTTTCTTCTTTCAGGTGTACTTGAAGGGGAGGTCTGGAGATAAGATGGTCCATGAGAAGAATATTAACCAGCTAAAGAGTGAGGTCCAGTATATCCAGGAGGTGGGTACCCCTTCCCTCTGAGGAAGTACCTAGGCCATTTTGCTAAGCCTTACATTTGGGGGGCTCTTCTTTTGTATGGGGACTGTTTTTTTCCCCTTCTCACTTTATATCACTGAAGTGCCACCACACTCTCCCATGTGTCCTGTGTCACTTTTTTTTTAGTTGTAGTTGGACACAATACCTTTATTTTTAAATTTATTTTTATGTGGTGCTGAGGATCCGTCCCGGTGCCTCACACATGCTAGGCAAGTGTGCTACTACTGAGCTACAGCCCCAGCCTCCGTATCGCTTTTAGCCCTTTGGATCCAGTCCATTAATCAGTGGATACTTATGGAGTACCAGGTGCCTCGCAGTCTCCCTGCATTCTGTCTAACATTCTCAGCACCTTCCCCAACATTTCCCAACGCACCCCTGGCTTGTCTCTCCTTGGCATTCACCACCGTGAAATATACTCTCGTGCATCTTCCCAGCTAGAATGCCACCATGACCCAGGCAAGGTGTCCTTGATTTTGTTGCTTGTGTAGGAAGGACCGAGCTGTCACCCCACTTGACCAAGGCTCCAGAGTCATGAGCCAGTGCTTCCAGCCGTGCCAGACTCGCAGCAGTGTGGGCTGGGGAGGGAGCACGGGGTTTGCTTTCTTTCCCTACCCTGGAGCTCAGGTTTCTCGCCCTCCCCTCCCAGGCCAGAAGCTGCCTGCAGAAACTCCGGGAGGACATAAGTAGCAAGCTTGACAGGGACCCGGAAGACGCCCTCCACCGACAGGAGACGCAGGTAACGGGGTGGAGTCCGGCACCACAGCCAGGGAGGAGAAGGTGCAGGGTGCAGCCTGTGCAGGGGCCCAGCAGGTGGGCACTGCAGTCACACCTGTCAGCCTACATGCTGCTCCTTAAACACTACATACAATTGAATTTGTGTAAATTAAATTATCATGTTGTTGGCGAAACCTCTTTATCAACGGACTCTGTAATCAATTGTACAGCAATACAGAAAATTACAAAGCAATCGCCTATAAATCCAGACTTCTCATAAGTTTATTTTATTGAATTTGAGTGATACCTATCTGTGTAAACTAAAATCTTGGTCTGACCCGTGGCCTGTCTGTGGGTATAGCTCTGTCTCTCCTGGGTGGGAGAGTCCTTGAAGTTCGAGGTTCACCATCCTATCCCTTTATCCTGATGCTGGCCCCAGGTGTGGGATTCAAAAAAGACGTCAGTAAATGTTAGACCCAAGAGACTGGAAAGTCTGTCTTGGGATGGATAATCTGGAACCCTGCTTTTCAACTTTTCCAAAATTGTAGAATAGCAGTGTCTTCAGCAGAGCAGAGCTAGGTCTTCTTGACTTGACTTTCTTCCTTCTTTAGATTCTGAGTTGTATCTCCTTCGTTTGCATTTTGGTGTGGGCAGGGTGGTCTTTCTTCAGCTGCCCCCGCCCCGTCCCTCTGAAAGAACAGTGGTCCAATCTGGTGCCAGGAACGTTCCTCTTGGTCCTAGGCATGCTCTAGGTTTGTGGGGTGGACATTCCCTCGTTTATTTTGATTTGGCTGAAAGTAGTGCCTGATCTCACACTTGCCTGGTAGGAGGTGCTTTGTCAGGTGGCAGAAGAACTTCGGTGGACACCGGCCCCAAAGCCCAGCCCTTGTCTGTACAAACCAGCAGCCCTAGGATGAATGATCCAGCTCTGGGTCAGAAAGGGTTATAGCGAGAGCGGCTTTCCCTGTGATGGATACTTGTCAGATCTCATCCGCAGCCCTGGAGGCTGGCAAGCAGCTGCTTGTCCTCCTGGGAGGAGGGGGCCCACATATTTCCAATCAGCTGAGAGGTCTGAGCCCGAGTCTCTCTCTTTCTCTCCAGGGGTGGGAGTGTCCCTGTCAGGGCCGTGTTCCACCCTTCCTCTGGTTTTGTTTTTCCGGGGACACTGGGAGTTCTTTCCTTACATCCTCCCTCCTCCTTCCCTCCTCACTCTCATCCTTCTGTGCTTCCTTCCTCCTCCCTTCTGTCTTCTTCCCTCCTTTCCCTTTCCTCTCTCCTCATCACTCTTTTCTTTCCTGCCTCTTTCTCCCTCTCTCCTTTCCACTTCCTGCCCTCCTTCCTTCTCCTGAGATCTGAGGTCTTAGGAGTATGATGTTTCAAAGTTGCTTCAATTGACTTTACAACCGGGCACGATGGCGCACGCCTGCAAACCCAGCAGCTCGGGAGGCTGAGGCAGGAGGATGGAGAGTTCAAAGCCAGCCTCAGCAATGGCGAGGCGCTAAGCAAACTCAGTGAGACCTGTCTCTAAATGAAATACAAACTAGGGCTGGGGTGTGGCTCAGTGGTCGAGTGCCCCCGAGTTCAATCCCCAGTAGACCCCCCCCCCCAAAATAATTGTCTTTAGTAACAGTTTTGTTTTTCTTCAAACAGATGGTGCTAGAAAAGCCAAATGGTTTTAGTCAAGATACCACAAGCCTGTATAGCAGCCCACCTGAGGTCAGTAGCAGAGGGTCCCACCATGTGACTGCCGCTCCCTGGCCCCCTTTTTCATTGCTTTCTCTGTCTCTGTCTTTCTCTCTAAATACAAGAGTAATGTTTGGTGTAAAATTTGAAGTCAAGAGCCAGGCACAGTGGTGCACGCCTGTAATCCCAGCAACTTGGAAAGCTGAGGTAGGAGGCTTGCAAGTTCAAGGCCAGCCTCAGCAACTTTAGTGAGACCCTGTCTCAAAATAAAAAAAAAATTTTTTGCTGGACATAGTGACACATGCCTGTAATCCCAGTGGCTCAGGAGGCTGAGACAGGAGGATGTTCAAAACCAGCCTTTGGGCTGGGGATGTGGCTCAAGCGGTAGCGTGCTCGCATGCGTGCGGCCCGGGTTCAATCCTCAGCACCACATACAAACAAAGATGTTGTGTCCGCCGAAAAGTAAAAAATAAATATTAAAATTCTCTCTCTGTCTCTCTCTTAAAAAAAAAACCAGCCTTAGCAAGGCACTAAGTAACTCAGTGACACTTTTCTCTAAATAAAATACAAAAAAGAAAAAAAAAAATAGTGTCTCAGTGGTTGAGTGCCCCCGAGTTCAATCCCCAGTACCCCCAAAAATAAATAAATAAAATAAAAATTTTTAAAGGGCTGGGGATGTAACTCAGTAATAAAAGTTCCCCTGAAATAGAGAAAAAAAAAGTGGAAATTCTCTTTCCCTCAACCTACTGCTTAGAAATCTTCTCTGTTGACAGGTTGAAGTGGGTGGATGCTTCTAGCATAGTGCATCTTGTTCTTGGCCGTCCATTGGAATGGCCTTGGGGGCCTTAAACGGGATGATGCTGAGGTCCCATCCCTAGACCCTGTGAAGTAATTGTTCTGAGATGTGGCCGGGCATCAAGACCGGCTCCTCAGGGGCTTCTACACTCTAGCCAACCTTGGGAACCAGTCTTCTGGGGTATTTTTCTGTGCACAGACGCTCGTAGTTGGATACTGTAATATATATATATATATGAAGCATGTCCTGTATACATAAATATATGTGTGCTGTTCATACATACTTTTTGCAGATGCAGTCATGGTTTTTCTTTTGTTCAAATAAGTAGTATATTGTAATCATTTCCCCGTGTTAGTTACATATAGATCTACCCCATTTTTTGAATAATTGCATGATATTTCTTTCCATGGCTATACTTTTTAAGAAATTATGTTTGTTATATTGTTTTGTGATTACACAAGACATCCTTATTGTAGGAAGTTGGAAAGTGTAGAAACATAGAAAACTGAAAGAAGGAAAAAAATGTGAATTTTAGTCTCCCCAGAGGGGGAAAAACGTAGTTTAGTGAAAATTTGTCTTTTCTTCAATGAAAAAATATATATTTACAATATTGAGATTGTACCATATGTAGCAATTCTTTCTTTTTTTTTTTTTTAAATTTTTTTAGTTGTAGATGGACACAGTATCTTTGTTTTATTTATTTATTTTTGTATCTGGTGCTGAGGATCGAACCCAGTGCCTCACACATGTGAGGCGAGCACTCAGCCACTGAGCTACAGCCCCAGCCCCCCATATGTAGCATTTCTTTATCTTTTGTTTCTTTGGTTGGATATTGACTTAGGTGCTGGGAATTAAACCCAGGGTCTCCTGCGTGCCAAGCATGGGCTCTACCATAGAGCTACACCCTAGCCCCAAGGGTATTTTTTTGGATTGGATGTTTTGAGCTCTCAAATGCAGAGTTGAATCATATCTGCCTGTTAGTCATGGCACATTATCATCATGGGTCCCCTCAAAGCCTCTCATTGGTTTTACTTTTTTTTTTTTTTTTTTTGGTGCTGGGGATTGAACCCAAGGCCTTCTGCTTTTGAGACGAGTACTCTGCCAACCGAGCTATACCCCAGCTTCTGGTTTTACAATTTTTTTCTCTCTTCCCCCATTCATGCTAATGTATTCAATGTAGGACTTGAAATGTGGCTATAAAATGTTTTCAGTTTATATTATGGACTTGTGTTATTTCTTTTTTCTGTATTTTTTTAACCCAATATGTTTTTTTTTTAAGATTTTATATTACTGTGTTAAATCTAGTTTGTTAGTAAAAAGTTTTTTGGTTTTTTTTTTTTGGTCTGGGCACTGGGGATTCAACCCGGGGCACTCTACTACTGAGCTGCAACCCCAGCCTGCTTTATTATTTTTTTAGTTTGAGACAAGGTCTTGCTAAGTTGCTGAGGCTGACCTCAAATTCAGGATCCTCCTGCCTCAGCCTCCCAAATTGCTGGGATTACATGCATGTGCCACTGTGCCTGGCTCTCCCTCCTACATGTAAATAAAGTTTATAACTCAGGGGGTTTTCCCCTTTGTGATATATTGTATGATAAATTAGTATTTTCTTAAAGTTTTTCCATGGCATTAATTAGTCTCATGAGAACAATATTTGAAATAAACACATCATGGATATGTCCCAGCTGCTTAGGTGAGGATATAGGGAATTGACAAAATAACTCATTGATGTCTAGATTTTAAAGGTTGTGATTCTAGCCACTTGCTTTAGACTTGCAGTTTGGATTTTTCTTTGAATCACTATGTTTAGCCCATATATTGCTGGCAAAAGACTGTAATAATGCCATGGTAATGTCTGTCAACTTCTTAATTCTCATAAGCTCAAAGCCCCGCTGAATATTAGCTAGCCTATTTTTGAGCAGCCTGTACGGCAGGGTATGCTAAGGAGTCTTCTTGTTTCACAGATAAAGAAATGGAGGCAGCTGGGCAGGTGGTGCACACTTACGATCCCAGCTACTGGGGAGGCTGAGGCAGGAGGGTTGCAAATTTGAGTTCAGCCTGGGAAATTTAGTGAGCTCAAAAAATAAATAGGGCTGAGGATGTAGCTCAGTGTTAAAGTGCTGCCGGGTTCAACCCCTAGTACCAGAGGAGCAACAACAAAACAACTTTGCTAGCCACAACTCACCCAGCTATTTTAGGGCACACAGTAATCTTTAAATTTTTATTTATTTATTTATTTTTTGGTCCCAGAGATTGAGCCCAGGGGTACTTAACTACTGAGCCACATCTCCAGTCCCCTTTTAAAAAATATTTTATTTAGAGACAAGGTCTCGGGCTGGGGATGTGGCTCAAGCGGTAGCGTGCTCACCTGGCATGCGTGCGGCCCAGGTTCGATCCTCAGCACCACACACAAACAAAGATGTTGTGTCTGCCGAGAACTAAAAAAGAAATAAATATTTTTTTTAAAAAAATTCTCTCTCTCTCTCTTTAAAAAAAAAAAAAATAGAGACAAGGTCTCTCTGAGTTGTTTAGGGCATTGTTAAATTGCCAAAATTGGCTTTGAATTCAGGAGCCTCCTGCCTCAGCCTCTGCCTCCCAAGCTGCTAGGATGAGAGGTGTGCACAAATGCACCCAGTTTAGTAATTTTTTTATACACAAATTAACTGAATGATCTCTTTTTTATTTTTTGGCACCGGAGATTGAACTCAGGGACCCTCGACCACTGACCACATCCCCAGCCCTGTTTTGTATTTTATTTAGAGACAGGGTCTCACTGAGTTGTCTAGTGCCTCCCTGTTGCTGAGGCTGGCTTTGAACTTGCAATCCTCCTGCCTCAGCCTCCCAAGCCATTGGGATCACAGGCGTGCCCACTGCGCCCAGCCTGGACGATCTCTTCACAGGTATGAGTGTGTGTAGGTCCTACTTCCCTCCATCAAACTAGAGCTCTCTGGAGCAGGGACATGTTCTCCTTTGGACTAAACTTCCTCAAGGACAGGAACTATCTCACTCCATTCCAAAGGCCCATCTTCTGCTGACCTCAGCACAGGTCAGCATATTAAAGGTCACCACCCAGGGATGGACAGGTTTATGGCAAAAGCACCCAAGGAACCCCAGAGTCTGATTAGACACAGAAAAAGGTGTCTCATCCAGGTGCTGCTCAGTGTCTCTCCCAGACACGCCCAACGTGGGCTGGTAGTTAGGGCTGAGCTGACATGTAGGGTCTCGCCCCCATCTCTGCTGCGCAGGCACCAGGCTTCAGATACCACCAGCTCCCTGAGCGTCCCACAGAAAATGTCTCCCGTCTTGCAGGGCAGGGAGCGGCAACACCTTCACCCAGAGGGTAGAGTTCCCGGTTGAAGGACAGAAACAGCTTCCTTGTCAGTCGCTGCCTGACTACTACTTGCTCCTTTGGGCCTTTACTTTTCTTTCTTTCTTTCTTTTTTCATGACACTGAGGATTGAACTCAGAGCTCCACATAGGCTAGGCAGGCACTGAACCACGGAGCTACGTTCCCAGCCCTTTTTTAAAAAATTGAATCTATTTAATTAATTAGGAACTGGGGATTGAACCCAGGGGCATTTTACTATTGAGAAACATCCCCAGTCTTTTTACTTTTTATTTTGAGATGAGGTCTCACTAAGTTGCTGAGGCTGATCTTGAACTTGAGATCATCCCCTGCCTCATCCACTGAGTGCTTGTGCCACTGCCCCCAGGGGCTAGCGAATCCTTTGGGATATGAAGGGAGGATGTTTGCATGTGAATGGCTGGGAACTCTTGGCTGTTGAAGACCGGCTCTCCCCTTGTGTGATGATGATTCTTTTGTGGGTGTCGGGGGGATCTTCTCTGCACGCGGCTTCACCTTCCCCTCCCTGCTCTGGTTATAGGTGGACACCTCCGCAAACGAGGATGTGGACAGCTGGAGGAGGACCGTGCAGGAGCTGCTTGCCAAGCTGCAGGAGGCTGAGCGGCAGCACCAGTCAGACCGCGCGGCTTTCGAGGTAGGGTTTGGGGTTGGGGGAAAGGTCCTCAAGGAATAGGCAACTGGACGCACATGACAGTGTCGTTCTTGGCACGGACTTCATTATTTTTCTGGCTGGTGCCACCAACTGGAAAGGGGATGCTTTGAGGCCTGGGGCACTTCCTGTCTGTTTTTACTTCTCTTGGACATTTACAGTGTTCATGGTCCGTAGTTCAAAGGTCAGATTTTAGCTGGGTACAGTGGCAAAGCTACTCGGGAGGCTGAGGCAGGAGGGTCACAGGTTCCAGGACAGGCTTTGCCACTTAGTGAGGCCTAGTCTCAAAATAGAAACTACACAGGAACTGCTGGTGCCGCCGCTCAGTGGAGAGTACCTGGGCTTAACCCCACACAGCAGCAGCAAACCCAGGATCTGTGAGCAGTGAGAGCCCCTGGTGTGGTTAGGGGGATGTGAGGTCTCCCACACTTTTTAGAGAATTCTTTCGAGTACAAAATGAGACACAGAGGGTGGTTTCTAACTACTCCTCGCAACTGTCAGCTGCTATTGTTCGTTTACAAATAAAGTGGTTTTATTTCAAAATGTGTTATGGGAGGACTAGATTCTGCCTGGGTGTTCCAGGAGCTGGTGGAAAGAGAACGCCAGCCTGAACTCTGCTTTTCATAAATTAAAAACAAGAGGGCGGGGCTGGGCTCGGCGGCACAGCATCGCCAGCACGTGTGAGGCCTGCGTGGACCCCCGGCACCTCAGAAAAACAAAAAGTGAAAGAAAGGAATTGCGTCAACTACAACTAAAAATAAATATTTTTAAAAAGAAACAAATAGATAAGGGTACTGTGTCCATCTACAACTAAAAAAAAAGTTTTTTAAAGTTGAGGATAAGGAAAACAGGTACTGAGAATGATAAATTGCCTCAAGGTTAAGATCTTATTTGAGCAAGTTTTTTAACATCCTGTAGAGTCAAAGAGTCAAAAAACAAAGTTTTTTTCAACTTTGTCAAAAAGAGTCATGAAATACACTTCACATGTGGATTGTGTGAGGATTGTGTGATTGTGCAGTGTACACATAGGACACTTTATTATTCTAAAAGGTTTTTAGAAATATAAGCTCTGGTAAGCTGGCACAGCAGTGCACACCTGTGATCCTCGCTATTCAGAAGGCTAAGGTGAGGGATCAAAATAAAACAGAGTGAAAAGGGCTGAGGATGTAGCTCTTGGCAGAGCATTTGCCTAGCATGCATGGGGCGCTGGGTTCAATTCTAAGTGTGTACATATGAGTACATGTGTACATATATTTAACACGTTTTCTCTCTTGGTGGTCGGTTTCAGCTTTCTCTATGGTAAGTGATTTGGTTTAGGGTAATGCTAAGAGTCGTTTGTGGTTCAGAACACTGCAGCCAAGGCTGGGATACACCTCTTGCCCAGCATGCCAGAGGCCCTGGTTCAATCCCCAGTACTGAAAATAAAATAAAATAAAGGCAGCCATGTGGTGAAGGCGTTTCAGCTTCCACAATCTGAGTGATTTGGTTGTTATGATCAGTTTGGTGACCTGCTTTTACCTACCTTTCCTGGGAAAAACAAAGCGGAGGAAGGAGAGGTTGAGGCTGCAGCTCTGACCAGATTGTGGATTTTGGAACGAAGCCTCTGCACTGAGAGGCCCCATGAACTTGTGGAAATTCCAGAAACACAGTATGGGTTTTGAACCTGCAGGCAGGGTCTGCTGCTCCTGAGCAAAAGTCCCAGAATCTGAGCCTAAAGCCGCAAGGCCCCTGCCAGCTGCTGCCAGCTGCTCTCAGATTTAGAAGAGGCTTTTTTCTTTTCTTTTCTTTAGTAGTACTAGAATTGAACCAGGGGAGTCACATACCCAGTCCTTCTGACTTTTTAGAGACGGGTCTCTCCAGTGTCCATGACTGGCCTCAGACTTGTGACCCTCCTGCCTCAGCCTCCTGAGCTGCTAGGCTTACAGCCTGCACGCACCACGCCTGGCTAGGAGGGACTCTTACTCTTCAGCCCCATGGTGCACGGTACCCACTTGTAATGGGAGGCGCTTCTGGGGTTGTCCCACTGTGGGGCTAGTTGGAACACTCACAACATCACACAGGTCCTGGCTGGAGCTACTGGACACATACAGAAGGAAGTCTGTAGTCTTTATGTTTTAGATACTTCCATGATTCTGTGGTGGGGGTTTGCGGTTGGGACCAGACCCTGTAAACACTTACCTGGGCATATGCCACGCTGGGTGCCGTTTTCCTTTTTTTCTTTCTCTTTTTGTGCTGCACTGGAGATAAACCCAGGACCACTCTGCCACTCTGCTAAATCCCCTGGGGACGTTTTGCCTTTGTTATTGTTATTTTCTTTTTGAGACAGGGTCTCACTAAATTGCCGAGGCTGGCCTCAAACTCCTGCCTCAGCCTCCTGAGTTCCTGGGGTTACAGGTGTGTGCCACTGTGCCAGTACCTGACTGGGTGTAATTTTTATTACTGACATGAAAGGCGTTTGTGTTTAAGTGCCTGCCTATGGAGCCAACCTGTTTCAGGCTCACATGGATTACTTGAAGGCCTTTCTCAACTTTCCTAGTGAGTTGGCCTCTTGGTCTACACTTACCATAAAAATAAACAGCCATTAAACATGGGTTTCCTTGCTGTACGCAGTGATGTGTGCCTGTAATCCCAGTAGCTTGGGAGGCTGAGGCAGGAGGATCACAAATTCAAAGCCTTGGCACTTAGTGAGGCCCTCAGCAATTTAGTAGACCCTGTCTCAAAGTAAAAAATAAAAGGGCTGGGGATGTGGCTTAGTGGCTAAGCGCCCTGTTTCAATCCCTGGTACCAAAAAACAACAGAAAAACATGGGTTTCTTGTTCTGCTGGCTTCTCACTGCGAGGACAGGTTTACAGTGAACTTGCTGTGCACAGGACTGGGGTGTAGTGTGGGCACATCCTCTCACACCTTTCTGTGCCCTACTTTCTCCTCGCTGAGCCGGACTCTGGGAGGAGCCGGACAATCTGGCTGCTGTTTTCTCAGGGTATGGCTAGGCCTTCTAGAGGTCACCTCCATTCTTCTTTACCAAATGATGAGGACTCAGTTGAAGTGGATGTGGGTACCTGGGTTTTAGGATCGCTCCTGTCGGTCCCTAGCTGGGCAATCTTGAATAGGGCCGTTGATCTTCACTTGTGAAAAGGGCAGAATGGGATTAATGGAACATCATTCTACTCCCAACCTACGGAGCCGTCTGCAGGTGCAGGGTACCTGTGCGGCTCGAGGCCTGTGCCGGCACGGAGCCTGTAGGGCTCTCGGGAGCACACAGGAGAGTGCGCAGAGTCTGCTCGGTGCGTGGGACAACAGCGTGTCCTGTGGGCTTCTTCCAAACGGATGTCTAAGGGAGAGTTCAGAGATCAGTAGGAGTTGGTGAGATGCAGGTGGAGAACTTTCTTCCTCATTCTAACAGTCTAAAATCCTGCTCTGTCCTTTCCAGACTGGCACTAGCCCTTCTAAATGCCATGGTGGCCCTAGTTCCTAGGCTCTGAAATGTTGCTTGCCATGGGAATGAGGAAGAGTTGGGGAGAAAAGAAGGACATGGGCATATCCTTACGTGGATTATTTGCTTTTGAATTAGTAGGAAAGCCACAACATTGGAGCAAGCGCGGCTAGCATTGGAGGATTGGTGGGGATGTTAAAGTCAGCCATCTCAGAAGTGTCACTTGTGTCACTTTATTTATTTAGGTACTGGGGATTGAACCTAGTGACTTTACCATGAGGCACATCCCCATACCTTTTTAGTTTTTATTTTGATACAGGGTCTTATTAAGTTGCTTAGGGCTTTGGTAAGTTGCTGAGGCTGGCCTCAAACTTGTGATCCTCCTGCCTCAGCCTCTCAAGTTGCTGGGATTACAGGTGTGTGCCACTGTGCTCAGCTTTTTTTTTTTTTTTTA
Source organism: Marmota flaviventris (assembly GCF_047511675.1). Classification (NCBI taxonomy): domain Eukaryota; kingdom Metazoa; phylum Chordata; class Mammalia; order Rodentia; family Sciuridae; genus Marmota; species Marmota flaviventris. The sequence goes on along the minus strand of NC_092507.1, from coordinate 122,130,701 downwards.
AGTTTTTTTTTAATATTTATTTTTTAGTTGTAGTTGGACATAATACCTTTGTTTTATTTATTTATTTTTATGTGGTGCTGAGGATCGAACCTAGGGCCTTGCACGCACTAGGCGAGTGCTCTACCACTGAGCCACAACCCCAGCCCCCTTTTTTTTTTTTTTGGTAATTTTATTTCTTCATTTTGTTTTATTCTATTTTTATGTTTATTTAATTTTATTTTGTAATACTGGGGCTCGAATCCAGGGGCACTTTACCACTGGGCTACATCCCCAGCTTTATTTATTTTAAGACAGGTCTCTCTAAGTTGCCTTAATTTGTGATCCTCCTGCCTCGGCCTCCTGAGTATAAGTCCCTGCACCACTACACCCAGCCAAGAGTCACATTAAGTGGCACTCAGTGAACTGTGCTAGTGAGTCTTAGAGAGGGGTCAGTCCCTGAAGGTCCTCCAGGGGGTCCTGAGCAGGTTGGGGGGGGCAGTGCACTCCCCATCGCTGTCTGTCTCCCACCACAGCTCCAGGGCCCCCGCCCCGCCCAGGTTCCTGGGTTCGTTTCTGGTGCTTTCATTTGTTTGCCCCCCCCTCCCCCCCCCACTGAACACATGCCCTTCCTGTGTCAGGTCACACTCAGCCGGTACCAGCGAGAAGCAGAGCAGAGCAATGTGGCCCTTCAGAGAGAGGAGGACAGAGTGGAGCAGAAAGAAGCAGAAATCGGGGAGCTGCAGAGGCGCCTGCTGGGCATGGAGACGGTAATGGCTGGGTCTTGTTCTCAGGGCCTGGCCTGTGGGCTGGAGGGGCCAAGGATCAGCCAAGATGGCCGCTGAGCTCTCCTTTTCCCAAGCAGCTCCAAAAAAGCACATTTCACAGCTCAGACAGTCCCTTGAATACCCTTTGGCCTTTAAGGAATCGGACGGTCTTTTTCCCTGTGGTGTTGGAGATGGAAGCAGGGCCTCGTGCGTGTTGGGCCACGTAGCCCAGGAAGGTTGTTCGTCACCTCCCTTCAGTTCCCGTCACTCGAGCTGAACCCATTTACACTTTAGCTGGGTTCACACAGAGCCCCTTACTAGATGGGCATCTGCTAGGTGCTCCTTTTGGGCTTTTGGAGACTGTTCCTTAGCGGTCACTTGATCTGGTTCTGCAGAGACTGGCCACCAGGGCTGGCCGATGGGCTTGTCTAGTGTCGGGCCAGGTCCTTCCTCCGGGCTGCTGGGTGAGGCTGGGAAGTTTCTGTGTGCTGAGGGTGGGAAGGGTTCTCCCTGCCTGGGGAGGGCACCCATCAAACCAGCTTGGCCTGCTGCTCTCTGGCAGCTGGCCCAGGACCAGCAGGGGCTGAGTCCCAACCTTGGTGCCTGCTTACCCGGACCAGAGACTGTGCCATCTGCCCATGCTGGGTGTTCTTTCTTTGGCCCCCCAGGAGCATCAGGCCTTACTGGCCAAAGTCAGAGAAGGGGAGGTGGCCCTAGAGGAACTTCAGAGCAAGAACGCTGACTGCCAAGCAGAACAAGAAAAGTAAGAGCTGTTGTCCATGTGAAGTTGGGGAGCACAGGAGGGTGGGCCATGAGCCCGCAGCTCCCAGGGTGGCCAGGTCTGGGGAGGAAGCTGGTGCTGACGTCCGATCGTCCCTCCCTGACTCACAGTGTGCTTGCTCAGGTGGAGCCCCACCCCGGGAGATGCTATTTGGAAGGCTGCTGTCTGCTGGGATTTCATTTTCCATGGGGCAATCAATAACTTCAAAATTTTTTTAAGAAGAAAGGCTTTTCATCTAGATATCTATCTATGTAGATACCTGTCTGTTTTTGCAGTGCTGGGGATTGAACCCAGGGCCTGGTGCATGATAGGCAAGTGTTTTACCACTGAGCTGTGCCCACAGCCCAGTTGTTACAATTTTATAGCTTAGGTCGAGGAAGAGCTGGAAAAGCCCTGCTGTCATAGCCTCTCATTCCAGAGGTGATCCCACTGGATGTACCACTCCATGGTGTCCAACCCCCAAAGCAGAATCTGACTACCGCTCTCTGAGGGCCGAGTGACTTCCTTCTCAGCCATGCTGATGAGAGACAGGGTGAGCAGCTTCACAAGGATTTTCTGTTCCTGGAAGCAATTTAGGTAGAACCTGAGACCCACCTGTCCACTGGGGCGTGGAGGGAGTCACGGAGGTCTTTTTGTTGTTGTTGTTAAGTATGAGAGCGGAATGCATTCCAGTTCTCATTGCACACACAGAGCACAGTTTTCCGTATCTCTGGTTGTACACAAAGTCTATTCACACCAATTCGTGTCTTCATACAGGTACTGAGGGTAATGATGTCTGTCTCATTCCACCAACGGAGGTCTTTTTCACCTCCAAGGTTAGAGGGTTTTGCAAATTCCCTCTGATCAGAGGAGAAAAGAAGCTTCAGAGCAATGAAAGGGAAAAGAATATGCCTTCCAAATCTTCAGGAATTTGGAAATTATTTATGCCATTGACAATAAATAAGATCTCAAATAATAAATAAGATTTAACATCAGCATATTGGGTATGATCTTCATTGTATAAGATGGACAGTTTTGTAGTTGAGCAGACATTACCTAGAGGGCCTTGTGAGGGAGTTCAGGGTTAACAGGCACAGTCAGAACCGCTCAGCCTTAAGGAGGCCTTTTCTCTTCCTCTTTTTTAAAAAAATTTTTTAAAAAAGGATGGACCTTTATTTTATTTATTTATTTTTATGTGGTGCTGAGCATGGAACCCAGGGCCTCACACGTGCCAGGCAAGTGCACTACCTCTGAGCCCCAGCCCAGCCTCCCTTTTCTCTTCTTTTGGACAACTTAGGTTTGTCCTTCCTGGAAGGAAACTGTAGGCATCTTATTGTAGCCTCCTTTCTCATTTGACTTTATATCAGAATGACTTTTAAATTATAATTGGCCCTCTGTATCCACATGTGCAGATTCAACCAACTGGGGATTGAAAATGTTCAAGGGGAGGGGCTGGGCTGAGGCTCAGTGGCGGAGCCCTTGCCTAGCATGCCTGAGACACCAGTTTTGATCCCCGGCCCCACATAAAAATAAAAACAAATGAAATAAAGATACTGTGTTCATCTACAATTAAAAAAATAATAAAAAAACTAAAGTAGAAAAAAAATGTTCAGGGGGATAAAAATTGCATCTGTACTAAATCTGTGCAAACTTTTTTCTAGTCATTGTTACCAAAACAGTACAGCATAACAACCAATTATCTAACATTTACATATGTTGTTATAAGTGATCTAGAGATGATTTATAGTATTCAGAAGAATATGCAGAGGTTATGTAGATACCTCATTTGATCTAAGGAACTTGAGTATTCCTGGGCTTCCCGGAACCAATCCTCTTGGATACTGGGGAATGTCTGTATTCAGTACTCCTTCTTTCTTTGTGTTTGAGGCATTCATAGAGAGACCAAGAGAGGGGAGGAATAAGAAACAAAAAAGACTGATTATCCCAAATCTAGGCTTGGAAATAGTAATCAATAAATAGCTATGCATCTTTGTTTTTTTTTTTTTTTTTTTTTGGTACTGGAAATTGATTGAACCCAGGGGTGCTCTTCCACAAGCTATATCCCAGTATTTATTTTTTTATTTTTTTATTTGAGACAGAGTCTTGCTGTTATTGAGGCTAGCTTTGAACTTGCGATTCTCCTGCGTGAGCCTGTTTAATCATGGGATTACAGGTGATAGCCATGCATTCTAAATGCTGGTTTTCTAAATAAAAGGAGACTGAGAAATAGGGCATTGCAGAGCTGAGGGTGGAGATTAGAAGTTTAGGAAGGATGTGGGATGGCTCAGGTTGTATCTACCCCACCCAACCCTGAGTACTGCCCACTATCTAGCAGCATGTGCTTGTCAGTTTTTTCAAGCAGAACTGGGAGTAACTGGTAAGAGCAGCTCTTTAGGGATCCAAACCTGACTAAAGGAAAACTGTTTCTCTTCTCATGACACTTCTGACTGCAAATGTGTAGGTTTGCACACCAGCAATTCTCCACTTCTCTGTCGACATAAACTGAGTACCCTACGAACTTAATTCAACCTGAGACTGACTGCCTAGAGTCAGTGTAGACTTCATTAGCCTACAAAAGACACTCTAATCATTCCTGGAGATCCTAAGCGTCTTTTCAGGAACTAGAAACAAAAACCAAATATTAAAACACACCTCTACTATCATTCCTCTAGTTAGGAAATTAGAAGAGTTTAGGAATTCTCTGTCAAGAACTGGGGCCAGGGTCAGGGTTATGGCTCAGCAGTAGAGTGCTCGCCTAACACACGCAAGGCCCTGGGTTCAAGCCTCAGCACCACATGAAAATAAGTAAATAAAATCAAGGTATAAAAATTTAAAAAAAAATAAAGAACTGGGGACAAGGACCAAATATATATTTCTTATTAGGGAACTTGGCTCAGTTTCCTTAGAATGCAAAGGAAGCAACAGTGGTTTAGGAATCAGGAGATTTAGAATAGAGGCTTTAAGTATCCTTAAATCCTGCCAATCCCTAAGGAGCAAATGCCAAATGCCTTCTTTGATATAAGGGGGGCAACTCAAAAAAGAGCAGGGAGGAAGAGCATGAGAAGAAGATTACCACTAAATAGGGACGAGAGGTGGGAGGGAATGGGAAAGAGAAGGGGAATGGGATGGAAGATGGAAGGAGACCCTCATTGTTGTGCAAAATTACATATAAGATGGTGTGAGGGGGAAGAAAAAAAAAGAGAGAAAAGTGTCACAGTAGATTGGGTAGAGAGAGGTGATGGGAGGGGAGGGGAGGGGGGATAGGAAAGGCAGCGGGATACAACAGACACTAGTATGGCTGTATGTATAAACGTGGCTGTATAACCAATGTGATCCTGCAATCTGTACACGTGGAAAAATAAGAATTCACACCCCATTTGAATCAAATATATGATATGTCAAGATCATTGTAATGTTTTGAGCAGCTAATAAAAAAATTTAAAAGAAAAGTATCCTTAAATCCTGTCTCCCTCCTGATACAAAATTCCTGCCAGTTTCATGGCACTGAATATAGAAATTCCAGTTCTAGATGGGCACAGTGGTATACAACTATGATCTCAGTGGTTCAGGAAGCTGAGGCAGAAGGATTGTGAGTTTGAGACCAGCCTCAGCAACTTAATGAGAGCCTGTCTCAAAATAAAATAAGAAGGGCTTGGGGTGAAATTCAGTGTTAAAGCACCTCTGGGTCAAACCCCAGGACGCATAAAGAAAAAGAAATCCCAGTTCGTATGTAAAGCTTCCCAGTAATGAGGGACTTATTACACGTCAGGCAGTTCACTCCGTGACAGCTTCTATACTGAGAATTTTTCCTGTATTAATATAAAAACCACCTCCCAGGAACGTCTGTCTACTTGTCGGGTCTAATTTTACCCTCTAGAGCTATCCAGAATGACTTATCCCTTCTAGCCTGTCTGAACTACACTTTCCTTATTTGAACTAGATGATCTGATTGTGCTTCTAATGTGATGTTCTAAGGTGTCTAATCACCTATCCTTTAGGGCAAACTGCTGGGGAAATCAGAGGGAATCACACTTGGTGGGAACCTCCCAAGTTCAAGTTCAGTCTCCTCTTCTGTCACTGGCATCTTTTCCCCCTTGCCTCAGGCTTCTGGTCTTTATTCCCAGGGTTGCCACCCTGGAAAAGGAAGTGGCTGGGCTGCGGGAGAAGATCCACCACTTGGACGACATGCTCAAGAGCCAGCAGCGGAAAGTCCGGCAAATGATTGAGCAGGTGAGCAGAGCTAGACCTCAACCTGCCCTGGGTTTTCCCTAAGTCTGTGCTTTTAGTTATTTATTCTCCTCGGTAGCTTGGCTCAGATTCATGTATTTCTCATAAAAAATTTATATCTTCCAATTACTAGGGTTTGAGTTGTTGGGATTTACTTTCCTTCTACTTGTTTTGGCCATTTGGATATTGCTATCCAATGGGAAAGGAAGGAAAAGGTCTTTCTCCCTTATCCTTTGAAGAGTGCTGGAAAATGAGTAATTGAGCCATAATAAACCCAGTTGTCTCTGTGCAGATCATCAGCCTTTGTCCCTTACTGTGCTGAGCTTTAGGGTAGCACCTCCAGATGTGCCAGTTTGTAGAACTGTTTTGAGAGAATTTAAGAATTGAGCTGGGTGCTGGTGGCACACACGTATAATCCCAGCCACTTGGGAAGCTGAGGAAGGAGGATTAGAAGTTCAAGTCCAGCCTGGGAAACTCAGTGAGACCCTGTCTCAAAATAAAAATATAAAGGTGCTAGGGATGTAGCTCGGTGGTAAGCCATCCTTGGGTTTAATCCCCAGTACTAAAACACACACACACACACACACACACACCCACACCCCTAGTCGGGAGGTCCTGCTTCCTTCATGTCAGTGTCACTTCTTTTGTTCTGCTGTCTCCCTGTCTAGAACAGGTATTGGGTATTGTTATGCAGTTAAGCACTCAATTTTTTTTCCTTTTTTTTTTTTTTTTTTTTGGGGATACTGGAGTTTGAACCAGGGTCTTGTACATGCTAGGCAAGTACCCTACTACTGGCCTATATCCCCACCCCTTTTTATTTTTTAATTTTTTCATGAAATATATTTTTTAGTTGTTGATGGACCTTTATTTATTTATATGCAGTGCTGAGAATCCAACCCAGTGTCTCACACATGCTAGGCAAGTGCTTTACCACTGAGCCACGGCCCACCCCCTAATTTTTTCATTTTGAGACGGATCTTGCAGTTGCCCAGGCCAGCCTTGAACTTGTAATCCTCTTGCCTCAGCCTCCCAAGTATCTGGGATTAAGGTATACACCACAACCTTCCTAATAAATGTTTCTCAAATGAATAAATAATTTGTATTTTCCAGAGCCAAATGGAATAGAGTATATATTAATGTATTTTGGATTATCAGAGTGATGTGCCCCTCATACTTCCCAAGTCACTCAAGAGTTGCACAGGGCTGGGGTTGTGGCTTGGGCTGGGGCTGTGGCTCAGCGGTAGAGTGCTCGCCTAGCATGTGCGAGGCCCTGGGTTCGATCCTCAGCACCACATAAAAATAAGTAAATAAAATCAAAGTATTATGTCCAACTATAACTAAAAAATAAATATTAAAAAAAGAAGAGTTGCACAGCCCTCCTTTCATCTCTGCTGGCGTCCCCAGTAGATGGGGTGCAGTTTGGTGTAATGAGTCATTGCAAAAGGAGCTCCAGTGTCTCCTACATCTTTGCAGCTCCAGAATTCAAAAGCTGTGATCCAGTCTAAGGATGCCACTATCCAGGAACTCCAGGAGAAGGTCGCCTATCTGGAGGCAGAGGTCTGTGTACTGGGCAGCTCCAGCTGCAAACAGGGCTCTTGACGGAGGGAGCAGTGATGGGAGGGGTCTTGGTCCTGTCTAGCTGCTACTTAGCAGAGAGCCATATCCGTGATGGTTGCTTGGGGTCATTGTTTGAAAACCTTTAGGGACTTGCTGGCAATGGTAAGACCAGCCCCTGCCCTCAAGGAACATAATATTATGGTGCAAGTCACCTGCCAGGGAAACCTCTGACTGTCTGGACTTCAGAGGTCTGGCAGTGGAGCCGGGCTTTGAAGGAGGAGGAGGCCTTCCATAGTTGGAGTCTTCTCATGGCTGAGGTCATGAGGTCAGTTGGCTAAGGGGCTGTCTTCCTAGTCTGACTTCTGCTTTGCTACAGAGCCCTTCCTGTCCGCTGACCACCTGAAGATCATTTTGCATCCACTGTGTAATGATTCTTGTAGTGGGGGAGACAAATGGAGACAGGTTGTATCGTTAGTGAGTTTGTAATCTATAGAGTTAGAGACAAAAATACATTAAAAAAAAAAAAGAATACTTAGTAGGATAGTATAGAGATAGAGACCCATGAAATCGCAACTGGCGTCAAGAAGCTACACACAGGAAATATGTACAGAGAAGATACGGGAATGATTGCACAGTTACTGAGAAACAGGTGTTAGAGGAAGAGAGCCATCTACAGTGACAGGAATGAGGGGAGAAAGGAGGTGGGGTGCATGGTAGGGGTGCGGCAAGAGCAGCGGAGACATAGGTAGAGAGACCAGAAGGAGCTAGCTAACTGTGACACACGGCAAGCCAGAGAAGGGCCACTGTGACCCCAGAGCCTGTGTTGCAGAATTTAGAGATGCACGACCGGATGGAACACCTGATAGAGAAGCAGATCAGCCACGGCAACTTCAGCACCCAGACCCGGGCCAAGACCGAGAACCTGGGCAGGTGAGCGCCTATGTGGGCCCAGGTCGGGAGGGGGAATGAAGGGTCAGGCCTGTGCAAAACCTTTGGTACTAAGGCAAGGACAAGGCTCTTGAAATTGAACTTTGCTCTCTCAGTCTCTGATCTGACCCATTTTCTAGCCTATTTAGAATAAAGCCCGATATCAGGAAGCCAGGAAGGTCCATGGGTGGATTCTAGAGGTGAATGAGCCTCCTGAGATTGCATGCAAAGTTTATTAGTAATATTTGCATATTATAAATATGTATGTTAATATTGGTATATTGTAAGAGAGGGTCTTTATAGAGATTCACAAAAGGGCCCAAAGTACTGAAAAAAATCAAGAATCATGGGTATATCCATTTCTTGGATTTTTTTTAAATACTTATTTTTTAGTTTAAAGTGGATGCAATATCTTTATTTTATATTTATGTGGTGCTGAGGATCGAACTCAGTGCCTCGTGCATGCCAGGCGAGCACTCCACCACTAAGCCACAACCCCAGCCCATTTCTCAGATGTTTAACTGTCTTTATCTTTTGGGGGGTGGGAGATATTGGGGATTGAACCCAGGGGTGCTCTACCACTGAGCTATATCCCCAGCCCTAGTTTGTATTTTATTTAGAGACAGGGTCTCACTGAGTTGTTTAGCGCCTCACTTTTGCTGAGGCTGGCTTTGAACTCACAACCCTCCTGCATCAGCCTCCCGAGCTGCCGGGATGACAGGCATGCACCACTGTGCTGGGTTTTTTGTTTGTTTGTTTGTTTGTTTTTTAATTTTGAGACAGGATCTTGCTAAGTTGCTGAGGCTAACCTCAAACTTGGGGTTCTCCTACCTCAGCTTTCTGAGTCCTTGAGATTATAGGTATTTGCCACCACACCTGGCTGCCCCTGTCTTTTCATCCCCATGTCACCAGACACATGTATCATGCCCTAAATCTTCTCTTAGATGTTTCTAAAACTTACTGTTTCAAAGCACTTGAAACTCTGGAGATCTCCAGCGCTGAAGTGCAAGATTCCAGAGGCAGATGTGGGTGGGAGGCCATGTGCGGGGAGGGCAGCAATATGCACTCATTGTCTCCAACTTTGTTTTCAGTGTTAGGATATCCAAGCCCCCCAGCCCTAAGCCCATGCCTCTGATCCGGGTGGTGGAAACCTGAGCTCCAGGAGATGGATGTTGCCACTGCTGCCACCTGTCACCTGCGGAGAAGCCCACCTTCCCTGTAGGCTGTTAACATTGACTTTGACTTCATTCATGACTGTTTCCTGGCTACACCCAGGACGTGGGGCGTGTGTGCTTCACTGTCCCCAAGCTCTTGTCCTCTGTTTGCTGGGCAGACGGAGCATGAGCACCTCCTCTGGGCCCTGCGGCCCCTTGGAGGACTTATCTTGCTAGCAGGAGCTAGGGCGATATCCTTATTCCTCTAGTCATTATTTTCTCTGTAGCCGAGCCTCTCTCTGTATACTGGAGTCCAGCAGCACCAGAAGCCAGGCCCTCATCGGTTCGGGATGAGGTATAAGATTTGTCTCAACACTAAAAGTTGGAGGCCCAGATGTCCAGAGTGACTGGGGCATGTCCTGGAGGAATGAAGTTCCTCTGCAAACAGCTCAGTTCTTAGCAACTAACTGTTTGTTTTCTCCTTGCTCCACCCTCAGCCCATGTGGACCTGGGCGTCCTTCAGACAGTTGGGCCACCTGCTGAGGCCTGGTTAGTCAGAGAACCTAACTTTGACTGGACAGCCTTGTTTTTCTGGGGACAAGGGAGTAGCTAAAGCAACAGGACTCCGTAGGACTGCGGGAAGTTATTTTCGGCTTCTCTGTTGTGCAAGCGCCTGGGCTCTCTCGGGTCTTCCCCCGAGGCACACTGCAGGGCACGCCTCAGCCTCTCTGACCGGCGCCTCATAGCTGTGTTTTCACTGAATTATGTCAGTCCCAGCAAAACCCTCGTTGTATTTATTTGCTAAGTTATTGGTGTTTCTGGTTACATCTCATCATTGATTTAATACCAAAGTCCTGTGGCCTTCTCTTTGGGGTGTTTGAATTTACTTGAAACTTGAAAGAATGTTCCCCTCGGCCTTGCTGAGTTCAGAATGGGTGGTGATGGATCTTACTTGCCTTCTGCCACCTGCTTCTTCTCCCTTTTTCCTCCAAGCTTGGTCTGTACTCAGGAAGGCAGGTGCACTTTCCCTGAGGCTCGGGGTCGGCTGTGTTGCTTGGAGGAACAGGGGGATCAGGACTCTTTCAGAGCAGGGGTGGGTTCTCCCCCGGCCCCTCTGAAGGGCTCTGCTTTATAATTGTCTTTAAGCCTGGTTCTGAATGACCCTATAGCTCGTCATGTTTCCTTTAGGACTTTCCTGCAGCCCTAAGAAGTATATAATCATAATAAGAGTGTGATGCTTTAGGAAACAGAACTTAAAATAAATATGGATTAAGTCTTAGGTTCTACTTGGCTCACAATCAGATCAGGACTGGGTTCGTGTTCTGGCTTTGTTAGTGGTGTCTGGGACTCCAGGCAGTCCCCTCATCTGTGAGATGACAGTGCTGGGCCAGGTGATCTCCATGTCCCTCCAGTTCTCATATTTTTTCCCCTGTGGCATATGCTTTGTATGGTGAGCTTAATAAATTATGTTAATATGTCTCTTTAACCTCTTGGTCTGGTTTCCTTTTTACTTTTGGGGGAAGATGAAAGAGCGTAATTTAGGGCCTGGGGATGTAGCCTAACAGCAGAGTGCCCAATAGCACGCATGAGGCCCTGGGCTCAATCCCCAGTATCGGGGGGACTCAAGCATCATTTTAGTGCCTCTTAAAGATGGGCGCCTGTTCACATCTGAGAGGCGTGGTCCAAATGTCCCAGCACTGTGGTATGAGGACGCTGTGGCCACCAGAGGAGTTAGAAGCAGACCAACTCTGCAGTTGAGTCCCCATCACAGAAGGTGGCCCCTACCTTTAGTTTTGACCCTGTCTTAGGCAGAAGCCTGTGGATTCCTAAGCTTGGCCACTCTGTGTCCTCCTCATTTGGAAAAGAGCTGGTTGGAGGTAGAGGTGTTGAGATGACATAGAGATATGCCAGTCAGCCCTGGAGGGAAATGAGCAATTCCACGTCCTTGGCAGAAAGGAAAAACACCCCACAGAAATGCTGACTGCAGCTGTTCAAGGGTTGAGTTTCTGACTGTCTCTGGGCATCATCCAATTAGTCCAATGTTTTTTTGTTTTTTTCTTTCTGCCAAAAAGGCAGTCAACAGCAGGGCTAATTGGGGACATAGCTGAATTTACATGACCCCTCTCTGGGCCAAAGAAACCGGAAACACCAATCCCCATTTCCTGCCCTATTTCATTCTAGTCCCCTCTAATCCTTCGGTGGAGAGTGTGACTTTTCCTCCTATTACTTTTCCTCCCCTTCTGCTTCCCAGCTAATTCTCACTACAGGTTTCACAAAGCACCAGAAACCCTCCACGGACCTGGATCTGTGTTCTGACAGCTGGGTCTCTTCTTTCCCCGGCAGTCTTGTTTGGCATGGGTCTATCTAGACTGTGCTTGTCTCAGAATACTAACAGGGTGGAAGCAGGGAGGGGTTGGCCACGGTGCCAAGAAGACTGGCCCGGCTGGAGGAGTGGGAGGGGAGCGAGTGTGCTGCCCTGCAGGAAAGGAGGCTCTCCAAGGGGCCTCCTGGGCTTGGTGGGAGGGGCGGGGATTGGGGTTAGAGACGGTAAAATGGTCTGGAGCCTGGAACTAGTGCTCTAAGAGAGTCCTGGGACAGAAAAGTACCTCTGGTGTTTGTTTCCCAGAGTTTAGACACCACTGTCAAAAGGAAGGGGGGCTTGCCGAGGGGATGAGGAGGGTTTGTGGGAGAGGAAGCAGCCATGGAAAGCTAGTTGATACGTTGGTGATCTTTTCAGTTAAAGGTGGAGGTGGGTGGGCGGCTCAGGAGAAGGTGCTCAGGGCCTGAGAGAGTGGTGAGTAGGCTGCTCCTGGCTGCTGAGGCCCGTTTATTGCCTGTGTTTTGTCATTTTTTAAAGCCAGTTCCTCTGTGCTGCTTCCAGATTTTGTTGAGGCAGGATCGAGTCTTCCTCTCTGGGACCTTTGCCATGAGGGCCTGTTTCTCAGAGCTGGGTTTTAAGAGCTGCCCAGACTTGTAGCTGCCGTCAGCAGCCTCCGGTGAACCTGGCCAGCAGGCCCCACCTGGGGACGGCAGCGTGCGGGAGCTCTCCTGGCCTCCCTAGAGCTGCCCTGCCTTCCACTTCACACCTTCCCTTCCCTGAACAGGAAAGAGCCTGACAGGGATGTGGCATTTCAACCAAGTGGCACTCTGCAACTCGAAAGTACCGTTTCTAAGACCAAAAACGGATTGGCTTACTTTTAGCTCTATTTGAAAGCACCTTTCACTGTGAAATGCCCCACTAAGAAGGGTTCCCACTTTGGAAAGATGCTCTGACATGGAACAGATTAAAGCAAATTCAGTTTGACCGAGGGAAGTGATGTCTTTCAGGCTGGAAAAGCAGCTTGCTTCCCTCTCTAGCCAATTATTCACTACGTGGGTCTTTTTCTGTGAGGCCTCTAATAATTCTCTGGGCTCCCTCATGCCTCAGAGCCAAGCTGCTGAGCTTGGGCCCGAGCTTGTTCAGGCTCTGACCCAACTGCAGATGTTAGCCGAGGGCCCTTGGCCTCTTTTCCGTGCTTTGATTTAGAACTCTAGCTTTGCAGGGAGTAATTGTTTCCTATCTGTCTTGTCCCAGTTCTAAGCACCGTGGCCTTGAAACTCAAAATTTGGAGACCTAAATATTCTCTCGCCCCTCTCTTCCAGGGAAAATCCTCATTCAGGCTAAGGATAAGAGATGCTTCTTAAAGGGCAGTAATTTCTAGATTAGCATGCTGTGTGTGCTGGCACTGAGACCTACTTATAGTCTAAAATGTGTGTGACCTTTCTGCCGGAATCTTTCTTCCCCTGGATCCCTCTGGAATATGGGATTGAGGGTAGGTGGTGACGGGATAGTTAATTTCATGAGAGAGTGTTGGTGGCCACGTCTTAGACCACAGGATCTGACAATTGAGGGAAAGGAAATCATTAATCCTCATGACTTGATCTATCAATGCAATGCTGATGACTCAACCCTGCTCTGTCGGACCTCTCTCGGGGTTCCCAGGTCCAGACTCGTCTAGGTCTGTGGGAGGTTTGCGATCTTTCTGTGTCTTTCAGTATGTGTTTGTCTTTTAACTGACTTGCTATGTAAAATAACAGTTCTTACTTGGTAAAAAAAATTTGAAGAACACTGGTGTATAAAACAGACTCTCCTAGCCTATCTTGTCATCTCAGGTCAAGAGGTCCAAAATCGATTCCCTCCCAAACTGTTTAACCTTTTCAATCTCTTCATACTTACTCTTGGAAAAATCATAAACCTTCAGTGATTCCAACTAGATCTTTCTTTTCTTTTCTTTCTCCAGGAATTGAACCCAGTTTACCACTGAGCTACATCCTCAGCCCTTTTATTTTTAAGACAGGGTCTTGTAGGTTGCTGAGGCTGCAATCCTCCTGTCTCAGCCTCCCGAGTTGCTGAAATTACAGACATGCATCACTGCACCTAGTCAGATTAGATATTTTCAAGTCACCTTTACTTTTCTTTCCATGCCTATATCCAGCTATATCCAGTTTGTCAACAAGCTCTAATGTCTCCTCCTTCTAGATATCTCTCCCATGGGCCCCTTCTCATGGTCAGAGCCCAAGTAAGTCATCTCTTTAAGCCTGGATTACCCCGGAAGCCAGTCCTTGCTGTCCCTCACCTCTAGTCTTCTACCTAAATCCACCCTCTTACCACTGACATTTGAATCTTTTCCAAATGCTATTTTCATTCCATCAGTTGGGGCAATTGATCAAGGACAAAAGGAAAAACTTGACAGTAGTTTCTAGTGATGAAAGTCTGTCTCTTAAGAGGAGGAACAGTTGTACTCCCTCTAGCTACACAGGGCAACATCCAGAGTTGTGGGTGGTCATTGTAGGGAGCCGGCTAAGAAAGGAAAGAGGCATTGACAGTGAAGAGTGGAGGGGGCTCTTGTATCAGGTTTCCCTGCTTACAGCATCTTCCAGTTACCAAACAGCATGAAATAATAAGGACAAATAAAAATGCCTAGGATAACTCTTGAGATGTTGATGATCTATGTGAGAAAACTGCCAACTTTTCTTTTTTTTAGAGAGAGAGAGAGAACCTTTTAACATTTATTTTTCAGTTTTCGGTGGACACAACATCTTTGTTTGTATGTGGTGCTGAGGATTGAACCCGGGCCGCACGCATGCCAGGTGAGCGCTCCACCGCTTGAGCCACATCCCCAGCCCCTCAACTTTTCTTGAGAAAGAAAGATTTGGGGCTGGGGTTGTGGCTCAGTGGTAGAGCACTGGCCTAGCATGAGTGAGGCACTGGGTTCCATCCTCAGCACCACATAAAAATAAAAAAAGGTATTATGTTCACCTAAAACTAAAAACTATATATATATAAAAAGATAGAAAAACTTGAAGAAAAATTAATTCTTCCTTAATTTTTTTTATTTTTTGTGGCACTGGGAATTTAACCCAGGACCTCACATACTAGGCAAGTGATGTACCACAGAGCTACATCCCCAGAACCATTTTATTTTTTATTTTGAGACAGGATCTTGCTAAGTAGCCAGGTTGGCCTCAAATTTGTAAACCTCCTGCCCTATCTCCCTAGGTAGCTGGGCATGGACCACTGAGCCTGGACTTAATTTATTTTGTTGTTTTTTTTTAAAAAAATAATTACAGAAAATGACACTGTAATTCAATAGAGTCTTTTTAGAATCGAATATAATTATTTTAAAATTCATCCGGAAGAATAAACAGGAGAAAAGGGCAAAAGAAAAATTTAAAGGCAGAACTTAATTGGAAGGAGAATTAAGCCTTGCCAAATAGTAAAACATTACATTGCTTACACATCAATTTAACAGATTAGTTAGGCAGAAATAGACCCAATTTTATATAAGCATTTAGAAAGGATAAAAGAAGCATTGCATCTCAACAGAGGAAAACGCATTTGAACAGTTGGTTAAAATTTTTGAAAAAAAGACATGTTAATTATCCTGATTTGATCATTGCGTGTTATATACATGTGTTGGAATATCACACTGAAATCCATGAATGTGTTTAATTATTATGTATCAATTAAAATCATTTTAAAAGTATTTGTGGACCTTTATTTTTATTCACTTATTTACATGCAGTGCTGAGAATGGAACCCAGTGCCTCACACATGCAAGGCAAGTGCTCTGCCACTGAGCCACAACCCCAACCCCAATCCATAAAATCATTTTTTAATTAAAAAATTGGGGAAAAAAAGGACTGGTCTTAAATACTACACCTAGATAAATTCTAGGTAATTAATTAAACATTAAAATTTAACTTTAGAAAAACTTGAAGAAAATACATTGAATATTAAGTCTGAAAGGAAATACATTTTAGAATTTTTCTATACTTAGCAATTTTATTTTATTGATTTTTAAAAAAGAAATGACAGTGGAATGCATTACAATTCTTATTACACATGTGCCACAATTTTTCATATCTCTATATAAAGTATGTTATAAAGTATGTTGACACCCAGTTTGTGTCTTCTTCTTTTTTTTTTTTTAAATTTATTTATTTTTTAATGTTTTGAACAACCCACAATAAAAAATTTAAAAAAAAAAGAAAAAAAAAATTTATTTATTTTTTAGTTTTCGGCAGACACAACATCTTTGTATGTGGTACTGAGGATCGAACCTGGGCCGCACGCATGCCGGACGATCTCGCTACTGCTTGAGCCACATCCCCAGCCCCAGTTTGTGTCTTCATATATGTACTTTGGACAAGGAAGATATGTTGGCTCATAAAAATAAAATATCAACTTCCTTTTTTTTTTTTTTTTGGTGGTGCTGGGGATTGAACCCGGAGCCTTGTGCATGCAAAACAAGAACTCTACCAACTGAGCTATATCCCCAACCCAAAATGTCAACTTTCTTAATTAAAAAACTAAAAGGGGGGCACAGTGGCACACCCCTGTAATCCTAGCAACTTGGGAGGCTGAGACAGGAGGATCACAAATCCAAGGCCAGCCTAGGCAACTTGGTGAGACCCGGCCTCAAAGTAAAACAAGAAGGGCTGAGAATGTAGCTAAGTTGTAGAGTGAGTGTCCCTGGGTTTAGTCCCCAGTCCTACAAAAGAGAGGTCCTATTATTTTATTTCTGCATATTTATTTAGTTCCTACACTTTGTGCAGGCCACCGTGCCTTGACTGAGGATTCAAGTGGGACTACAGCGGTGAGCAGGACAAACAGGGTGCTGCCCTTGGAGATCTTGCGTTAGGTGGGTGACATGACGGCAAGTTAAAAAAAATTGTAACTCCCGTGGGCTTAAGCAATAGGGCATAGTGTTCCTGGCTCACGGAATGGAAAGGTCCAGAGACGTCAGCCCCAGGTGAGCCTTCATCAAGCCGCTGGGGTCTCCCAAGACCCAGTTTCTTTCCACTTCTTATGCAACAAGTTGTTGCAGTGCTCATTACAGTGTTATGGGAAAAGGGTAAGAGGACGCAGCCTCTCTGGGTATTATGCATTCACTACAAATGGCTGCTATGAAGACTGTCGCACCAGGGAACAGTGCTCAGAATGCTAAGTGAAAAAAGTAGGCCACAGAGTTTTATGGAGACTGATTACAGCTCTGCCAAAGGAAAAAAAATATTTCTAAAAAGTCTAGAAATAAATTCACCTAAACGCTAACCACAGTAGCCAGGTAGGTTTTGTCTGTTATCTTCAGTTCTCATCTTCCAGATTTTCTAGGGTTTCCCCATCCTCTCTCCAGCGGGCTGTGTTCTCACTGCCTCCTGCACGTGCTGAGTGACCCGGTCTTTGTCCTCTTGCTGGTGTATGCCTTCCCCTTTTGACCTATGAATCCATTAAATATTTATTGATAATTGATACAAGGATATCATGTAGCTTTGGGAAGAAAATATGTTTATGAAAACACTTTGTAAAGTGCTTTACAGGTGTTAGTTGTATTGTAGGAGGGAAAGACTGGAGGAAAAGATCACATTATTTGCATACTATGGAGTCCTGTACTATTGGGGAGGTCAGGATGGCAAATCAGAACAGGGCTGTGACCCTCAAGGAGCTTACCATCTTATCAGCTGCACAGGGCGCGAACAACACCCCTGAAACGGTCAACAGTGATGGAAGGCTGAGGAGAGCAGAAGGAGGTGGCGGCGCCCGGAAGATGCTGCTCTTTGGCGTAAATTGCAATCGATTAGGGATCCTTTCTCAGACTCAAGTTAGAAGTGAGAGTTCAGATAAGTGAGGCCGCCACTGCTGTTTTGAACACCTCAAGGGGAGAATGGATTTATCCGAGTGGAAAAGAAGGGCTTGCTAGGAGTCAAAGAAAACAATAGAAAGTCCAGCACTAGGGCTCCTTCTCCTACCAACGCAAGGACGGCTCTGATGAGAAGCCAAGGATGGCTCTAAAGCAAAGGGACCACCAAGGAGTCAAGGCGAAGGACCGGGCAGGGATAGGACTCGGTCCAGTTCCACCTGCAGCTCAGGATCCGGGAGCAGCACAGGCTCCAGCAGTGGCTGCAGCCCTTCCTCTGCACCTCGGGAAGCTCCAGGACCTCCCGCAGCTCCGGCTGTTCCCGGATCTCCCAGGCACAACAGGCGGCGCGGCGCTCCAAATGCAGGCCACCTAAAGGGAAGGGAAGGAAAGGAAAAGGCGGAGCCCTTCCCCTAAACCTACCAAAGTGCATATTGGAAGGCTCACCAGGAATGTGACCAAGGATCACCTCACGGAGATACCTTCTACCTATGGAAAACTGAAATGACTGGCTCGCCTGTGGGAAGGATGCGTCCTCATCCATGCAGAGGCTGTGCATGTGTGGAGTTCGAGAGTCCGGATGAAGTGAGAAGGCGCTGAAGCGCGTGGATGGAGGACAAATTGATGGCCAGGAGATGGCTGCTACTGCTGTGCTGGCCCCCTGGCCTAGGCCACCCCCCAGGCGGTAGGTCACCCCCACGGATGAGGAGGAGGTCACGCTCTCCAAGACGCAGGTCCCCCATGCGCGGGCGGTCCCGCTCCCCACAGAAGCCGCCCCAGTTCACATTCCTCCTGAAGCTCATCTGTACCTCATATTCCACCCAGCTCAGCGTGTCGCTTTGCTAGCTGAAGGAGGGTCAGCAGGAAGGACCCCTCCCTTGGCAGGCTTCAGAGGCAGCAGTTGGGGCCTTTCCTCTGCAGGCAGGTTCTGACTGCAGAAGTGCTCATGGTTCAGGGCTGTGCCCACTCAGGGGCCTGCAGTTTTCTGGCTAGAAAGCTCACCCATTCCTGTTCCTAGGTCTGTTCAGTGGCAGAGCCAGCAGGGACCAGCAAGTTTCCAGGTGGCAGTGTGGCCCAGCTTTTTCACAGATGACCTGAGCGAGTCTGGCAAACCTGGTTGTGCCCTTGCTGATGCTGTGCTATGTCTGCAGGGGACCAAGCTGCCATTCCTCTTAGGCCTGGCCTCCCCCCCACACACTTGAATTCTTTTCCACCCTCTAGGGTTGTCCCCCCACCTGTTAATTGCTGTAAATGGTTCTGTCTTTCCATCTCCTCTCCACGCCCCTGCCCCACATATCCCTTACTCTCTCAAATTGGTGAGCAAGTTGAGAGCCAGCTCTGCAAGGTCATTACAGAGCCCCTGTTCTGACTGCCATTGGTGGGGGTCTTGCAGGATACCTTGGCAACGTGTATATTGCTTTTTTTCCCCTCATTGTACAGTCAGTACTATAAAATTTGTTTTTTGAGTTTTGTAACTTTGTAGCATTTTAGATAAGGTTGTGTTTGTAAGAAATCCTAATACAAGAGAAGGGTAGGGAGGCTGCAGAGCTAGATAAGCCTTGGAGGATCGAAGCAGGTAGATCCCAGAGAAAGGGCAGGGAGAGAGCTCGGCATGTGTGGGGCACCGTGAGCTGAGGTGTTCTGTGGGAAATGGTGGGAGGGGAAGTGGGGGAGAGAGATGGAGCGTCTCCCCTGGGGAACGTCTGGTTTCGGGGTTTCATCTTGTTTTGTTTTCATTAGCATCCGAATCCTAGGGAGCCAGGAATCTTTCCGGCCTATCTTGCTCAGCACTGAATCTCTGGTGTCTAGAAGAGTAGTTTCTGGCACATGGTAGACACTCAAAAAATATCAGTTAAAGGGAAAGTGGAATGAATGAATCGCACAGTGACGTGATAAATAAGGCTGATCCCAAAGAGGTGATTAGAAGGAGTTGAAAAGGTGCAGGCTGGTGGCAAGGAGACGAGTCACAGATGTCAGAGCACCTCCAAACCTGAAGTAATAAGAAGGCTGAACTGGGACCGTGGCTGCTGTTACGGTTTGGATACGAGGTGTCCCCCCAAAGCTCCTGTGCCAATGCAGGAATATTCAGAGGTGAAATGGTGGGATTGTAAAAGCTCAAACCTCTTCAGTCCGTCTTCTTTTTAATGAACTAACCAAGTAGTGACTGTAGATGGGTGGAGCACGGCTGGAGAAGACGGGTCACTGGGGAGTGTCCTGGAAGGGTTCGTCTTCCCTGTGGCCCCTTGCCAAGATGTTCTACCTAACGTCGGGCCCAGAACAATGGAGTTGGCCAGTCACGGACCGAACTGAAACTGTGAGACCAAATGAACTTTTCCTCCTCTAGATTGTTCTTGTCAGGTATTTTAGTCTCAGCAACAAGAAGCTAGCTAATACAGCTCTGACCTTGAAGGTAAGGAACTGGTACACAGATCACCTGGAAATAGCTGATGCACATTGGTGACTAACCAACTGGGTTCAGGAGATGAAGGAGAGAAAAGAATAAAAGATAACATTAAAGGAAATGACTCATTCTTCAAGACTTTGCCTGAGTTCTCTTTCTTGAAGCCTTTTCCAGAATCCCCAAGCCTGTGCTGTGTTTCCTTTCTGAACTCAGTTAACATAAACAATCTGTACCACTCTGTTGAAGGAGACAATAATGTATTTTCATGATTATAATTCAGACTTTGCATTGTATTTGTTTCCTCAACTAGATTGCAAGCTTTCCCCCCCCCCCATATAAGATGGTTAATGTGTTGACATCATAACAAGGTTTAGAGGGAGGCACATCTCACACAACAGTGTGAACACACAATCATCACACTTATGAACCAAAAAGGATCTAAATTGCAAGCTTTTAAAAATCAAGGCTATCTCTAATCCTTACAGTGCTCAGTCCTAGAAGATGCCGCATAATAAGTGTTCATTGACTTAAAAGAAACCTGGATTCTCCTCTGTGCTAAAGATAGCACTTAGTTCTATTTATTTATTTGTTTAGAATTGTTTTCAACTCTCTTAGTTGGTCCCAGGACATAGATCCTAAGTACCAATATCCTCCTCCTGGAAAAGTCAAATACCAACTATTACCATTGCCATCAGCAATACAGAATCTCATTTATTCCCTCATTTTTTCATTCAGTCATTCAATAATGGGGGAACAGAGTAGCATAGAATTTAAAGAGTTAGCATAGACTGGGTGTGGTAGTGCAAACCTGTAATCCCAGTGACTTGGGAGGCTGAAACAGGAGAATTGCAAGTTTGTGGCCAGTCTGGGCAGCTTAGTGAGACCCAGTCTCAAAATAAAAGTTAAAAGAGCTGGGCATGTAGTTAGGAGATGGAGTGGTAAAGCACCCCTGGGTTCAATCCCTAAAAATAAAAAAGTTAGCATGGGTTTGGGATCTTGCTTATAATGTTAGATCTATCCTTTACTGTGCATGCTTTAATTCCGCATCTGTAAAGCCAAGATAATAATGTCTACTTAATAAGACATTCAGTGAGTGCTTACAGTGTGCCAGGTGCTGTCATGTATTTCCCATTTTACAGATGAGGAAACTGAGACAGTAAGTTCCTCATCTAAGGATGCACAGATCACAAGCAATAATCAGGTCCTAGAACCTTGTGGGTAATTCTGTGCTTTACACACTCACAACTGCAACAATGGTCCACACAAAGCCATATGCAAGGATCATAAGACACATGTCTGGCACACAGTGTACAATGAATATGTCATTATTCCGTAAGTATTTTAGAGCATTTAGTATGTCAAACATGTAGGGTTAGGCTTTGAGGAATAAAGAGGAAAAAAGCCGGTGTGGTGGCACATGCCTGCAATCCCAGCTACTTGGGAGGCTGAGGCAGGAAGATTGAAAGTTTGAGGCCAGCCTCAGCAATTTAGTAAGACCTTGTCTCAAAATAAAAAATAAAAAAAAAAATAGAAGGGCTGGGGGTATAGCTCAGTGGTAGAGCCCCCTGGGTTCAATCCCTAGTAATGAAGGATAAATAAATAAGAAAGAAACTGTCCTCAAATTGCTACTAATCTAGTAGTGCCACCAGATATCTCTATGCCAAGAGGCAAACAATCAAACAATCAATCTAAAATAAATTTTAGAAAGCATCCAATCCAATCGAGGCTCAAAGGTGGAGGTGGGATGAGTTACTTTAGGTTGAAGTTTGGACAAGAATCTAGATCTAACTGAAATGCCATGTCCTTGGCCTAAGGAAAGTGTTCAAAAAAGCCAGTCCCAAGATTGTCCCTATCCCAGCCGGCATCACTTTCAGAGGGCATTCCTTGGGAAACAGAAGATTGGGGGTGGGGGGGCAGGCAGAGAGTGACTGATGGACAGACCCAGGAACCTCTCAGCTCATCTGGCTCCCCTGAGTCCACATTCTTAATCATAATTGTGTTTTTCTAAATTTCAAGTGATTCTGGACATGGTGGCAGCACGCCTGTAACCCCAGTGGAGCAAAGGAGGCTAAGGCAGGAGGATTATGAGTTCAAAGACAGCTTTATCTTTGAACAGCAACTTAGTGAGACCCTAACTAATTCAGTAAGACATTGTCTCTAAATTTAAAAAAAAAAAAAAAAAAAAAAAAAAAAATATATATATATATATATATATATATATATATATATCTATATATCTATCTATTTATACACACACACATACATAAAGGAGGGCTGGGGTGGGGGCTGCGGTTGTGGTTCAGCAGTAGAGCATGCGCCTAGTACATGTGAGGCCCTGGGTTCGATCCCTCAGCACCACATAAAAATAAATAAAGGTATTGTGTCCAACTACAACTAAAAATTAAATATTTTTTCTTTAAAAAAAAGGACTGGGGGTGCTGGGGTTGTGGCTCAGAGTTAGAGCACTTGCCTAGCATGCATGAGGCACTGGGTTCCATCCCTAGCACCACATAAAAATAAAATAAAGATATTGTGTCCACCCACATCTAAATAAATAAATAAAGTGGTTTTTTTTTTTTTTTTTTAACAAAAAAAGGGGGGGGGGGGGCTGGGGATGTGGCTCAGTTTTTAAGTGTCCCTGGGTTCAATCCCCAGCGCGCACACACAAAAGTGATGACCACTTCTCTCTTCCCTGCCTTCCATAAGGGGTTCCATTCCAGGCTACTTTTCTAACTTTGGTTTTTCCTTAGCTGAAAGATATAATCTTCCTGATCCTTGGACCGGACTAAGATCTCTTTTAGCTCTAAAATCATGGAAGTTTGGCAGGAGGGAGGAGCACATTTTTTTTCCCCTTTTGTCAATTGAAAGTATTACTGCATCCCCAGGTTGCAACCACTAGAGGGCAGCAGGTCCCAGAGCACCTGAGCAGGTGGCCACTATGGGGGCCCCCACCAAGCAGCTGTCTCAGACCTTAGTTGAGTCTCTTAGAGTTTCTTGTTGTTAATACCAATTTCAGTTTTTAAGCAAAGAGCAGCCAGCCAGGTTAGGGTGAGATGAGAGGGTAGTTCTGCAAATTAGGTCTGGCACTAGAAAGATAAAGACCAGTCTTAAAAAGAAAATGATTCTGAGACAGTAAATATTTTATGAAAAGTTGAAAATGTACTTAGTTCAGGTTACCTACAGCTCACATCATCAAAGGTAGAGTTCTAGGAGCATTTTCCAGACTGGTAAAAATTTTGGAAGACTGAAAGATGATTTTTGTTTGTTTGTTTTTGTTTGGTGTTTGTTTTTATTTGATGATAAATACAGATTCATGTGCAGTTGTGAGAAATAATAGACACCCATATACATTTCATTCAGTTTCAATGGTAATCTAGTGCATAACCAAAGTATAATATCATAACCAGGAAACTGACATTGATTAGTCCACACACCTTATTTCAGCTTCCCCAGAGATGCTCTTTTTTTTTTAAACAGAAGCAATATCTTAGCACACTGTAGCATCTCCATGAGTATATATTTTTTTTTTGAGAGAGAGAGAGAGAGAGAGAGAACTTTAATATTTATTTTTTAGTTTTCAGCGGACACAACATCTTTCTTTGTATGTGGTGCTGAGGATCGAACCCGGGCCGCACGCATGCCAGGTGAGCGCACTACCGCTTGAGCCACATCTCCAGCCCCCAGAGATGCTCTTTTGTGGATGCTGTGTGCATATGTATTTAGGTCTATGCAATTTTACTACATTATGTAAATTTATGTCACTACCACAATAATCAAGATATACAATAATTCTGCATTAGTCAGAATTTTCTAGAAAAACAGAACCAAAAGGATGCTATGGTTTGGATATGATTTGGATACAGTTTGGATAAGCTATCTTCAAGATGAAAAATAAAGAAAGCCAGTGGTTCAATTTTGTCCAAGTTTAAAAGCCTGAGAATCAGGGACGTTGACAGTGTAACTCCAACTTTGAGATTAAAGGCCTAAGAAACAAGGGACTGATGGTGAAAGTCCAGACTCCAAAGGCCCACATACCAGGGGCTCTGATGTCTGACAGCAAGAGAAGATCAATGTCTCAGCCCAATAAGAAAGGGAGAGAATTCACCTTTCCCACTGTTTTTTCCCCCATTTCTATTTGGGCCCTTGAAACATGATTTTTAAAATGCCTAAGGCTTTGTATGCTAGACCAACTTTTCCTAGAGTCTCCTGAGAAATTTTAGTTCATTTCACATGTTAAATAAGCCCTTACTCAGAGAAGAATTGGTTCTGGAAGTTTTCAGAAAGCTCCACCAAGTCAGACACTATTTTTCCTTCTGGAAAGGATCAAATAACCAGGATTACCATGTGTCCACTGAACGAAGAGCACCAGCCTGGGCATCTTAAGGGGAAAAAGAAAGGGAGGAAGCTCAGGGTGGGTGGTAAGGAGAGCTGAGTGCCACCCGGCTTATCCTGCCATGATAGGGTTGAGTGGTCCCTTCATCTCCCGGAGCCCTGGATCCCTCTTCTATGAAATGTCAGGTTCTTCAAAATTATAGTCAAGTAATAATCACATTTCACATTATCACAGTTGCCTAAAGGTTCAGATAATCTGCCCAGTGGTCTTTTCAAGTAGGAAAGAGTTGGATTCCTTGAGAAGACAATTCCCATTAGTGGATTATGAGCTAGCAGAAGAGCTGCACACCACAGAACAGACTTAAGGTGTGCTCTACCATTTCCTTAGCAGCTACAGAGTAGAGCTTCGATTTGCTGTTGCCCCGCTGTCAGAGCATGGAGCGGCGCTGGTTGGAAGGAAGCTGCCCAGCGCCTTACTCATCCCGCCTCATTTCTGGGCCTCTGCTACCTTGCCAGTTGTTTCTGAGACATAGCAAGTCCTTTGTTACCTCTCTGCCTTTCCATATGTGAGTCCTTCCTCCTGGATTCTTTTTCCTGCCTTATCCTTTTGGGAAGCTTTTAGTCATCCTTCAAAACCCCACGCAGATGACACTGTTTTGTGAACCCTGTTCTCCCCGCCCCCATCTCCCTCTCCAGACAGTGTCAGTCAACCCTCCTCTGTGCTCCCCTAGCAACTGTTGCAAAACCCAACACCCTGCAGGTACTTGTTTGTTTCCATGCTGGCCCTTCCACCCAGATCTGAGAATTGCTGCAGGGGCAGGGTGGATCCTCTCCATGTCCCCAGCCCTGGCCCAGTGCCTGGAGGGTTGTGTGGACTCCACCAAGACTAGAAGAAGTGGATCCTCTTTCCTATCACCAGCAAGATGTTCTGCTAGGTGGCTAACCAGGTCACTGAAGAAATCACCGAGGAGGGAGCCCTGGGGCACCTGCCTGGCATCAGGGGCTAAATGCAGAGGATTTAATGCTATCAGTTACCATTTGTGCTCTGGAAGGCGTGCAGCATTCAAAATTTGGTGGCCGCTGTTGGGAACCTGTTGTAGTTACAGAAGGGTTCCATGTAAGGGGCAGCTTTCTGGCAATGTGATGAAGCACTGGGGTGTATATAGAAGCGGGTGGTGGGAGCTGTGTTGAAAGTCTTTATCATCTATGACATTTGGGGAAAAACTAGAGAGAGTTGGTTAAATGGATAGATGACATCTGACTCCCAGTTTAGGTAGTTTAATTGGATGGGCCTTGCACCCAGCCCTGGGTATTGGAAACGGGGTGGGACACTGGTAGCTTCAGGCAGAGAGTCCTGATCCTCCGGGGATAGGTGTTGGGGTCAGATCATGCTGCCGCTTCTGTGCATGGCTCCTCACAGCTTTGACTCACTTGCAAACATCTGAAGGGTGGTAAATATCAGTCCAGATGTGTTGTCAGTAAATACAGTCGTCCACAGCTGCCAACACCTGCTGCTGCTTCGTGCTGGTGGTCCGTCCGCTGTGTCTCCTGGTCCCAAAGCTCTTTGCATGGACACGGGGAGAGCTGGGTTGAAGAGGACTAGAAGACAAAGGTGCAAAGGTGTAGGTGGCCTTCGAGGGGAGAGGTAAGCGCGGGCCACAGTCGGTTCCATTCTGTGCAGCCGACTCCCTGGCAGGGCATTTTTCTGAGAGTGGAATTTCTCAGTCAAAACAACCATTGAGGCTGGGGCTGGGGCTCAGTGGTAGCACACTCGCCTGGCACGTGTGAGGCCCTGGGTTCGATTCTCAGCGCTGTATATAAATAAATAAAATAAAGGTCTATCAACAACTAAAAAAAAAAAAAAAACCACCATGGATATGCGGCGGGTGCAGTGGTGCACACCGATAGTTCCAGTGTTTGGGAAGCTGAGGCAGGAGCATCTCTTGTGCCCAGGAGTTAGAGGCCAGCCTGGGCAATATAGGGAGGCTCTCTCAAAACAAAACAACAAACAATTGTGGATCTAAGGGAAAATGGGAGGGAAGGATGGTACGTGACTGGGAAACAAGTGACAGATGAGGCCCGTTATCACTCACAAATAAAGACGGGTAAAAGGTCAACATTATGGTTATTAGAGAATACCATGAACTTACGCATTTTTTCAAGATTAGCATAATTCCTTTGCTGTATATCTTAAAGAGCCCCACTGTTTTACTTAAACTCTTTTATTGTGGTAAAAAAAATATATAACATAAAATTTATCATTTTTAAATTTTTTTTTTAGTTGTTAATGGACCTTTAGTTTATTTATTTATATGTGGTGCTGGGATTCAAATCCAGTGCCTCACACATGCTAGGCAAGCGCTCGACCACTGAGCCACCATGAAATTTACCATGGTCACCATTTACTTTTTCTCATATAGGTATTGAACCCAGGGGTGCTCAACCACTGAGGTACTTCCTCAGTCCTTTTATTTTAATTTTGTAATACCTTTGTTTTTATTTTATTTATTTTTATGTGGTGCTGAGGATCGAACCCAGGGCCTCACACGTGCTAGGTGAGCACTCTACTGCTGAGCCCCAGACCCAGACCCATATTTAATTTAATTTATTTATTTTTTGGTACTGGGGATTGAACCCAGGTGCACTCTATCACTGAGCTACAATCCCAGCCGCCCATCCTTTTCTGGTAGTGGGAATTGAGCCCAGAGGTTCTTTATCTCTGAGCTATCCCCAGTGTTTTTTTATTTTGAGACAGGGTCTCACTGAGTTGCTTAGGGTCTTGCTAAATTGCTGAGGCTGGCTTTGAGCTTGTGATCCTCCTGTCTCAGCCTCCTGAGCCCCTGTGATTACAGGCGTGTGCCACTGCACCTAGTTCTCTCACTACTTTTTAACTAAACTATTTTGATGAGTGTCCAGAAAAATCCCATTTTTAAAAATATCTCCATGTACAGATGAAGCAGGTACCATCATCTCTAGTTCATGGTTGGAGAAGCCAAGGGGAAGGGCATTAGATGCAACTGGCTGCCTATCTAAAAGCATCCTGCCTTCTCCCTCCTAGCTCCCATCCTTTGGTTTTGCAAAGCCCTAGTTTATTATCGTTCTGGATTTCACTGGCGAGTGAGGCACACAGGGATGAGTCGACTCTTAGCCCCAGGAGTAAGTCTTTCTTAGTTTGAGTCAGCCACAGTAATTTTGGCTCCTTTGCCAGTGACTGAGTTAGTGGATTAGCACGTGATACACTTTTGCTCATGAGACATGAAAGAAAGCTGATGCAAGGATATGGAGAGGAGTTTCTTGCTTTTACAAACAAACACAAGAACACTGGGCATGGTGGCACACACCCATAATCCCAACAACTCAGGAAGTTGAGATGGGAGGAACACAAGTTCAAGGACAGGTTTAGCAATTTAGTAAGACCCTGTCCCAAAATTTAAAAAAAAAATAAAAAGGGTTGAGGATGTAGCTCAGTGGTAAATTGCCTCTGGGTTCAATCCCCAGGACTAGAAAAACAACAAAAAAAGGAGGGCTGGGGTTGTGGCACAATGGTAGAGAGCTGGCCTAGCATGTGCCAAGCGCTGGGTTGGATCCTCAGCACCACATAAAAATAAATAAAATAAAGGTCCATCAACAACTTAAAAAAAAAGGAGCTTCTGTTGAGGGCCACAGCCGAGTCCGGATGACGCATGGCATTTTTGCCAGAAGTAGTGGTTGAGAGGTGACGCCAGCAAGCCATTAAGATGATGACTTTTAAGTTCTTGCGGAGTTCCCGTTGAGTTCCGGTTGAGCTCTCACCGGGGATTCCTGAAGAGTTTGAATTGATTGGGGAAATGCCGGAGGAGGGATTTCTGGTTGGTGGTTCCTGGAGGAGCCTCGTGGTGTTCGGGAGAGTTCCCAGGGAGTGTGTGTGGAGTGTGCTGGTGGAGTTCAGAAATAAAGTTTGTTCCTGCTTCAGTGGCTCGTGATTTGTGCCCAGCCAGACTGTGGCAAGCTTCAATAAGAAACTTCCTATTTCCTGCTTCTCAATATTGTAGCCATGTGTGTTGGTGATGCCTGGAACTCAGCAGCCATTTTGCCACCATGAGAGGCATTAGTGAAACGGTCCTGATGATACAGTGAAGGTGGCAGACATGGGAGATGGGAGGAATGAATCCTTTACATGGATGAACTGTTGAGTTAACTGATCTGGAATTTACCACCTTTAGTCCTGCTACTTATTTGAGACCATACATTTCCTTTTAAAATCATTTTTGAGGGCTGGGATGTAGCTCAGTAGCAAAAGCATCTGCCTTGATTCACAAAGCCCTGGGCTCTACCCCCGTTCCAAAAAAGACAAAAACAAAAAACACCCCCCCCCCAAAAAAAAAATAGATAAATAAATGAATAAGATCTTAAAAAAAACCATTTTTAAATTTTCTGTATTTGCAATCCAAAGCATCCTAATGACATGTTAAGGATTAAAGCTAGATAGGAGCCAATGTGGATGACACACATTTCATACCCTTTTCCACTGGATGATGCTGACAACTCAGAAACCCTGTTTTTTTTTTTTTTTGGTCATGCGATCTCTTGATGTATTGCGTTATTTCTCAACTGTTGGCTCTGGAAGGTAATTTCCAGGGAATAAAGGGCCCTTGAAAAGTTGAGTTTGATTGTGAGGGGGGCAAATGGGGAGTTACTGGGAAGCTAGCAGAGTGACAACTGCCTACAAGGATGGTGAAAAGTGACTACTTAGGAATGTCGACTCTTTGAAACATGGTAGTCAGGTGTGGCGAGAGGGAATGGTAGAGAAAAGCAGGCCAGGGTGGCTGTCAGGTCCAGGAAATTTTCCCTCTGAAGGGAAATCCAAAAATCTCAGAGTCGTGGTGTGTGGCCACGTAGAAGATAGTGCATGATATGATCATCAGGTAAGACTCAGAAACAGTACAGCTAACAGAAGCGTGGTAGAGAACTAGCCTAATTATGGTCGCACCCCAAGCTGACAGAGAGGCTTACTGAAGTTAAACCTGTGGTAGACTGTTCTAGCTCGTTTCTATTCTATTCTATTTTTTTTTTTTTTTGTAACCGTGGATTGAACCTAGGGGTGCTTACCACTGAGTTACATTCTCAGCCCTTTTTAGTTTGAGTCAGGGTTTTGCTAAGTTGCTTAGAACCTCAGTAAATGTCTCGACTGGTCTTGAACTTGTGATCCTCCTGCCTCAGCTTCCTGAGCTGCTGGGATTACAGGTGTGCACTTCATTGTACTAGCTGTTCTTTACAGTCTGCCCAATAAGCTTTCTTCGTAGGTATGTGACCTGAGCATGTAATCCAGGTGTGGATAATCAGAGCTGTTCAGGTACCGTTAATTGATCCAAGTGGTGGGCCTTAATTGATCAAGTAAGGGCCATTCAAAGTCCTTCTCTGGGAAACTATACATATGCTGAGAAAAATAAGGGGGGTGGTGGCTCTTTTTCCTATAAGAGAAACAGAGATAAGTAAAACTGAGAGGCAGATGAAAAGAGAGAAGTCTCCCTGAGCTCCCTGTGTCCAACCCCAAGGCCTGGTTCTTGCAGCACTTGCTATGAATTACCCCAGTGTGGACGATTCTATTTCCCAAAAGTGGAAAATATACATCTCATCTCATGATATATCTCATTTCACATGCTGTAATGCTCCTTCCACTGGAGGATGGTGTTAAGTCCTCTGCCCTGGCACCTAGGCCACGTTCTGTGACCACTTGGGCCAAAACCATATGCTATATGACTTCTGAGGTCAGGTTATAAAGATGCCACATGCACTACTGGTTTCTTCCTTGGGTCCTCGCCATGCGCTTGAAGCTGAGTAGCCATGTGGAGAAGCCATGGGTGGGGGCAGACCACAGGCCGAGAAGAGGTTCCAGCCAGCAGCCAGCCTCAGCCACCATATGTGTTTCCAAATGAAATCAGACTCCAGTCGCCAGGTCACCCTGAGGCTCTGAGTTCTTCAGAGAGGCTCACAGAGCAGAGACAACCATCCCCACTGAGTCCTATCTGAACTTCTGACCCAGAGGCTGTGAGCATAAAATGATGGTTTTGCCGTTAGGTTTTGGGGTGGTTTGTGTCCTCCTTAGCTCTGTGAACATGTACATACTCTTTTTCGCTTAAGTTAGTTTGAATTGAGGATTTAGTTGATTTCTATCGCTTGCAACTAATCTATTCTTGACTAGTAAACCTTCTCGTCTCTAGGTTTTCCTGTGAGAGTCAGTTACTCCATTTACCAAAAATATAATTTCTCATGTGGTCTTCGTGGAGCAAGTATAGACAAGTAGTGAAGAAAGAGGAGGGAATGAGGGCAGGGTCCTTTGTTCTCCTCGCCCCGTGACGCCACAGGTAATGGAATGCTTCCTTGCCTCTTTTAAGTCATCTGTCTTCTCAGGGCTGAATTCTGACCACTGTTCTGCTCTGTGACCTTTGACAAGCTGCTATGCTTTGCTGGGTCTTTTTTGGTTGGTCGATCGGGGAAGCTATTTCTTTACTAGGGAAAAAAAAAAAAGAGGGAATGAGGTTAGAGGTGACATTAGTGTTATTATTATTTTTCAGTGTTGGGTGCCACGGGTGCTCTGTGACTAAGGTACATCCTCAGCCCTTTTTATTTTATTTACTTGGTACTAGGGATTTAATTCAGGGGCTCTTGACCACTGAGCCACATCCCCAGCCCTATTTTTTGTATTTTATTTAGAGACAGGGTCTCACTGAGTTGCTTAGTGCCTCGCAGTTGCTGAGGCTGGCTTTGAACTCACGATCCTCCAGTTTCAGCCTCTGAGTCGCTGGGATTGATGCTGGGATTACAGACAGACAGGATCTCGCTGAGTTGCTGAGGCTGGCTTCAAACTTGGGATCCTCTTGAAGCATCCTCCTGAGTCACTGGGATTACAGGTGTACCACATGCCTGACTTACAGTGTTGTTAATGATACTTATGTCCTAAGCATGCTGTTCCGTGTTCTCCACATTAGTCGTGTGAGTCCCCCCCAAGGTCCTATGCAGCAGGGGTCAGCCACTTTTGAATCTTTTCCTGGACTAACATTCTTTGTTTTTGGTATCAGCAATTGAACCTAGGGACACTTAATCACTGAACCACATTCCCAGCTCTTTTTAAATATTTTCTTTAGAGACACGGTCTCACTGAATTTCTTAGGGCCTAAGTTGATGAGGTTGGCTTTGAACCCACAATTGTCCTGCCTCAGTTTCCCAAGCTGCTAGGATTACAGGTGTGTGTCACAGCACCAGCTCCTGGACTAACATCCCATAAACATCTCTCATTCTCATATACTATGGGGGCATGACAAATCATATGTAACCAGTTCCTTGTTTTCAAGAAGCTTATGTTCAGATTGGAAAGGTAAAGCAAAACTAGGCATTATATTCTGGTCTAACTTGAATAGTGCTGACCATAAATGCAATAGGAGGTATATTATTTATCCATTGCTGTGTAACAACCTGCAACAATTGTTATTCAATAACACAAAACAAGATGCAGGAGCTGTGGTTGTGGCTCAGTGGTAGAGCACTTGCCTCAAATGTGTGAGGCACTGGGTTTGATTCTCAGCACCACATATAAATAAAAAATAAAGGTCCTTCAACAACTAAAATGAATAAAATAAATAAAATTAAAAAAACTCCAAACAAACAAAACCAAGCTGCATCCCTGGTCTCGTGGTTTCAGTCGGTGTCAGGAATCTGGACTCTGTTGGATCCTCTGCTCAGGTCATACTGCAATCAAAGTGGTGGCTGGGCTGTTTCTTTTTGGAGCTCAAGATCCTATTCCAAGTTCATGTGGTTGTTGGCAGAATTTCCTCAGAGTACAGGACTGAAGGCCCCGTTTTCTTGCTGTCCCTCAGCTTCTGGAGGTCTCTGCTGTTCCCCACAGTGTGGTGTCCCCAAGGCACTTCTCAGGAGGGCAGCTACTTTCTCAAGGCCTGCAGGAGAACCTCCTCACTTAGCCTGCTAGGGAGGAATGTTAAATACCGTAACATAATCATGGGAGGGTCACATCATCACCTTTGCCATATTTTATTGCCTAGAAGAGGTCACAGGTCCCATTTACCCTCAAGGGGAGGGAATTACACAAGAGCTCAAAGGGGGTCACATGAAGGTGTATCTTCCTCAGGAATTTAGAAGAGAGATGTCAGAGTGAACGGGAGTCCTCATGGAAGGCTTAATGGAGGGACTTCTGTAGGGCTTGAAAAATGAGTAGAATTCACACCAGTGAAGAGAGAGAGAAAAGATAGAATATCTAGGATGCAAGGATCATGTGAGCAAAAGTTCAGAGGTGGAATTCTCACCTAAGAATTCCCACACAAAAGGGAACAGAAACCTGCTAATTCTGCAGGTCACAAAGGGCAGGTGGAACCTTTTCATAATTAACCAAAAGGAAGCTAGATAGTGAAGAGTGCCCTGACCTTGGTGTCAGAACATCTGGGTTCAAGGTTCAGTTACCCTGTTAACTAGCAATGTGACTGGGTCTGATGGTTATCTGAGCCTAGTTTCATGTGAATACTTCTGTTTGTTAATGCATGGTGAAACAAGCCCTTGCTTGGAAAGTGCTCTGCATATGGTCCAGGTCCTGGATGTCAACGAAGCTGACATCCAGGACCTCATTCTCTCTGGGTCCCCCAGCTCTCTGGTTTTTCTTAGTCTTTCACTCTATCTCCTTCCTCTTAGGGGGAGGAGGTTGGTGGAGATTCCCTGGAACCTGGCCATGACACTCCTCTCATCTTTTTTTTTTTTTTAAATTATTTTATTTTATTTTTAGTTATCAGCGGACACAACATCTTTGTTTGTATGTGGTGGTGAGGATCGAACCCGAGCCACACGCATGCCAGGCGAGCACGCTACCACTTGAGCCACATCCCCAGCCCCATCCTCTCATCTTACTACAATGCCTATCTTGGTACTCTCATCTGCCACCACCCAGAGTCAAAGACTCCCAAATCTGTGCATGACCCATACTCCTTTCCCTAGCTCCAGACTTATGCATCCACAGTTACTGGATGATTCCTCTTGAATCTCCACAGAGCCTTTAAATCCACCAGGCCCGAAACTAAACTCATTATCTTCTTCCACTCAACCTCTTCTTTTTCATACATTGTCTTGGGGAATCAATCATACACCCTTCCTTCCCCGCCACACTTGCAACTGAGATCCTAATAGTCACCAAGTCCCTTCTCTCCCAGGTGTCTCCTTCCTTGTATTTCCACTCCCTAATTGGAATCCTATTAATTTTCACCTGAATCACTACAATTGTAGGGTTTTTTCCCCCCCAGTACTGGGGATCGAACCTTGTTGCTTAACCACTGAGCCACATCCTCCAGCCTTTTTTTTTTTTTTAAGAGACAGGGTCTCATTGAGTTGCTTTAGGGCCTCACTAAGTTGCTGAGGCTGGCTTTGAACTTGTGATCCTCCTGCCTCAGCCTCCTGAGCCATGGGATTACAGGCTTGTAATCTACCTAGCTTGCAATTGCTTCTTCTTCTTCTTTTTTTTTTTTTTTTTGGTGACCCTTGGGGATTGGACCCAGAGCCCTGCACATGCTAAGCAAGTGCTCTACCACTGAGCTATATCCCCAGCCCTTGCAATTGCTTCTTAACTGATCTATCTCAATTCATTCTCCTCATATCCTGAAGTGAACTTTCTGAAGCACAAATCTGATGATACTTCTGCTTTGCTGAAAAAACATTCTGAGGGGATTGAACTCAGGGGTGCTCAACCACTGAGCCACACCCCCAGCCCTTTTTTGTATTTTATTTAGAGACAGGTCTCACTGAGTTGCTTAGTGCCTCGCTAAATTGCTGAGGCTGGTTTGAACTCATGATCCTCCTGCCTCAGCCTCCCGAGCTGCTGGGATTACAGGCGTGAGTCACTGTGCCTGGCTCAGAGGCCCTGAATTCTTAGGCATGAAATTCAAACTCCTGGGCATGGAATTCAGTGTCTGAAGCCTTCTCAGATCTAACTCTTGCCTACCTCCCTAGCGTACTTCCTGCTCTGTTGCCTCTGCTCTTATCCTACTGGACTGAATGTTCTTACACTGCACTATTATTCTTTTTTTTTTTTTTTATTGGTTGCTTAAAACATTACAATGATCTTGACATATCATATATCATACATTTGATTCAAATGAGGTATGAATTATTATTTTTACCACGTGTACAGATTGCAGGATCACATTGGTTATACAGCCACATTTATACATACTGCCATACTAGTGTCTGTTGTATTCTGCTGCTTTTCCTATCCCTTACTATTATTCTTTTAAATCTCTTGAACATGCTGTTCCCCTTTCCAAAAATGCCCTTCCATCACCCTTCTTCTCTCTTGCTATCTCTTCTCCTCTCTAATCACTCAGCTAAGCTCTCCCATTTTATGAAACATCTTCCTTAACTCCTTAACCTCTGGATGCTTGAGAGTCCCTGCTTATGTGCCCTTTTAGCAGCTTGTGCATGCCTCTGTATTGTAATCATTTTGTATTTTGCTGCTTCTTCTGCTAGATTGTTAGTTCTCAAAAATAATCATGGTGTCTTATTCTCTATTTTTGATGATCTGATCACCCTTTCTGCCAATCTGATTCTTACTTAATATTTTACTTATTTTCTGGATGGGCAACATAGTCATATGACTAAAAATGCAGAAGTTAGAGAACTGTTACAGAAAGGAATTGTGTTAATCAGCTTTTCATTGCTGTGACAAAATACCTGAGAAAAACAATTTAAAGGAGGAAAGATTTATTTTGGCCCACAGTTTCAGGTTACTGTCAGCAGACTCCACTGTTTCTGAGCCTGGGATGAGGCAGAGCATTGTGGTGGAAGGGAGTGACAGAGCAAAGCTGTTAACCTCATGGCAGCTAGAAAGCACAGGGAGGCAGAGAGGAGAGAAAGAGAAGGGGTTGTAGAAAAGATACAGTACTCCAGGGATCCATGCCCTTCAACTAGGCCCCGCCTCCTACAGCTTCCACCACCATCCAAAAGTCCATTCAGCTATGAATTCATCAATGGATTAGTCCATTGGTAAGGTTAAAGCTTTCATGATCCAACCACTTCCTGCCAGGGCTGCCCTGCAGACAAGCTAGGCACACCCCCTCAACCTTGAGTAGTGGGGGTACTGAATTGGCATTGCACGCTGTGAGAAGCAAGTGGGTCTTACCTTTGTTGGGCAAGGAAGTGCCTTAGCTTTGGGCTTGGGCATCCCCCCCACCCCCATTTTCTGTAATTGTATCCCTTTCCTTATTTGAGTGGAATATTCTAAGGAGTGTCTTTTTCCTAATAAATAGAGGGTTTCTGGTGTGTTCTCTCTTGCTCCTCGTGACCTTTTCCAGTGCTGTCCAGCGTGGGAGCTTGACCCTCGAGGTCGAAGAGCCATCCCTGACTCCTGCAAAATGTACTTCTGTGTTTGTGTGGTCTTTTCATTGCGGAGTGACCCTGATCCCATCACTAGCGCAGGATGTGAGCAGTGATTTCCTAAAAGCCCTACCTCTAAATACTGATGCAGTGGAATCAAGACTTCAATACATGAGTTTTGGGGGTACATTCCAGATCCAAACCAAAACAGGAATAAAGTGAAAAGTCTCCTTTCTACCCTTGTCTTCACCCTAGCTGTCTAGTCTCCCTCCCCAGCAGCATAATGTTATCAGTTTCTTGTGATATTTCTAAATATATACATATATACATGCTTCCTCTTTCACACAGGATGGTATTATGTGGTCTAGTCTGAGCTGCACCTTGTTCTACCTTAACCATATACAGTCTCCATGAGATCTTTCCACATCAGTGCATAAACAGTTTCCTTACTCTTTATTTACAATGATTCAGTTTTCCATTGTGGATGTATCATTTAACCAGTAACTGTTAGATTGAATTCACAAACCATTGGAAACTAACAGTACTGCAACAACTTCCCTTCACACACACACACAAAGTCATTTTACACCTGTGAAAGTGTAATACTAGCATGAACTCCTGGAAGTGGAACTGCCAGATCAAGGCATATGTGTTTTGTTAGTTTGACCACGTACTAGTGCCCTTCATGGAGTTTGTAGATATCATCTTATTTATCTCTGCATCCCTAAGCCACTGTTTTTTTAAAAATATTTCTAGCTGTAGATGGACACAACACCTGTATTTTATTTATTTTTATATGGTGCTGAGGATTGAACCCAGTGCCTCAAGTGCTCTACCACTGAGCCACAACCCCAGCCCAGTACTGTAATCTTCATGCTTCATCTTCCTAGGTATGCCAAAAATGCAAGGTCCTGACTGTTCTTCACTGGGGTTATATTTCAGGGTTGCGGGGATGTATTTGTATGAGCAACCATGAGGGATAAAGTAATATCTCCCTCTAGGTCAAAGAACAGGTTGGCTTACTGCTTCCTATAAAATGGCAGCTTCCTCAAGTTCCGTGTTTCTTAGCTGTGTTGTGAATCCACTAAGGGCACAGTATTCATTTGGGCCCTTTGTTTCAAGCATGTGTTACTCAGGAGGTGGGAAGGGCAAAAGGAACTGACACAAACATGCTGAAGCTCCTTGCTTCTTGGGTCTTGAGTAATAGACAGTCTTGTGTCTCTGACCCAGAAATCTTGTGTCTTCCACAACACCTATGAAACAGTAAACAGACTTACCTTATCAGTAGGATGAAATCAATTGTCAGACTGGAGTAATAATGGCTTAAATAAGCTTATCTTCACCATTTTTTACTCTCACTCTTTTTACTTCTCTTCACCAGGCACTTTGCACAACATCTGTAAGTTTGTCTTTTGGTAGGCAGCCAAAGCCACCAATTGCCACCATTTGTAAAGAATTCTATTGTTCTGCTGGGGAAAACACAATGAATTTAAAATAAAGGTAACGTCAAAACCATTGCACAATTGAAGTCATTACTGGACCGCTCTAACACCCAGTTAGAGCTGTTTCCTTCCACGTTTTTGGTTTAGTTGGTGCAGCTCTTACACTGTTCGGACAGTTGCGCAAACACAGCTAGGCCTTGCTTCCGGTTACTCAACATCCGGTTTCCTTGGACACTCTGAGCTTCAGTCTCCTCATGAGTGAAACAGGGAAACGAATTCAGATCCAGCTGTCTCACAAGGTGGTTCTGGGTCGTGGAATAAAACGAACACGAGTTACCAAGCAAGTTAGGTTCGTGTTGAATCACAAACATCACCTACTACGAACCCCGTTGGGTTTCTTTCTTTCTCTCTTCCTTTTGTCCCTTCTCCCGTCGCCACCACGGGGCTGGGGATCCACTCCAGTCCTCGTGCAGGCCACGCACAAACTCCACGTCTCTCCTCTGGGCTCCGACCTTAGCCCAATTAACGTTTTTGGAGGCTATGAAATGAAAGGACGAAACAAAAACAGAACCTTGCCCTAAGCCAGCGGACCAAAACCTGGCCAGGCTCGGCGTTAGGCTGGAGGCTCACTAGGCAGCACGTGGATCTCCTCACAGACCCCAGGGGAGAAACCACAACTCCCAGCAGGCCTTGCTCCCGAGCGTGCGCCCTAGAGCTCCGCCCAGGCCGGGCCCAGCCTCGCCCCGCCCCCGCGGCCGGAAACTACATTTCCCGTGAGGCCTCGCGGTGCACAACCTTCCGCTTTCCCCCGCCCCCTGCTCCCCTTCACCCCGCCGGCAGCTCCGTGGCGGTCTCGGTCCCGCGGCCGGTGGTTCGGGCGCGCGCGCCGAGGGTCGCGCGGCTGCTGAGGAGGGCGAGCGCGCGCTGGGAGGGAGTGGAGGCGTAGGGGGGCGGGGGTACGACTCGATTGCTCGCAAGATGGCGGACGAGGACGGGGAAGGGATTCACCCCTCAGCCCCTCACAGGAACGGCGGCGGCGGCGGCGGCGGGGGGTCCGGGCTCCACTGCGCCGGGAACGGCAGCGGGGGAGGCGGCGGCCCGCGGGTCGTGCGCATCGTCAAGTCCGAGTCCGGCTACGGCTTCAACGTGCGGGGCCAAGTGAGCGAGGGCGGGCAGCTGCGGAGCATCAACGGGGAGCTGTACGCGCCGCTGCAGCATGTGAGCGCCGTGCTGCCCGGGGGGGCGGCCGACCGGGCCGGGGTGCGCAAGGGGGACCGCATCCTGGAGGTGTGAGTATCCGGGCCCCGCGCCGTCCCCGCGTCTCCTCCTCCCTGTCACCCTCGGGCCGCTCCTCTCCCAACCCTGCCCGGGTCTCCGGACCCCCGCCTCCCCCGGCCTACGCTGCCCGATCCCTCCGTGTGAGTCGACCCACCTCTCCCGGTTCTGCGACTCCCACACTCCTGTCTGTCGCCTCCAGTTCACGTCCTTGCGCCCCCAGTGCTCCTACCCCTGCCCCCATGCCTTGGCTGCTTTCCGTCCCTTTGGCGTGCCGTCTTTGCTCCCCACTGCGCCTGGTCTGCTTCCTAACGAACGTCTTCTGCTCCTTACTAACGGCATCCCCTTTTCTGACCCAGCCAGGATCGTGTCTTCCTCAAGTTCTTGTCTTTAGCATCATAGTTTCCTGTTCCCCGCCACTCCCCTCAGTCCCTGTGGACTGTCCCTTCTGCCCTCTAGACCAAGTAAGCAGGACCTCTCGGTCTGCTCCCACTTCACCTCCGGAAACATCTCTTACTCCACTTCTTTTTCTTTCCCCGTCACCCTTTCCCTTACGGTTAAGCACCCCCAGTGTTTCCCATTTACCTCTTGTCCTTTCTTCCCCTCCTTTTTGTATTCATGACCCCAACAGTACACCTTCTTTTCTGACCCTTGCATGCTTTTTGGTGGGGGTGAACTGGGGGTTCCGTAGTTCTGGTATTATACCCTGACTGCATCTGAGTGCATCCCTGTACTGACCTCCTATCTTCACTGCTGCCCTAGACTCACACTTCTTTTGAGTACGGTTTATGGTGGAGCTGTCTAGCTTCTACTTTCCCCAAACTACAACCCCTTTTTGGGTCCTTGACTTCTGCACGTTTTTAGTGCATGCCCAGTTCCATTTTCTCTTCTATTCCATGCTCTTGGGATCCCATACTTGACTTTATCCCATTTCTCTCCTATAGGTTGTACTCCCTTTCTTCTCTTTTTAAGGCCCTTTCTGCTGCTGCAACCCACCCTCTTCCCCTGCTGCAGTCCCTCCCCCATCATTCATCCTTAGTTCCCCACTGCATCCCTTAAAGCTCAGAGATTGCTGTCTTGTCTTGCAGTTTCTATGCAGACTTCCTCCACTGCCCTAATCTAGGTGTTACATTCATATTTTTGTACTTGGTATTAAAATTCATATCGTGGTTGCTGATTGACTTGGAGAGGTTTATGTTCTCATTGTCTCCGTTCTCTCTAGCAATCTTCAATTCTGTACTTCTCTTCTTACTGCCTCTATATTATATATTCTTTTTTTTACTTTTATTGTCTTGCTTCATGCTGACAAGTCTCTCAATTTTTAAAAAACATTTTAATTGTAATTTCCACAACTATCTGTCTTTGCTCTTTTAAAATAGCAGGTTTACCCAAGGTTTGTAAAGATATGGTATCTTGAAGAGTCTGATCTTTTTTTTTTTTTTTTTTTCTTGGTGGACACAGTATCTTTATTTCATTTTTATGTGGTGCTGAGGATTGAACCCAGTGCCTCACATGTGCTAGGCGAGCTCTGTACCGCTGAGCTACAATGCCAGCCAGCCAGAGTCTGGTCTTATATAGGAGTCCCTTCTTATTCATCTTGTGCCTCTGCTCTTACCCTTGATGGTCTTAATCTAGAGTATCTACTCATTTTTTCTTCCTCATCTCTTTTACCTCAAAAAGAATAGGTCACCAAAATATGTCTTTGAAGATATTATACCTTTCTTGTTCTTTCTATAAATAGATGATTTCTTTTCTCATTAGTGTCCTACATACTATTTTCTAGTAATCTGCAAATATATTCTTAGTCTTTTGGAGGGGCAGGACATTCATATATAGAATATAATAATGACCTTTGATTTCTAAGATAACTGAAAATCTGTAGTTAATGTTTTCTTCTGATAGAAGCTCTTGGAATTGTCATTTTCCTTTCCCTTTGGATCCAGCTGTTTATTTTTAGACAATGTATTTAAAATTATAGATCTATTATAAAGTTTTTTTTTTTTTTTTTGGTATCAGGGATTGAACCAAGGGGCACTCAACCACAGAGCCATGTTCCAGCCCTATTTTGTAGTTTATTTAGAGGCAGGGTCTCACTGAGTTGTTTAGCACCTTGCTTTTGCTGAGGCTGGCTTTGAACTCGCAATCCTCCTGCCTCAGCCACAGGGATTATAGGTGTGTGCCACTGCCCCCAGCAAGATCTATTATAAAGTTTTAAATTATTTACTCTTTATAGGATCTAAAGGAACCAAACTTAAATAAAATTCTGTAGGTGATTACAGCTAAGGTGATCTGCTATATATATATATATATATATATATATATATACACACACATATATATATATATATATATATATATATACACACATATATATATATATATATATATATATATATATATATATATAAAACACGCCCCCCACACACACACACAAACGAAGTTGGTGGCTTCTTTCCTTTATTATACTTTCTGCAGTAAAGCCCAGGTATAAATTAGGTGCTGTAAGGGAGACCCCAGATGATCCTGTAGGACAGGTAGATGGACTTGCCTCAGCTCTAGGTTCCAAGCTAGGAACCTAGGAAGTCTTTTCCTTCTAGAGAAAAGACATTTCTTTTTAGCACATCCCTAGTAATGAGTGGAGAACTTTGTCTCCTTTAAAGGGCAGGGGGATAGGACAATCTTCTCTGGAAAGTTGTGATGATCAGAAATCTTCCTGGAATTGATTTCTCACCCTTCCCACTATATTTTGATATCCAAATTATTTGGAACTTCTCTGATACTGTAGTGGGAGGTAGTGATAGTTGTAACACAAACTAACCAAAGGGTTAAATCTCTGAAACCTCATCTATATAGATTCTTGTTTGTTTGTTGTTTCCTTTTTTGTCCGCATCTTTTCCTTAGGTTTTCATGTGAGAGGAGGAAATAAACCACCAAAAAGACATTGTTCTTTCTGTACCTGCAGCTTGTTTTGATCGGATTTGATTGATGCTGAGTTTCCATAAGCATTCTTTAGACAACACTCTTTAGAACTTTCATTTGCCTCTTCTTTAAGTCAGCCTCTCTGTTGTCCCAGGAATATTTTCCATGTTGATGAAGTGCCAGGTGGGGTCTGAGTTAGGGATAGGTAGATTATCATTCTGTAGATTATTGTGTGTCAGGTTGTAGGTGGACTTTGCTGTTTAAGACTTGCCTATTTTAAACCTTTTCCCTCTATGTACAAATTTGTTTTATTCCAATTTCCATATATTACACTTATAGAGGCATGAAAGAATAGTGACTGAGATTTAAGGGGATATAAGTTTGGATACAAGTAAGAGGCTGAGTCTCTGTGATCCTTTTAGAATCTGCTTATCAAGGTTCTGTCTTCACTGAATCTTGGAACTATCATTAAACTATTATTGGAGTCAGTCTGGTTTAGTCCTTTTTCCTATCAAAACTGGTTCCAGAGAGATTCATGTTGCAGGACTTGGTAGTGCAGTATGAAGAAGCCCTCTGGGCTCTGAATTTTACTACAGATGGAAAGTTTTCTTGACTAGCAACATTAGTCTCCACCTTGTAATTTTTCCAGGTGTAACATACACTGAGTGTTTTCCCTTTGATGTGTGTGTACCTGGAGGCTAATGTGTGAAGGATGCTTTCAACAAATGGACCCCAAATAAATGTCTTTGTGCTAATTACATAGTATGTGAAGTAATTGACTTCAAGTTAATTTTCTTAAGGTTAAAGTAATTCCAAGGGCTTTTGATTTCTTGAGGAATGCCTTTATGAAGCTTTTAGTGTGCTGTGAATTTGGATTTGGGATTGCCTAGATTTTTGAGGGATTAGATTTGTCTCTTGGCTGTTTCTTTTGTCTCTTTGGTATTTGGATAGTGTGATCTTTAATCATGGACCCCTATGGTTGGTTTGCTAGCATTCAAAATCACATGATATACTTACACTAATCAGAAAATAAACGTTTTCCTACTCGATAGCTTTCAGATAATACACCCATCAGATTTCCCTTGTTAAAATTAAACCATAAGCTAAATTAGGGTACCTATATAAATTTTCTTATTGAGAGTCAACTTTTTTGCTTTGTTTTGTGTGAAAATTTGAACATCATTGAATAAAAAGATACGACATTGGTGCCACAAGAAGTATTTTTACAAGTTGTGTGATTCATATAACATTGACTGCTAAGTAACTTCTCAAGAGCTGCTTTCTTAATTGTAACTGAATTCTGTTTGGCTCACATTTTCCAGGTAGATTTTGGTAATAGTGTTTGAAATGCTTTATTGATCAGAGGAAGATTTTATGGCAGTAGTTCTCGTTTTTGTGCATGTAGGAATCACTTGGGTGTTCTTGTTGAAAGCATAGATTCTCAGGCTTACCTTTTAAGAATTGTGATTAAATAGGTCTTGCATGAGACCTAGAAATCTGTATTTTTTACTCCTTTGCCAGATTAGGGAATGCAACCCACATACAGAGCCACATGCCCAGAGCAACACTAGAGGTACCATCATTCTCAGTTCATTTTATCACTATGGTTATGTTGAGAGTCATGAGGAAAGAATATGCTAACAAATAGTGATTTTTTTTTTTTTTTAGGCTTTTGAATTCCAGCCTAAGTAGAAAATCAGAAAAGTACTAACTATTCTACCTGATTATGTATACTTTACTTATTGGATCTTGCTAAGCTCTTGCAATAAAGGTGGGTTGTTAAGAGGTAGAACAAACAATCATAATCATTATTCTGCTCTGCAATGTGTACAGTGTGTTAACTGTTTGCATTGTTTTTGCATTTGAACTTCACAACAGCCCTGGGAGGGAAATTATAAACTCCTTTGAGGGCAGGTATTTTATCAGACATTCTGTATTTATTGACCCTCTAGCCAAATGTCTGGTGGCATATAGAAGGTATTTCCCAATAAATACTTGCTGACTGAATATGAGTAAAATTACCCCACTTTGTAAGAGGAAAACTGAGTTTTGCACTAATGAGTAGCAGTCAGAATTAAAGGCAGGTCTTTGCATTCTAAATATTTTCCATTTCTTTGATTTTTCAGCTATTGACTATTAATAGTCAACTATTCTTGATTGTTATTACTTAATTTATAATTGTTAAAATTCAGTTACATTCTTATAAACTTGGATAGCAATTGAACTTTGGTTCTACCATAGTGAAATGTAATAATCTTATATATTTATTTACCCTTTATCTCCTGTTGTTAATTGGATAAGAGATGGGGGACCAAAGCAATCTTCTTTGTCCTTATTGTTGGTATCTTTACTGGTTGTCAGTGAAGAGAGCATGACAATCATAATTGTAACTTCAAAAA
This sequence comes from Marmota flaviventris, assembly GCF_047511675.1. Taxonomy (NCBI): domain Eukaryota; kingdom Metazoa; phylum Chordata; class Mammalia; order Rodentia; family Sciuridae; genus Marmota; species Marmota flaviventris. The sequence goes on along the minus strand of NC_092507.1, from coordinate 122,087,045 downwards.
TACTTCTAATTTCATGTGTAGTTAAAGTTGCAAACAAATAATACTGATTTGAAAACAGCATTACACTTTCCTCAGAAATCACTTCCACAGATTGCAGTAACCAGGAAAAGATCTTTCTTTACTAGCATAAAGATTTGTCTGGGTCTTATAAATTGTTGTGAACAGTTGTCTTTCCTGGTTTGTTTCAGTTTAGAGCTTGTTACCATGCTCTCAAAGGATAATTATTTTTAAAGATAAGTCTCATTGGGAATAATTCTTACGATCTTGTAGATAAGCAAAGAGACTTAATTGACAAGCAAACACTTTATAATTTATGATCACAGCAAAGTGCTTTTTGAGCATGAACTGTGGTGAGTTCATTCATTAGATGATGGCATTACTGACAAAGGATATTGTAGTGGTTTAGGTAAGAGCCAGTTAAGTTTATTCTGTTTCTCAGCTGTCAGCCATGTAGATGCTTTCTGTGCTTCAGTCAGGCAGTTCAGTAAGAGACTATTTATGGGTGGTACAATTCTAGCCCACATTTGGAAAAAATGTTTGTGCAGTTTAAAATATTTTTTCAAAAATTGCATCTCACAGCAAGAGATTACAACCCAGTACATTTGCAGCAGCAACAACAAACCACCTGAAACAAACAAGTTTCACCAAAACTGTATTTACGGTATCAGGGATTCTGGTATTTTTTTAGTCTGTTCAATATTTGGTTGTTTTGTTTAGTTTTTGTTTTTTGAATGCGAATGGTGGCCCATAACATTAATCTCACAACTTGTTAGGTTGTGATTCACTGTCTGAAAAACATTGATTTAGGCATCACTTTTCCTGATGTTGGCCCACTACTAGCTCGTGTTCAATCTGGTTTCACAATTAAGCACAAACTATGTGAAAGTACTGCTAGGCTTGTGAGTCAGTGTCCCTGCTTTTGAGCAGCTTACACTGCAGTGGAGAAGGTACAAATAACAATTTACTTTATGTAAAGCAAAATGAAGGAACGTAGGTGAATGAAATGCACAATGGGAATTTAAAGGAATAAGTGAATGTGCTTAGAGTATTAGTGGAGAAGAGAGGTCATAGAGGCTTTTCAACTGTAACTGAAAGACAGTAGAATTCCAGTAGCAGAGAAAGTGGAAGGATTTCACAGGCTGAGGAAATTGTGTGACCAAAGAGAGGAAGATGTGAAAAGTTCTTAGGCAAGTTAGGGGCCTGAAGTTTCTGTTTGTAGTCAATGTGGTGATAGAAACTGGAAAGGAAGGTTGAAGTGAGATCAAAAAGGGGTTTGAATGCAATGCTAAGATGTTTGGATTTCTGTTTATGAGCTTAGAATATAGTTGTATGTGCATTAATACCCAAGACTTCCTGTGAATTTATTTATTATTATTTACCAGAATAGGTTGAATAGCTTTTCCAAGGCCTAAGAGGAAAGTCACTTAGAATTAGAAGAATTTCAGAGCACCCAGTCTCTTGGACTGTCTTATACTATATAAAGAAGGGAACAGAACAACTAAGCTCTAACACACAGCATTAGAAACAGCTGATGAGAAGCTGGTTGGCATACATTTTACAATCCAGTTTCCGAAACATCGTATTTCTTTGTCTTATGTTTTATTTATTTATTTATTTTTTAAAGAGAGAGAGAAATTTTTTAATATTTATTTTTTAGTTTTCGGCGGACACAACATCTTTGTGTGTATGTGGTGCTGAGGATCGAACCCGGGTCACACGCATGCCAGGCGAGCGCGCTACCGCTTGAGCCACATCCCCAGCCCGTCTTATGTTTTAAATAACAATGATTATTGTTGGGTTTACAGTTGATTATATTTTCTTTTCTTCCTTTTTTGGTACTGGATACTAGAAATTGAACCACTGATTGTACCACTGAATTATTTCCCCAGTTCTTTTTAAATTTTGAAATAAGGTCTCGCTAGCTGAGGTTCTTGCTGAGTTCTGAGGCTGGCCTCTAATTCATGATCCTCTTGCCTTAGCCTTCTGCCTCACTGGGATTATAGGTGTGCTCCATCATGCCTGGCAATATTTTCATGCTTATAGGCTACAGGCCCACTTGTTCTTGATGTTTTGTTTTAGGTTTAATTTTTTTCCAACTCTGTTCCTCTGATTTGATGATTACTACTTTAATTTAAGTCTTTTATTTAATGTCTTGTTCATTACTTGTTTGCCAGCTAAATAATTATTAGTTGAGGAAGTGTACCTATTGGCTAGGTATTGAGTTGCTAAGTAAGGAGCTGTATTTGAGTGCCCTTATATGTATTTCCTCCTTTGAACTTCTGTTATGAAAACATCTTTTAAGAAATCATTCATTTTTGCTTAAGCTATCTGATTTTTTTTTTTTTTTTTTTTTGGTGTTGACCCCAGGACTTTTCACATAGCTGAGCATTCACTCTACCACACTTCCAGCCTTATCTGAAAAATTTTTAAATTGTTGTATCAGACCTCAGAGCTAGAACAACAGATCTGTGTATTCTATGGACTTGATACACAAGTAATTTGCTTACTTCCCTTTGGAAAAGTACAGAGCCATCTGCAGAGAGTCAGCTGCTTATGTGGATACTCTCCAGCTGCTTTCAAGAGGCTGATTATTCTTACAGAACTATTCAATGAAAATACCGAGGAACCACCCCTCCCCATACTGCAGTGCTTTTATATTCTGTGTCTAACCAGTTTTAGTTATATTTAGTATGTTTTAAAAATTGGGAGATGGATTAAGTATTTGGATATCTTGGAAAATGTGATGATCTCTTAGAAATTTTGGAAACTTTTTCTACTACTTTTGCTGATCAGTTTAAAAATCTAGAAAATTTATCACTTGTAAAGTTTGTCAACTGAATGTACTCTGAGGATTGCTTAGTTTTTACCCAATATTATAGTCATTTCAAGTCTGATAGGGTTAAAAATGTTTTGAATCTGTTTTTCTAAGGTAAGTAACCTGCAAAACAGCAAGTAGTTTTGTTCTGTCTCTTTGGTATTTTGAGTCCAAGGAAATGTGACACTAAAGTTTCCTTCGTGAGTTATGTGCTAATAGATTATTCTACATTTCCCTGTCTATCCAACTATCTTTTAAATTACTGACTTGAGAAAGGCCCTACTACTGTACCTTTCTTTCTTTCTTTTTTTTTTTTTTTTCTAATTATAGGCTTACAGAAACTGTAGTCTCTTTTCTTCAGCTTCCAAAATAAATTGCCCAAATTTAATTTCTATTAAAAGATGCTATTTGAGTGCTAAAGCTTTATATCCCTTCAAAAGTAATCTTTTGTTATTAATTTTTAAAGGTTATCTTTCATGGACCAAGATTGAGCTCCTTCCTTCCTTCCATAGTAGTAGTAGTAGTAGTAGTAGTAGTAGTAGTAGTAGAAGTGATAGCTTTACTATTCATATCCATGCACAATGCCTCTTGGGTTGAATTGAAGAATTGAATATTTAGGAAATGGGTGGTTGGTGGTTCTGTAGCCCCAGAATAAATTTATCATATCACATGAGAAATAATATTTTTAATTTCATTCTATAGTAATTTAGAAATTGTAGTGAAATTGAATTTCAGAAGGTTGATTCCTTCTTTGATAGTTTACCTGACTTGCAAACCAAGGTTGTTGATTAAACTGGTAGGTTTTATTCTTTTAATTTTTACTGTAATCAGTCTACCAAATCAAAAACATTTGGGGATTGTGCTTAAATTGGCCATGTGTAGGCAATTATTCAAAATGTAGCAGATCTCAAACTCTGAGTTGGTGTTAGGAAATGATTTGGGATTTGTATTTGTTTTGCTAGAGAATAACTGAGAGAGGGCTGGGGTTGTGGTTCAGCGGTAGAGCACTCGTCTAGCACGTGCGAGGCCCTGGGTTCGATCCTCAGCACCACATAAAAATAAATAAAATAAAGGTATTGTGTACAACTAAAGAATAAATATTAAAATAAAAAGACAGAATAACAGAGAGATGTTCAGCCCCCCCTCCCCCCGCAACTTTCCCATTTCTTTCTTTCTTTCATTAGTTGTGGATGAACCTTTATTTTTATTTATTTATTTATTTTTATGTGGTGCTGAGAATCGAACCTAGTGCCTTACACATGCTGGCAGGAGCTCAACCACTGAGCCCCAGCCCCAGCCCCACCTTTCCATTTCTAACATTCATTTTTCTGCATGTGAAGAAGTAACCTATTGTTAAGTCTAGCCTCCTTCTCTCTCTCTCTCTCTCTCTCTAAATTTTTAGTTGTAGATGGACACAATCTTTGTTTTATTTATTTATTTTTATGTGGTGCTGAGGCTCAGACCCAGTGCCTCACACAAGCTAGGGAAAGTGCTGGGCCACTGAGCCTCAACCCCAGTCCCTCCTTCTCTCTCTCTCTTTTTTTTAAATATTTATTTTTTAGTTGTAGATGGACACAATATCTTTATTTATTTATTTTTATGTGGTGCTGAGGATCGAACCCAGGGCCTCTCACGGGCTAGGCAAGTGTTCTACTGCTGAGCCCCAGCCCCAGCTCCCCTCCTTCTCTTTTTTAATAGACTATCATAGAGTTGCTATATGCTGATAAAGTTAATGAAAATTAAAAAAAAAAACGTCTTATTTAAACAAAATAAATCAGTGTTATATTTTTGAAATCAATATCAGAACAGTCTTTAAAACATTAGTGGTAATTATTTAGCCTCTCACAGGTGAGTAAAGGCGTGTCTTTTTTTTTTTTTTAATATCAAGTGTGGTGCATTTAGTTTTCATGAGGTGAAGCAGTATGGAATTGTGGCTTGGTTGTAGAGTGCTTGCCTGGCATGCATGAGGCACTGGGTTCCATATAAATGTAAAATAAAGATATTGTGTCCACCTAAAACTTAAGAATAAATATTAAAAAAAAAAAGTAATTACAACTTTTTTTTTTTTTTTTGGTACCAGGGATTTAACTCAGGGGCACTTGACCATTGAGCCACATCCCCAGCCCTATTTTGTGATTTATTTAGAGACAGGGTCTCACTGAGTTGCTTAGCACCTTGATGTTGCTGAAGCTGGCTTTGAACCATGATCCTCCTCCTGCCTCAGCCTCCCATGCTGCTGGGATTACAGATGTGCACCACCACGCCCAGTTACAATAACATTCTCATAGTTTTCATAAAATAAGAAGCTTGTCTGTCACACCACCCCCCATACACACTTTGAATTGAACGCTGGGCCTCTGGCATGCTAGGCAAGTGAGCCACATCCCCAACCCTGTTTAGTTTTGAGATAGTCTCTACTGAGTTGCCGGTCTGGCCTCAAACTTGCAGTTCTCCTGTGTTAGTCTCAGCAGTAGCTGGTATTAGAGGTGTGCCACACTGCACCTGGCTACAGCTTCACTTATATCATTAACTGTTTATTTCTTATTCCTTCTCCTTATTTGCTTTTGCTGTCCTTGGTATCGATGTTTATATTTTAAAATTAAAACGAATGACTGTTTTCATTGCATTTCAGTAAAGGAAAGCATCCTTATTTTGAAATTGTTTACATAGTGGAATGTCATTTTCTGATCTTATATATAATTTCTATATGCCTGCCGTAGTATAAAGCAAAATTACCATTAATAATAAAGTTTGAAAAATGTAGAGCCTGCACAGTATTTTTTTTTTTTTTTTTTTTTTTTTTTTTGTGTGTGTGTGTGTTGCTAGGATTGAATTTGGGGCCTGGCATGTGCTAAGCAGATACTCTACCACTGAACTATGTCCTTGGCCTGAGCATGCACAATATTTTTAATACCTCTAAATAGTGAAACCAGTTGGAAAACTAAAGAAGTAATGAAATGTAAAGAAGTATGTAAAGAGGAAAACATTGTGTTTGTGTGCTTGCCTTAATTTTTTCCCATTTATTCAGAAAAACATTTTAGTGAATGCTTAGTATATGACAAATATGGCATTAGACAGTAGGGACAAGAAGTTGTGTAATGTGTAGTCATTATCATTAGGAAGCTTAGGATCTGGGGGAATCTAGCAGATCAGTTGTAGTCCTGGAGTAAACTTGGGAAAGGCAAGAAAACACAGAAGGTGGTCCTTACTAGACAGGGGTTGGTAGGAAAGGTAAGGATAGTAGCCTCAGGTCTTTTTTAAGATCCAGTTGACTTGAAGTCTCTTGCCAGCCCCTGCCCTACAAGAAAACCCAGGACAATTCTTCCAAGTTCCTATAAAATATATTTCTGCCATCAGTTATCTGAACTAGGTGCCCAAAGACCATGTGTATCTTTTTTTGTTGTTGCTGGTACTGGGGACTGACCCCAGGAACACTTAACCACTGAGCCACATCTGCAGCCCTTTTTATTTTCTATTTTGAGATAGGGTCTTGCTAAGTTGCTTAGGACCTCACTGAGTTGCTAAGGCTGGCTTTGAACCTGTAATCCTCGTGCCTCAGCCTCCCAGGCCGCTGGGATTATAGGCTTGCCGCCACTGCACCTGTCCCATGTGTATCTTAACATGAGTCTCCCAGAGACAGAATCTACTAAAACTAGGAGGATCATATTGTAGTTTATCATACAAAGAAAGATAATTTTGAGAATTTAAAGGAACCTAGTTAATTATGCCAGGACAAGAGCTGTAAACTAGGTGTGTCCTGCAACCTGAAACAAGATTTATAGCCTTAATAATTTTAAATAGTGTATTTTAAAATTTGAAGACTGGAGTTTTAATTCTACTGGGAGAAAAATAAATGAGTTTGATTTTATTCTTGATGACGAGTAATTATGTTGACTTCACAGGTAATTATCAAATGACTTTTTTTCTGAATAGCTTGATTATATTTTTATATTTATAAGTATCTTAAAGCCTGAAGCTTTATTTTACTTTTTTTTTCCTGAATGACAAATATGATTCATTTATTCAGAAATAAATCTACCTGAGTAGGTTATATTTGTAGCCCGATTGTCTTGGAATTAGAGTCTTTGAGGAATCTATCACTTTGCAAGTAATAAGGCCTGGTTACTTCTGGCTGGAGATAATAAGGTTAAAAACAGATAAACTTTATTTGTACTTTTCCTGCATTAGGCAGTATTCTTTTTTTTTTTTTTAATTTCTATTAGTTATTAATGAACCTTTATTTATTTATTTGTGGTGCTGAGAATCGAACCCAGTGCCTCACACGTGCCAGACAAGTGCTCTACCACTGAGCCACAACCCAGCCCCTAGGCAGCATTCTTTTTGAGTAGAACATCCAGCCAAAGGTAAATCTCTGTGATGGGGTAAGCTGCTTACTCAACAAATTAGTTATTCTCTTTTTTCGTATTTTGGGAACACCACATGCTGATTGACACACTTCAGTTTCTCAACTTTGTGAAGGTCAAACTTTACTGTTATTAACACTCCCTTTTGCCCATGTTAAATTTCTAAGTTTAAGTGCTCTAAAAATATTGGCATACAGCACCTTCCTTGGGAGGCTGAGGCGGGAGGATTGCTTGAGCCAAAAGTTCCAGGCCAACCTGAGCAACTTAATGAGATCCTGTTTAAAAAAAAAAAAAAATTGGTATAAGTTTTGAATGTTGCTTTTGATTCTTAAAAAAGGCACCAAAGATTTGTGAAGTATGCTGGAAGTTTGTTCAGTTTGATCTATATGCAGTTAATATTTGTTTCCACCCTCATTTACCAAAAATGACTCCTAATTAGAGTAAGATAAGGTGTTTTATATTTGTTTTGTATTTATTGGTTTTTGTATTGTATGTAACTTGGTTATCATTTGTGTAAAGACACTTGCATTTATGCCTGGTGGCACACATCTGTAATCTAGTGATTTGATAGGCTGAGGCAGGAGGATTGCAAGTTCAAGACCATCTTCAGCAATTTAGGGAGACTCTATCTCAAAAATAAAAAATAAGGGGCTGTGGCTGTGGCTTAGTGGTAGAGCACTTACCTAGCGTGTATGAGGCACTGGGTTTGATTCTCAGCATCATATAAAAATAACATAATAAAATAAAGATATTGTTCCTACCTACAACTAAAAATTAAATATTAAATAAATAAAAAGGACTGGGTATATATTTTCAGTGGAAAAGCCCTTCAGGGTTCAATCCTCAGCCCCTTACCCCCCAACTTTTTTTTTTTTTAAGAGAGTGTGTGTGTATGTGTGTGTGTGTGAGAGAGAGAGAGAGAGAGAATTTTTTAATATTTATTTTTTAGTTTTCCACTAACACAATATCTTTGTTTGTATGTGGTGCTGAGGATTGAACCTGGGCCGAACGCATGCCAGGCGAGCGCGCTACAGCTTGAGCCACATCCCCAGCCCCACCCCCCAACTTTTTTGAGAAAACAAATTGATTATAATTTGGGGACCCTATGACTTTGATGTAGTTTTTTTTAAAATCCAGAGCTTCATGCCTGCTATGCATGTACTCTGCCCTGAGATACACGCCAGCTCCTTTGTATTAGGCAGATGCTGAGGCTGGACAGTGGTTATACTAAACCATGACTGAGAGAGGCAAAATAGGTTTTTTTTGTTTGTTTGTTTTTTTAATTTTTTTTTTTATTGGTAGACAAAGAAACAGATAAGTTTATAGTTGGTGAAATTGTTTTGTGCATCTGGCTTTCTAAGTGAAAATAAAATATTTAACTCCTGAAATATGACATCTTTCTGATTTGAAGATTTCAGATCTTGGTTTTATTTTCACGGCAGAAAGTGGAATAGCTCATTTTGTCTTGTTATTGAGCTATTCATTATGAACTTATATGGAGTCCAAGTCATCTGACAGGCGGGGTTAGTGTTTAAGGGTGTTCATATCAACTTTGATTTTTTTTTTGAGGTTCTTTTTATTCTTGAATTTTAAAATTCATTTTTTATTTTATTTTTTGGTAGTAGGTGTTGAATCCAGGGGTCTCACTGAATTACTTAAAGCCTCACTAGTTTGCTGAGACTGGCCCCAAACTTGAGGTACTAAGGATTGAACCCTCAGGGGTGATTTGCACATCCTTAGCCCTTTTTGTTTATTTTTCATTTACTTCTGAGCCAGGGTCTTGCTAGTTGTTGAGGGCCTTGCTAAGTTGCCGAGGCCGGCCTTGCACTTGGTGATCCTCGGGCCTCAGCCTCCCGAGTTGTCCCTTTTTAAATTAGAAAAGTAATATAAGTATGTTATAGAAGAGGGGGGGAAAAACCCCATAATCTTATGTAACACAATCGCTATTGTGTTTTGACTGTTTTGTATTTATGCATTTTTTATGAAGTTGAAATCATACTGTTGTATACAATTCAATTGTAATCTCTTGAATGTTAATAGACTTTATTTACCAGAACAGTTTTAAATTTATAGAAAAATCGAACAAATGGTGTAGAATTCCAATATTTCCCTCTTCTTGGCTTTGCTACACAGTTTCCCCTATTATGAACATTTGACAGTACCATATTTTTTTAAATTAATGAACTAACATTGATGTATTATTATTAACTAAAGTCCATAGTTTCTTCATCATTCCCTAGTTTTTACCTAATTTTTTGTTGTTTCAGAATCCTCTTCAGGATACCACATTATATTTAGTTAGTTGTCATATCTCCTTAGATATTTTTTGGCTATGAAAGTTTCTCAGTCTTTCTGTGTTTTTGAGGCATATGGGTCCTGGTCAGGTGTATTGTAGGGTGTCTGACTTGAATTTATTTGATTTTCTTTTTCATGATTAGACTGGGGTTATGAATTTTGTGGGCTAAAGATCACAAAGGGAAAATACTATTAGCATCTCTACATTTTGAAGGTGTATAATACCAATATAATTTATAGCTGTTGATGTTTGAAAGTAGTGCTTGCCAGGTTTCTCCACTGTGAAATCCTCCCCATTTCCCACCCCGGTTTTCATACTGTGCTCTTTGAAAAGGAGTCACTGTGCATAGTGTACACTTAAGGACTAGGGAGTTATGTCCTCCCCCACCCCCCATTTTTTTTTTTTTTTTTTGCAGTACTGGGGATTTAACCCAGGGGAACTCTACCATTGAACTATATCCCCAGGCCCTTTTATTTTTATTTTGAGACAGGGTCTCATTAAGTTGCCCAGGCTGGCCTTGAGTTTGCAGTCCTCCTGCCTCAGCCTCCCAAGTAGCTAGGATTACAGGTGTGTACCACTGTACCCACCTGCATTCCCCCTTCTTTAGGCTGGAATATCTGTATGATTTATTTGGGGTTATTTTGAATAGGAGATTGTCTCTTCTTCCCCTTACTTATTCTATCATTTATATCAGTATGGGTTCATCATTATTGGTTTTATACTTAAATATTATGATCCACCTCTTTTTGCTCTAATTGTTCTAGTTTTAGCCTTTGGTAGCTCTTTTATTTGGCTCTTGTGCCCTTTAGCCACATCCCCATCAATGTATGTATTTGTTTGTTTGTTTTCAATAGTTCCTTTCTTTCTTTCTGGCACTACAAAAAGCTCTAGGTTTATCTTATATATTTCCTGCCCCAGTCCTAGAATTTTTCCAAGAGGCCCTTGTTTCATTTATTGGAGGATGATATTAAAAACCAGGATCTGAACAATAGGAATTAAGAAAATGGAGGGGCCAGGATGTAGCTCAGAGGTAAAGCACTTGTGAGTCTTGTCACAGTCTAAGATGCCTCTGACCTCTAATTAAAATATGTATGTGTGTAAAATAAGGTTCACTCCTAGTGAACATCGAGTTCTGTATGTTTTGACAAATGCATTGTGTTGTGTATTCACCATTACAGTGTCATACGGAATAGTGTCACTACTTGAAATATCCCTTGTACTTTACCTGTTCATCCCTCTGTCCCTTCACTCCCCTGATGTGATCTTTGCCTTTTCTTCAATGTTGATGTTTGGAATCATTCAGTATGTGGCGTTTTGGGATTGATTACTTTTCCTTAAAAAAAAACAAAACACTTAAGTTTCTTCACATTTGTTTATTTATTTATCTGTGTGATGCTGGGAATTAAACCCAGAGGGTGCTCTTCCACTGAGCTTTCTTTTCAGCCTCTTTGTTTTTTATTTGGAGACAGGGTCTCAATAAGTTGTCCAGTTGAATTCGTGATCCTCCTGCCTCAGTCTCTCAGGTTGCTGGGATTACAGGTGTGTGCCACCATGTGACTTTTTGTGACTATATAGCTTATTTATTTTTTCAGCTGAGTAATACTCCATTGTATGGATGTTCACAGTTTGTCACCTAATGTCACCTAGTGAAGGGCATCTGGGTTACTTCTAGATTTTGAGCAGTTATAAATAAAATTGCTCTAAACATGTGTGTGCAGGTTTTTGTATGGATGTATGTAAATTTTCAGTTCACTTAGGTAATTACCTAGAAGTAAATATGATTGTTGGATCATATGGTTAAGAATCTGTCAAACTCTTTTCTGAAGTGACTGTCATTTTGTATTCCCACAGCAATGATTGAAGGTCACTGTTGCTCCACATCCTTAGCAGCATCTGGTAAGGATGTGGAGCAACATCCTTTTCGTTTCCCCGCCCCAAGCCATTCTAATAGGTGTGTAATGTTATCTGGTTGTTTTGATCTGAGATTTCATGGTGATAAATGATGTTGAACATATTTGCATATGCTTATTTTCCATCTGTATATCTGATAAGGTGTCTGTCCAGATAATTTGCCCATTTTTAAATTGGGTTGTTTGCTTTCTTATTGTTTGAGTTTTAAGAGTTCATGTATGCTTCGGATACAAGTCCTTTATCAGATATGTGTTTTGCAAATTTTTCTATTCTGTGGCTTGTTTTTTTGTTTTCTTAATGTTTTACAGAGCAGAAGTTTTAAATTTTAGTAAAGTTCAATTTAGCAGTTTTATTTTCATGGACTGTGCTTTTGGTATGGTATCTAAAATCTCATTGTATACTCAAAATTACTGTTTTAGTCAGTGATTGAAAGACCTGACACAAACAGTTGAGGTGAAGTTTACTTTGGGGCTCATGATTTCAGAAGTCTCAGTCCACAGATAGCCAACTCTGTTGCTCCAGGCCCAAGGTAAGACAGAACGTCATGGTGGAAGAGTGTGGCAGAGAAAAGCAGCTGGGAACATGGCACCAGGAAGCAGAGAGAGACTCCTCTCACTACAAACGAAAGGCACGCCCCCAGTGACCCACCTCCTCCAGCCACACCCCCCTGCCTACAGTTACCACCCAGTTAATCCCTACCAGGGTATTGATGCACTAATTAGGTTAAAACTCTCAAAACCCAAACATTTCACCTCTAAATTTTTTTGCATTGTCTCATACATGAGCTTTTGGGGCACATCTAAATTGTGAACAGTCATGTCGACTTTTTCCTGTATTCTGGAAATTTTATAGATCTTCATTTTTACAATACACTCCAGCTTATTGTTGAGGATGGAACCCTGGGCCTAGGGTATGTTAGGTAAGTGCTGTAACACTGAGCTACCCCCTCAGCCCTGCAGTGCACTTAACCCAGGGGTGCTTGACCACTGAGTCACATCCCCATCCCATTTCTGTATTTTTTATTTAGAGACAGGGTCTCACTGAGTTGGTTAGGGCCTCGCTAAGTTGCTGAGGCTGGCTTTGAACTTGTGATCCTCCTGCCTCAGCTTCCCGAGCTGCTGGGATTATAGGCTTGTGCCACCACGCCTGGCTATGCAATACACTTTTTAACATAGCATTAGCACAAACATAGATTACTTTATTGTTCATATTTATAATTTTAAATGATTGCTCTATTGTTTATCAAATTATTGTGCTACCATGACCACTCATCCCCCTATTGACTATTTATAAGAAACTTAGAAACAGTCTAAATAATAATGTGTTTCTGTTGAACTTTTCTATTTAAGATTATCGCTTTCCCATATACTTCCCCATTTACTGAGTGTTCTACACTATTCTGTCACTGAAAAGTCTTGCCTTTATTGAGCTGATATTTTGGTAGTTTCCTTAGGACAAATTCTCAGTAATGCAATTATTATTTTTTTTTAAAGAGAGAGAGAGAGAGAGAGAGAATTTTTTTAGTTATCGGCAGACACAACATCTTTGTTTTTTTGTATGTGGTGCTGAGGATCGAACCCGGGCCCCACGCATGCCAGGTGAGCGCGCTACCGCTTGAGCCACATCCCCAGCCCAGTAATGCAATTATGAGTTGAAATAATATGAATATTTTTATGACCTTAGATGCATTTTACCAGTGAAATTGTTTCCCACAAGGATTTTTCTTTTCTTTTTTTTTTTCCCTTTGGTACTAGGGATTGAACTCAGGGGCATTTGACTACTGAACCACATCCCCAGCCCTATTTTATTTAGAGACAGAGTCTCACTGTGTTGCTTAGTGCCTCACTTTTGCTGAGGCTGGCTTTGAATTCATGATCCTCCTGTCTCAGCCTCCCGAGCCTCTGGGATTACAGTGCACCTGGCTTCCTACAAGGATTTTTACCTGTTCACAAAGTCATAATTTTATATTCCAGATGATAGAAGTTGATGTTAAAAATAATTGAGATAATTTTACATCTTTAAAATTGTTGACCAGATTTTGCTGTTTATTAGAAGAAACTCAACATTGTGGAAACATTTGGGCATCTACTTCCTTTCTTGTGCTTCTCCTATCCCATTAAAAAATTAGATGTTCTCAGATGTAAGGTGCACAATTTTACTATTTCTGAAAACAGTATTCTAAAAACTTCTTGACATCTAGTGGTCCAGAATGGTAATTTTGTTCAGACCTGTTCAAGTTTCACCTTCTTTGGCTAAGTGTTTTGTTTTGTTTTTGGTACTAGGGATTGAACTCGGGGGCACCCGACCACTGAGCCACATCCCCAGCCCTATTTTGTATTTTATTTAGAGACAGGGTCTCACTGAGTTGCTTAGCACAATTTTTCATATCTCTGTTTGTATACAAAGTATACTCACATCAATTCATGTCTTCATACATGTACTTTAGATAATAATGATCATCGCATTTCACCATCATTTCTAACCCCATGCCCCCTCCCTACCCCTCCAACCCCTCTGCCCTATCTAGAGTTTGTCTGTTCCTCCCATGCTCCCACTCCCTATCCCACTATGAATCAGTCTCCTTATATCAAAGGAAATATTCAGCATTTGGTTTTTTGGGGATTGACTAACTTCACTTAGCATTGTCTTCTCTAACTCTATCCATTTACCTGCAAATGCCATGATTTTATTCTCTTTTATTGCTGAATAATATTCCATTGTGTATATATGCCACATTTTTTTTTTTTATCCATTCATCTACTGAAGGGCATCCAGGTTGGTTCCACAGTTTAGCTATTGTGAGTTGTGCTGCTATAAACATTGATGTGGCTGTGTCCTTGTAGTTTGCTGTTTTTAAGTCCTTTGGGTATAGACGGAGAATAGGGACAGCTGGGTCAAATAGCGGTTTCATTCCCAATTTTCCAAGGAATCTCCATAGTGCTTTCCATATTGCCAGCCCACTTTTTTTTTGTTTTTAACAATCTAGTTTCTAGAATAAGCAGGAAGTGAACCAGTGTAAAGTCAAAGGAAGTGTCTCTCTTCCAATGTATCAGGAGTCTAGTTTTCTCCAACTTGTGAGGTTTTTCACTCAGTTTCCAAAAGAATATATATGGAAAAGGTAGGAAGGGCATTGAAAGAATTGTATACTTGATAAGATTATATAACAGCTATGTTGGATTTTAAATTACTCATATTTCCAGCTACCCTAACTCAACTGTTGTTATATTTTGCTTATTATACCCCTTTTGGGGGCAAAAATATTTTATATGCTTATAATAACAATGGGCATTATTATTATTATTATTATTATTATTATTATTATTATGGTACTGGGGTTGAACTCAGGGGCAACCTGAGTTCAACCTATTGAGTCACACCCCAAGCCCTGTTTTGTCTTTTATTTAGAGAGAGGGTCTCACTGAGTTGCTTAGTGCCTCACTTTTGCTGAGGCTGCCTTTGAATCCATGATCCTCCTGTCTCTGCCTCCCCAGCCACTGGGATTATTTCCACACCGTGCCCGGCAATATTTTAATTTTAAATGTGTAAAAAACAAGTTATAGTCTCTTGTTTTTAGCATTTAACTAAAGAATTTTTCTGGAGCATTTTTAAAGAGATATGTAGTCCATATGCTTGATGTACTTAAAGGTTTCATGTTAGATATTTGGCTGAATTCTTTTTCAAGTACTCTGTCAGAAGAAGATGTTTTACAGTCTCGAAAGCTTAACATTCTAACAAGTGAAATCTAGATCTCCCAAGAAATGAAGTCTGAATTACATTTATAATGAAATATGATATTAATGCAATATTTGGTGAATTTTACTCTTCTCAAATTATGACTTTGACAGATTTGAGAGATGCTGCTGCTGTCTGGTTCACTTCATAATATTCTGTTAGTGAGATTCTTTACTAAGGTTGAAATAATGTGTCCTATTTTCCTCCCCACATGAATGTGAGCATTGCATTGAATCCTGTTGTGAACAGATGTGAGTATAAACTATTGCACAAAGGCATTATAGAGTCAAGGGGTAGGGCCAGCAGTGAAAGGTGGAGAACATGGTTATTAGCACTAGCCCTCAAAATTCTTTATCATCTGTGAAATTGCTTGCAAGATTATCCTGAGCTGGTGGTAAAAATCAATGGTTAGAATGATGCTGAACAACAAGTGCAGAGGTTCAGGCTCTTGGTACATCTGGATTCCATCTTCCTGTCCCTAGATTTCATTGGAGTTGGTGAGTGCTATGAAGCCCAGGCAAACCCTGTTCATGAAGAGTTTGTTGAACTGGGACCGGACCATGTGGACGGGCAGGGAGGTCTTGGTGGGGATGTTTATTGCAGAGATCATCCCGGGATGCAGTAGAGCCGTGGAGCTTTGCCGCATCATGCTCTTTGAGTATCTCATAATTTGCTGGGAGATCACTGTTGTGTGAGGGAAGAATGTTTGAGAGGTGTGGTTCGTGGTGCCAATATACTATCATCTGTCTGTAGGATGAAAACTACCTCTGGCTCAATGTTATCTTTATTACTTGTCATGAAATAAGCTTCTAAGACTTGGAAATTGATCCAAAGTTTAGCTTATTTTTCCACAAAGGTATGGAAAGTGAAGGAAGCAGCATGCATTTTATTCATTAAACAGTTTTGTGCTGGAGATATTTATAGATTCATCTACTAGGATCTTCATGACAATATTATTAATAACTGGAAAAAATTCCAGAGTAAAAATATTTTTCACATTTAGAGATGAGATATTTATATAACTTCTGCATTTATTTACTGGTATTGGGGATTGAACCCAGGGATGCTCTACCACTTAGCTACATTCCCAGCACCCCCCTCTTTTAATTTTTTTTTTTTTTTTTTTTGAGATAGGGTCTCACTAAGTTGCCTAGGCTGGCCTTAAACTTGTGATCCTCCTGTGTAGCCTTCTAGTAGCTGGGATTATAAGCATGCACCATTGTGCTTGGCCTAACTTCTGTTTTTAAATCAATTTATTAAGAGTTAATTTACATACAGTTAAATGCATATAGAGTAAGTGTAGAGTTTGAGTGGTTTTGTTTTTGACTATTTGATGGCACTGAGGATTGAACCTGGACCTTGTCCATGGCGAGTGCTCTACCACTGAGCTGTGTCTCTAGTTCTACAGAGTCCGAGTTTGATAGAAGTGTTCACCCGTTTAACCACCACCTCATAAGACGCAGAACACCTTTGCTCACTTCAGAAAGCTTCCTCGTGTCCCTTTGCATGCGATATCATCCCTTCCTCTCCAGATAACCACTGATCTGTCTTCTACCACACAGAATAGTTTTGTTTATGTTGGAACTTTTTATAAGTAGAATCAAATCAATCATACCCTTTTGTTTCTTTTTTTTTTTCCCTGTGTTTTTTGTGTTCGTTCATGTTGTGGAGATGAGTAGTTTCTTTTTTAGTGGTGTAATATACTCTGTTGCATGAATATGCCACAGTTTATTTTTTTACCTTTTGATAGAAATTCAGTTTTGGAATATTATGAATAAAACTGCAATGAACAGGTCAACTACATTTGTCTGTGTGGACACATTTTCAGTTTTTCGGGGGCAAACACCTAGAATTGCTGGGTCATCTAGAAATGTACTGTAAGAAATGACTAGATTAATTAGAAAAAAATAAAAAATGTTAGTAATAATAAAAAAGAAATGGCTAGATTGTTGTATTATGTTCTCATCAGCATTATACAAGAATTCCATTTATTCCACATCCTTGGCAAAACTTGGTATTGTTGCCCTTTTAACTTTAGTCATTCTTTTTTTTAAAGAGAGAGAGAGAGAGAATTTTAATATTTATTTTTTAGTTCTCGGCGGACACAACATCTTTGTTTGTATGTGGTGCTGAGGATTGAACCTGGGCCGCACGCATGCCAGGCGAGCGCGCTACCGCTTGAGCCACATCCCCAACCCCAACTTTAGTCATTCTTAAGGGCGTGTAGCCATTGTGTTTTATCTGCAGATTTGAAAAATATGTCTTATTGCTTAACAGTTATAGGGATTTATTATCTATTTTAATGGGCTGCTTCTGAGGGACTAATTACCATTTAATTACTTTTTGCATGTCACAAGGAAACAAAAAAGTATTCTGCTTACTATGTAGAATGGCTCCTTGCTCCCAAACAGTGTAGTTATTGCTTTTGTCCTATTTCCATTCCTACCTAGATTTCATTATATTAAGCTTCCTTCAAAAGCTGTATAAAATTCCTATTTAGGGTTTATTCTTCTACTTCTGGGAGTATTTATATTAGCTTTCCAATTTCCTGGACTGGCTAACTTTGGTTGAATAGAAGTCTTATTTGAAGTCACTCCCATTATCTAGCTAAAAACCTCTCCTTTGTAATCAAATGTTGGTCTTATGTAAAAATGAGAATTTTGTTATAACTATCAAGTATATATCTTCCTGAAAATAGAGTACTTTAGGTCTCATTTGGATGCCTAAGGGAACAAAATTCTGGTCTTATTTGTGGATTGTTGGAATTTTAGGCAGCCACCTCCCCCAGAATTGTATGTGAGTGCCTGTATACTTACCACTTCAATTCTGTAATTAACATTTAGCTGATTTTGCTTAATCACATATCTGTTGAACTTTTTTTAATATTTATTTTTTAGTTGTAGTTGGACACGATGCCTTTATTTTAATGTGGTGCTAAGGATCAAACCCAGGGCCTCACACGTGCTAAGTGAACGCTCCACCGCAGAGCCACAACCCCAGCCCATGTTGAACTTTTTGTATAGTGTAGGCTACTGCCTTTCTTTGGAAGAAACATAAATTGGTAGATCTTACTGGGCAGTGGGTACTTTTGTGTGGCATGTAGGACTTAGTGGTTCTCTGATGAAATAGTCATATAAAATTGGCGACTATCTCTTGATCCTGATTATCATTGGTTTAGATCTCAACTATTTATTTTCAAATGAATTCCATCTAGATTATGTTTCAAAAACAGAGGAAGCTGGGTTTGGTGGTGCATGCCTATAATCCCAGCAACTCAGAAGGCTGAGGCAGGAGGATAGCAAATTCAAAGCCAGCCTCAGCAATTTAGTGAGACTCTAAGCGAGTAGTTCTTCCAACATCTCCATTAGCTACAGAAATTACTAGCCGGGCTGGGGATGTGGCTCAAGCGGTAGCGCACTTGCCTTGCATGCGTGCGGCCCGGGTTCGATCCTCAACACCACATACAAACAAAGATGTTGTGTCCGCCGAAAAATAAATATTAAAAATTTCAAAAAAAAAAAAAGAAATTACTAGCCACATTTTGTGGGGATTAGGAAATTGAGGTTTAGTGAGATTGAGTAATTTACTTAAGGTCCCACCTGTAAATGGTACAATTGGTTTTAAAACCCAAGTGTGTCTGACTCTAAAACCTGTGCTTTGAACTAGGAGTTTGTTTTACTGAAAGTTCTCCTTTATTGCAGAATTTGTATTTTGCATTTACTCATATCTTTAGAATTATACAAATTTTGGGGCCACACCTAATTTGAGCCTGGTTTAATAGTATTCTTATGGGATGGAGTGTGCTTTTTTTTTTTTTGATAGAATGCCTTTATTTTATTTGTATAGGTGCTCTGGATTGAACCCAGTGCCTCACACATGCTAGGCAAGCACTCTGCCACTGAGCTATAGCTCCAGCCCAGGATGGAGTGTTTTTTTATAAAAATATTTTTATGGCTGTGAAGACCTCTTAATTCTTGAGGAAGGAGGACTCTTTTTCAAATCAGACGTCCTAGGGTTTTTACTGACCTCACTTCATTCTCTGAAGAATGAAGATCCCTCTTTGTATTAAGTTGTGGAATGCGAAGCATTCCTTCTGTAGTTGAACCAGGTAAGTATTATCAGTATATTTAGGATATGGCACTGCAAGTTATTTCCTATTTTTTTTTTTTTTTAAATGAGGCTTTTGGGATGTTAGCCATTTGAAGCTTAGTCTTACTAATAAGGAAAACCTAAGCAAGCTCCCTTACTCCCTGGCTCCTCTTAAGTTAAGCCTCACTTAAGTTTCTCTGAAGACTTTTAGGGCTTATTTTTGTGAGAGAGCCAAGAAGCAGTGCATTTTGATTTGAAAAATGAGTGGGTAGAGGTGTGTTTTGAAAGCAGTAGTTCTTCATTTTTTTGGAGATAACATATTTTTTTAAATATATCTTTTTAGTTGTCCATGGACCTTTATTTTGTTTATTAATATGCGGTGCTAAGACTCGAACCCAGGGCCTCACACATGCTAGGCAGGTATTTTACCACTGAGCTACAAACCTAGCCCCACGTACTCCTTTTCAAAGATGATGAGAGTTAATGTAATCTTTTCCCAGTAAGAAAATGCATAACATGTCTGTGAATTCAGTTGTATATGCAAATTCTGTAGATTGATGATCTCTCAAAACTATTACCAGAGTATCCCCAGACTAAAATCCCTTAAAGGAAGAAAATTTAGGGTTTGAAAAGTAAGATTTGAGAATTAGCCCTTAAACATTTTTTACAAATGTTCATCTCATTAAATAAAATTAATTGTTTAACCAAAAATTTTGTTTTAATATGTAAGATAATTTGTTCAGTCTCTAAGATGCTAGTTTCACCTGTTTTGTTAAACAAACTATTAACATGGATATTTGTGAGTAAGCAAAGGTTCCTAAGGATGGATAGATTCTCTGATTATTTCTGATTATTTATTCTACAATAAAATATTTCCTCAGAACTGCCAAAGCCAAAGAATTAGATGGAATCCTTTGCCAACCCCTAACTTTCAGTTTCCATTTCTTCTTTAACTAAAATGGCTTCATACAGAGTTTTCTGTGTTAGTTTTGGTGGTCCTGGGGTCTAACCCAGGGTCTTATGCATGCTAGGCAAGCACTTTGCCACTGAGCTACGTTCTAGCTTCCTGGTACTCCTTTTCTTTTTAGATATTCTGATGTGAGTGTGCAGGCATTATTCAAGACATGTTAATTAATTACATTAATCCTCACAAGGACTCTGTTAGGGACTTCTTGTCCCCTTTTCACAGATATGAAAAGCAAGGCTAAGAAACATTAAATAACTCTTATCAAGACTAATTTTGGTATTTAATAGCCAGGGCCAGAATTTTGTTCACTTACATCTAGGTTCAAAGCCCATATATATATATATATATATATATTTTTTTTTTTTTTTTTTTTTTCCCCATTTTACCATTCTGCTGTATGATAAGAGTTGAGTGTGTGTTTTTGATCATTAGTCTAACCTGGTCTGAATAAAAGTCCAAGTTTCCATCAGTAAAAGGGACTCTCTTTGTTCTTCTATGGTATTTATTTAAAAATAAAACCTAATGTTTGTTTGTTTGTTTTTGTATAAGTCTAGGTTGTGAAATGTCAAGAGTGCTGAATTTACTGGCTAGATTGTTAAACCTAAAATAAGGAAGAATGCAAGCTGAGTGATCTCTTGCCTGTTGTGTTTATATAAGTGGATGTTTCGGATACCAGACTCTCTCTGTCTGACAAAAGCAATTCCAGTGACTGACTGTGGAAGGCTTGTTACTAAACTTAGTGTCATCTTCAGGAAGGAAAAACCCTAATGGTTTGGAACGGAACTGAAAAAGAATTTAACTCCAAAAGGGTAGATAAGTTTTAAATATTAAATTGATTAGAGGCCAGGTGTGTCTTTCCTGTCTCTCTTGGGATAGCCGTGGTAGGGAACCTCCAGGCGAGCCGCCCAGTGTTTTTGCTGAGATGGACAGGCTGGGTCAGCATTCTGGGGAGTGAGCAAGTTTTATGAGACTCAGCATCTTTCTTGGCAAAATCATTTTTTTTTTTTTTACAAATTTGTACTTTTCCTATTTCAGCCTTTTGTATACAGTGAAACAGGAAGGAGAATGAATAGGTTGATTTACTGTTTAACCTTAGCTGTTTGTTGTTGTTTTGTTTCCTTGGACAGATTACACAGGGCTTTAAGTGAGATAGCACAGAGTCGAAAAAACAAGTCCTGGCCTGGGGTTGTAGCTCAGTGGTTGAGTGCCTGCCTCACATGCATGAGGCACTGGGTTCAATCCTCAGCGCCACATTAAATAAGTAAATAAATTAAAAAAAGATATTGTGTCCATCTACGATTAAAAAAATATATATTTTTAAAAAAAGTAAGTCCTGAGGGATTAATTGAAGTGATTGGGAGAACAAAGGAAGTTGGGTCAGATAATGTAAGTTTAGGAAAAAAATGTCCTTGCCTTTTAAAAGCCAAGTGTTAGAAGAAACTAGCGTGTATGAAGTTTAGTACTCTTTAACTCCCAAGGTAATAAAGGAAAATTGACTAATTTGAAGATATGGAGAGAAACTGGATATTAATTGAAAAGGAACTGTTTTGAGTCATATTTTTTGAGTCCCTATTTACAAATCAAGGGAATGCATTTTATGAAGTTTCTTTTAATAAAATTCCCCCGAGTTTTAAAAGGATGAAGAGAATAGTTCAAATGGCAAGATTGTCAAAAGCCATTTGTGTTGTATACGTGCTTAATTATGATGAGGAAGTTGGAGTGTTTGGCTTAAAAAGCTTTGCTTTCTCCTGGGCTTCCCCCCTTTCCCATGCTCTTTCTTGAAGCTGTGGGGGGGGGGGGTTCTAGAACAGAGGAAGGATAAGTTCTCTCCCAGGTTTCCATTTTTTCCCCTGCTGTAAGTTCACAAACGGCTCTTCACTGTAGAATCTGTAAAGAACCAAATGAATCTTTTGATTTTATGGTTCACACTGTGTGACACTGGAGTGGGGGCAGGAGGGTGGAGATACAAAGTGTTTGGACCCTTCTGGTTTATGGGATTGTCTTTTTCCCTTTTTCCCCTTAGGAACGGCGTGAATGTTGAGGGGGCGACACACAAGCAGGTGGTGGACCTGATCCGAGCAGGCGAGAAGGAATTGATCTTGACAGTGTTATCTGTACCTCCTCATGAGGCGGATAACCTAGATCCCAGTGACGACTCGTTGGGACAATCATTTTATGATTACACAGAAAAGCAAGCAGTGCCCATATCGGTCCCCACATACAAACATGTGGAGCAGAATGGTGAGAAATTTGTGGTGAGTGTCAGCCCAACATGATTCTCAAACATCTAGCTTTCTTTTCCTGCAGTCTTACCATTATGAATACATTAGAGTAGTAGAATAAAAGACTGCAGCTTAGGTCAGTTTGTCTATCAGAAAGATGGGTTCACACATAAATAAGAAACTAACCCTGTTTATCTCCAGGAGTGAACTACAGTAATGAAGAAGAGTCCTATTTCTGCTTAAGCACGATTCCATTTTATTTCCCGTTTCACGTTTGCTTTCTGCTCCGTAGTAAACAAGTGTGAGCTTGTTTTACCTGTTTGTTCTTTTATTGGCTGTCATGTTTCTTTGCTAATAGTAGTGGCTTGGTTATTGTTGACACTTTGGAGCATAGAGCAAGATTAATTTTAAAAAGGTTCTGTCTTTCAAAATATCGGGGTAATACAGAGGTTTGTGTATTTTGGATTCCAGGCCTCCCTACACTTTCTTCATATTTAGTTTTTTTTTCCATTTCTTTGGTGGTGTTTTTGTGCATGAATAACTCTGGTCTTTCCCAAGGTCCTAGCACTCTGAATGCAATTTCCATGAGCTATTTTACACATTTCCAAATTGCTGCTGTTGGCAATATGTAGGAAATCCACCTTGAATTCAAGGTAATATGTGCTAGCCCCTTTCCTGAGTGCTGCTGTTTGTTTTTCAGCACCTAGTTGCCACTAACACCCCACTCTACATATTTTTCTATTGGTTGCAGTAGGCTTTATTTGCCTTTGACTATATTGGGAATGTTGATATAATGAAAAGCGTTCATTAATGAATTCTTTTATTCTTTGTAGATAATGTCATGGGTTAGATATTGGCAAACAGACTGCAAGCGTTTAAGCCTGACCTGCTGATTAAAGTTAAGTTCTCTGGAACTAGAATCTGTCCCCTCCATAGGAATGAGCCACTAAACATTTATAGTATTTTTTTTTTAATGTGGGAAAATGGGAAAGCAAGAAAGCTGGAAAAGTTGCCGAGGAATCAAATACTGTTTGCTTCTCTAAATCAGCTGAAATTATAGCACATAGATTATATATCTGCATATATATCTGATTATATATCTGCATACCTGTTTTAGAAATGTCTTCAAATTTTAGAGGTTTGTGTTTCAGAAGTGCAGACTTTGAATCATAAGGCAGATAAGAAGTTGAAGTCAGGGTCAGGTTTTCAAAGTAGAGCAGATTGGTTGCTGAGACCTTTTGGGAACCCTAAGATCTTGAGAATTTCTATGGACTTGGGAAAAGGATTGAAATCACTAATTATTCTTTTTTAAAAAATCAACCTTATTGAGCACATTTTACCTATTTTAACATTCAGCCAGTTAAATGTCCAATTTTATGAGTTTTTACAAATGTACATAGTTTTATAACCTTCAGCACTGCCACGATAAAGATAGAACATTTTCAGCACCCCCCACAAATTTCCCTGTGCCCTCTTCCAGTCTTCTCTCCCTAGTACTGCCCTTGTCAACCACTGATTGGCTTTCTGTCACTGTGTTTTATTTTTTTAAATATCAAATAAGTGGAATTATACAAAATGTATTTTTCTGTGTCTGGCTTTTTTAGTTAGTATAGTCCTCTTGAGATTGATACAAGATTGACACACTGTTACATGTTAATGTGTGTTAGATTTTTCATTTTGGGGCTGCATCCTTTTTTTATTTTCCCTTTGGTGATGCTGGGGATTGAACCTAAGGTCTCATGCTTGCTGGACAAGCACTCTGCCCCTGAGCTATCTATCCCCAGCCCTGTTCCTTTTTTTTTTTTTTTTTTTGTGGTGCTGGGGATTAAACCCAGGGCCTTATGCATGCGAGGCAGGCACTCTACCAACTGAGCTATGTCCCCAGCCCAGCCCTTTTCCTTTTTAACTGCTGAGTAATAGTCCATTAAATAATTTACTATAATTTGTTTATGCACTCATTATTGATGCACAGTTGAATTGCTTTCAGTTATTACGACTGAGCTGCCATGAAATAACATTAATGTATGGATCTTCTTGAAGATATGTTTTTCTTTCTCTTGAGTGTATACCTAGAAGAGAAATTGCAGGTTCTCTTTTTTTTAAAAAAAAAATTTTTTTAGTTGTAGGTGGACACAATACCTTTATTTTGTTTTTTTGTTGCACTGAGGGTCGAACCCAGTGCCTCACACATGCTAGGCAAGTGCTCTACCACTGAGCCCCAGCCCCAGCCCAGAATTGTAGGTTCTTATGATAAGAGTTTAGTTTAAAACTTACAGGAAACTAAGAAGCTGCCAAACTATTCTACAATGTGGATGTACTACTGTTTTCATTCTCATTTGCTGTAGAGAGTTCAGTTGATCCAAAATTTCTTGAACTCTTGGTATTTTCTGTCTTAATTGGTTTGTGGTTTTTTTTTTTTTTTTTTAATCTATTTATGTATTTCTGGTCTGAGGATCGAACCCAATGCCTCACATGTGCTAGGCAAGCGCTCTGCCACTGAGCACAGCCCCTTGTCAGTCTTTTTTGTTGTTGTGTACCTGAGCACATGCTTTGAGCTGCATCCTCAGCTCCTAGTCTTTTTATTTCTAGCCATTCTCATGGGTATAATCGTAACTCATTTTGGTTTTAGTTTACAGTTACCTAATGACTCATGATGATGAGCTTATTTTCCTGTGCTTAGTGGCCATTCATCTGTCTTCATTGGTGAAGTATGTGTTTAAGCCTTCTGAACATTTTAAAAAATTGAATTTATTATTTCGTTATGAGGATTTTTGTGTGTGACTGATTTCTTTGATTTTGCATAATATTTTCAAAGTTTATCCATGTTATAGCATGTATCAGTATTTCATTTTTATTACCAAATGTACAACTTTTAATCTCTCCATTCTTCAAATGGTTGTGGTTCAGTGGTAGGTAGAGCACTTGCATAGCACAACGTGAGGCATAGGGTTTGATCTTCAGCACCACATAAAAATAAATAAATAAAATAAAAGCATTGTGTCCATCTACAACTAAAAAAAAAAAAAAAAGGCTGGTGATGTAGTCAGTGGATTTAATCCCTAGTACTGAAAAAGAAAGAAAGAAAGGCCAAGTCAATCCATGGACCAGAAAAAACATTTATTAAAACATCTATTTGATAAAGGATTTATATCCAGAATATACAAAAAATCCACTTTGAGGCTATTATGAATACTACTCTTAATGAGTGGTTTTTGTTCTGTTTGGTACTGGGGATTGAACCGAGGGGTGGCCTATGTCTCCAGCCCTTTTTTTTTTTTGGGGGGGGGGTGTTGGGGATTGAACCCAGGGCCTTGTGCATGCTAGGCAAGCACTCTACCAACTGAGCTATATCCCCAACCCCTTGTCCCCAGCCCTTTTTATTTTTTCTTTGAAACAGGGTCTTGCCAAGTGGTTGAGGGCTTCACTAAATTGCTGAGGCTGGTCTTGAACTTGGATTCTCCTAAGTCAGCCTCTTAAGTTGCTAGGATGGCAGGTGTGTGTCTCTGTACCTGGCTTCTTTTAATCATTTATGTATAAGTTTAAACAAATTTTAAAAAAAAATTGTACTAGGGATTGAACCCAGGGGTACTTTACCACTGAACTACATCCCGAGCCCTTTTTATTTTGAGACAGGGTCTCCCTAAGTTGATGAAGCTGATCTTGAACTTGGGATTCTCCTGCCTCAACTCTTTGTAATTCTTTTATTTTGAGACTTTGCTAAGTTGGGCAGGCTGGTCTGGAACTTGCAATCCTCTTGTTTTAGATCCCTGAGTAACTGGGATCATAGGCATGTGTCACCATGCCAGACTCACTGTGCCATTTTAATATGTGTATATAATATGTAATGATCATATAAGGGTAACTAGATATCTTTGTCTTGTTCCTGATCTTAGAGGAAACAATTTCAGCTTTTCCTCATTCAGTATGATATAGGCTGTGGGTTTGTCCTTATTGTATTGAGGTGAATTACTTTTATTCCTAAATTTTGAATTTTCTCTTTTTTAATATCATGAAGGGATGTTGAATTTTAGTGAATACTTTTTATGCATTTGTTGAGATAATCATACATTTTTTATTCTTCATTATATTGACATTATTGATTTGTGTGTGTTGAACTATCCTTGAATCCCTGGGATAAATTCCACTTGATAATGATGATGATTTGATCTTTTGTATATGCTGTTAACTTTAACTAGCTTGTATTTCATTGAGGTTTTTTTGCATCTTTCTCAGGAAAGGAACACTACATCTTTCTGTAGTTTTCTTGTTATACCTTTGTCTAGTTTTGTATCAGGGTAATGCTGGACTTATACAGTGAGTTTGGAAGGGGTCCCTTCCTTTTAATACTTTGGAATAGTTTGAGAATAATTGGTATTGCTTGTTCTTTAAATTTTGTTGAAATTCGGCAGTAAACCATCCATCTGGTCCTGGGCTTTTCTTTGTCAGGGGACTTTTTATTACTGATTCAATCTTATTACTTGTTATTGGTCTATTTTTTCTGTCCTCATGGATCAAATTTGGTAGGTTTTATGTGTTCAGAAATTTATCCATTTCTTCTTGACTTTTATAATTGGTTGGTATATAGTTATTCATAATAGTCTCTAATCATCCTTGTATTTCTGTATTATCAGCTATAATGTGTTCTTTTTCATCTCTGATTATATTTACCTTTGTCTTCTCTCTCTTTTCCTGGATAGGCTAACTAAAAGTCTGTCAATTTTATTATCTTTTCAAATGACCTCTTTATTTTGTTGCACATTTTTTTTACATAGGTAC
The DNA here is from genome assembly GCF_047511675.1 of Marmota flaviventris. Classification (NCBI taxonomy): domain Eukaryota; kingdom Metazoa; phylum Chordata; class Mammalia; order Rodentia; family Sciuridae; genus Marmota; species Marmota flaviventris. The sequence continues at coordinate 122,059,873 of NC_092507.1, read as the reverse complement.
TTGTTGCTGTTAACTTCTCTCCTGGTACTGTTTTGCTGTATCTCCCAGATTTTGGCATATTGTATTTTCATTTTTATTTGTTTCAAGAAATGTTTAAATTTCCCCTTTTGTTTTCTTCATTGACTCATTGGTTACTCGAGAGAATTTTGTGTAATTTTTATAAATGTATAATTTCTAAAGTAGTTCTTGTGGATTTCCGGTCTCATCTCATTGTGGTCAGAGAAGATAAATGCTATAAATGCAGTTCTTTTTAATTTGTTTAAACTTGTTTTGTGGCCTGACATGTAGTCTGTCCTGGAGAATTCCATGTGCTGATGAGAAGAATGTAGGTATATTCTACAGCTCTTGAATGAAATGTTCGATGAATGTCTTTTAGGCCATTTGGTATATAACATAGCTTGATATTTTCTATGGATTTTTTTTAATCTGGATAATCAGGATATCGAAGGTGGGATGTTGAAGTCTCCAACTACTGTGTTAAGAGTGTATTTCTCCTTTTAGATCTAATAATGTTTGCTTTATATAATGAGGTGCTGCAGTGTTGGATACATATATATTTACAATGGTTATTTCCTCTTGGTCCCTTTATCATTATATAATGACCATCTTTGTAGCATTTTATATTTTTGGATTGAAGGTCCCTTTTGTGTTAAGCACAGCTACTACTCCTGCATACTTTTAGTTTCTATTTGCCTGGTATATCTCTTCCCGTTTGTTCACTTTCAGTCTATATTTGTTTTTACTGGTCAAGTGAATTTCTTATAGGCAGTGTACTTTTGGATTTTGTTTTTTAAAATCCATTCAGTCTCTATCTTTTAATTAGGAAACAATCTGTTCACTTTCAAAGTAAGGAGAAATTCTTGCCATTTTATTGATTTTTTTTTCTAATTGTTTTATATATTTGTTTTTTGTTTATTTTCGTGATTTGGTAGTTTTCTATATTGATAAGGTTTGGTTCTTTTCTGTGAAACTGTTCTACCATTGAGTTTTGTGCTTTCACACATTTTTATGATGGTAGTTTTAGTTCTCTTTTTTTTTTTTTCTTAATACCTTTATTTTATCTATTTATTTTTGTGTGGTGCTGAGGATTGAACCCAGTGCCTCACATATGCTGTGGCTGTGGCTGTGGTTCTACCACTGAGCCACAGCCACAGCCCATGATGGTAGTTTTTTTTTTTTTCTTCTTCTTCTTCTTGTGGTTCTTGGGAATGAATCCAGGGATGCTTAACCACTGAGCCACATCCCCAGCCCTTTTTATATTTTATTTAGAGACAAGGTCTCACTGAGTTGCTTAGGGACTCGCGAAGTTTGTTGAGGCTGGCTTTGAACTCATGATCCTCCTGCCTCAGCCTCCCAAGCCGCTAGGATTATAGGCATGAGCTGCTGCGCCTGGTCTTGATGCTAGTTTTTATCCTTTTGCTTCTAGTGTAGGATTCCCTGAAGCATTTCTTGTAGGTTCAGTCTGGTAGTGATGAATTCCCTGTTTTTGCTTTTCTTTCTTTCTTTCAAGAAAGGAGGCCAAGCCTCACTTTTATTTTATTTTTTCATTTGTCAATGGACCTTTGTTTTATTTATTTATATGTGGTGCTGAGAATCAAACCCAGAGTCTCACATGTGATGGGCGAGCACTCTACCACCAAGCTACACCCCCAGCCCCCTGTTTTTGCTGTTCTTAGAAAGCTTGATTTCTTCATTTCTGAAGGATAGCTTTGCTGGATAGGTATCTTGATTGTCAGTTTTTTCTTTCAGAACTGACTATATTATCCCATTCTCTCTCCTGGTCTGCAAGGTTTCTGCTGAGAAGTCTGCTGTTGGTGTAATGGGGGTTCTCTTACATGGCTCTCTTCTTGTTTTTAGAATCCTCTCTTTGCCTTGTACTTAGGACAGTATTACTATGATATACCTCAGAAATTCTTTTTTTGGCCAAATGTATTAGATTCAGACCTGAATGTCTTATATGTTTCCCCAGATTTGCAAAGTTTTCTGTGCCTTCTTCCCTTTTTTCTCTTTCTTGAATACCATAATGTAAATGTTTGCTTGCTGAAGGGTGTCCCATAATTCTGTCTTTCTTTATCCTCTTTTTTTTAAATGTATTTGTTGGTCTGATAGGGTTATTTCAAAAGACCTGTCTTCAAACTCAGGAATTCTTTCTGCTTGTTCTACTCTCTATTGAGGTTGTTAACTGTATTCCTTATTTTATGTATTGAGTTCTTAAGCTCTAAGATTTGTGTGGCTCTTTTATGAATGCTGAAGTTCTCAAACATTTAATGAATTTTCTTCCTAATTTCATTGAATTGCCTGTGTATTCTTTTGTATCCCATTAAATTTCCTTAAAATTAGTAGAGGCAAGAATTCATTATTTTGGATTCTTTTTCAGGTGGTTTGTTGATTTCCTTTTCTTTGAGGTACATTGTTAGGGACTTATTTGTTCCTTTGGAGGTGTCACGTTGTCTTGTTTTTCCATGCTTCTAGTGTCCCTACATTGATATTGTGCATTTAGCGGATCATTTGCCTCTTCCAGTTTAATAGGGTGGCTTTCGTAGTCAAAGACTTTCTCTTGGCAGTGTGTCCTAGGGTGTCAGTTGGATTGGCAGCCTTGGCTTTGGTTATAGTGGGTGCTTTAGTGGAGTGTCCAGGAGAGTAGCTTCTTAAGCTGTAATCTATATTGGTGGTGTGTGTGGATATCTCAGTGGCTTAGAATTCTGCAGGCTACTTGGAGGTGGGGTCACTCTTGACAGGCCTGCAGATGGGTGCACATGTTGTAACAGCAGAGCTGTGGTATCATTACTTTCTAAGGGCCATGCAGGCGTGGGACCGCCTAATGGGTGAGGTGTAGCATATTTGGTAGCAGAGCAAGGTACATGTCCTGCTCTGGGGGAGCAGGGCCAGGCCACATCAGTGGGCCCAGATGGGGTGACCATCAGTAGTATCCAAGGATTGTGGGGTGGACTTTGCAGAGCCTCCAGGGGCCAACCTGTTCAAGGTAGGTTGCCTAATTGCTTCCCAGGATAGAAGGTTGCCTGATTGTTATTCCCAGGGCCTCTGTGGGCCAAGTCACTCAGTATGGGCTGCCCTCGTACTCCTGGGGCCAGGGGACGGTGAGGAGGCCAGTTTGCGGGACTGAATCCATCAAGTTGCTGGTGGCAGCTGCTTTGCTGCTCCGTGAGGTCCTGGTGGGCAAAGTCTCACTACGGCACTGTGCAGTAGGAGCCTGCGTAAGGATGGAGACAATGTGGGCTGAGGTTTTTCTGTGATGAACAGTGACGTGGTAACTTGGCAGCTCCCCACACTGGGCTCAGGGCCTATGAGGGGCTCTATTCTTCTCCACTAGCAAGTGCTTCAGGTGTCTGCGGCATGAGTGGACTGCTTATCTTTTCTCTGCTGAGCAAAATCCCTCTTGGTTCAGGGTTGATCTCAAGAGACAGGATGTTAAATGTTATGTGCCACTTATTTTGAAAATAATATACTTTCCCCCATTGAAATACATTGGCATTATCATGGAAAATCATTTGACCCATGTTATGTGTCGTTCTTTTTTTGGACTTTTTTCTGTTCCATTGACTATATGTGAACATCTCAACATAATTTTCGGGTTGGCCTCTTAAGAGTCTTATCCTAAATGGGTCATATCCTCCTTGTTCTTTGTATATTGTATAATTTTGTATTGTATTCTGGATACTGTGAGTGTACATGGTGTAGACTCTGGGTCCTGTAGTATTCCTCTGATAGTTTTGTTTTATCTGTCGATCTAAGCTGTGTCACCTGTGAGCTGTAGTCATTCTTTTAACTTAATTCTGTCAGTTTAATTCTTTCAGCCTTTGCTGTATTTCTTTGAATCTAAAGACATCATTCAAGGAGAGTTTAGTCTGAGATACATGAAGTATTCATTCACAGAATTAAGAGATGCCCTTCTCTGGCTCTCTCCTTTGGGATTCTTTGCTCACTCTGGTGACACATAGTTCCCTATCTTCCTATATCTATTCTGTATTTCTTTGAGCCAGAAAGATGTCAGGATTTATATTGGAGGTTTTTATTTTTAGTTTTTGTTTTGGCAGTACTAGTGATTGAACCCAGGGTCCAGCACATATTAGGCACACACTCTACCACTGAGTTACATCTCCAGCCGCCCCCCCCTTTTTTGGCTGGGGGGTACTGGTGCACTCGACCACTGAGCCACACCCCCAGCCCTGTTTTGTATTTTACTTAGAGACAGGGTCTTTCTGAGTTGCTTAGCAGCCTTGCTTTTGCTGAGGATGGCTTTGAACCCAGGATCCTCCTGCCTCAGCACCATTGTCCCCAGCTGTCCCCCACCAGTGACTGGGATTATAGGCATGCATCACCCCCACTTGGCTGTTGTTTTCTTGGTATTTGTTCTAGGTTTACTGTATACATCTTTATAAATGTGAACCTTCAAATACCATTTTTACTTCACATGTAATGCAAGACTCTTAAAAGAATGTATTTCTTCTACCCCATCCTTTGTGCAATCGTTGTCATACATTTACTTTCACGCCTTTAAAACCCCATGGTATGATGTTTTCTTTGCTTCAAGTAGTTACTCTGTGGGAGTGGGTGGGGAAGTGGTAATGAGCATTGAATCCAGGTCCTTGTGTATACAATGCAAATGCTTTACCACTGAGCTGTACCCCACCCCAAAAATTGAAAAAAGAGTACTTTATATTTAATCATATATTTACCATTTCTAGTATACTTCATTACTTTGTGTAATCCAATTTCCACCTGGCATCATTGTCTATTAGAGGCAATGAATCCTTTTAGCATTTGTTGGTCTGAAAAAGTTTTTATTTCACCTTTATGTTTGAAATTTTTTTTTTTTAATTTTTAATTTTTTTACAGGATTTAGAATTCTGGGTTGATAGGTTTTGTTGTTGTTTGTTTGTTTTCTTTTTGTACTTGAAAAATGCCACTCAGTCTTCTGGTTTGTATAGTTTGTGGTGTGAAACTTGCTCCTTTTAATTTTTGATCTTCTTTATGTAATATTTTGACCCCTTCTTGCCACCTTTATCTTTGGTTTTTATAAGTTAGATTTTTAATGTGTCTAGTGGATGTTTCTTGATAAAACAAGATAAACAGGTATTTGTTCTGTTTTGGGAATCTGTAGTTTGATATATTAGTTTGGGGAGGTTTTCAGCCAGTCTGTCTTCAAATATTTCTTCATCTCTGTTCTTCTCTTTTCTTTCTCAGATTTCAGTTACAAATATATTAGACTATTTTATATTGTCCAAGAGCTTTTATTTTTTATTGATTTATTTTGTTATAGGTGGACACAGTATCTTTATTTTTATGTGGTGCAGAGGATCGAACCCAGGGCCTCATACATGCTAGGCGAGCGCGCTACCACTGAGCCCCAGCCCCAGCCCTGTCCAAGAGCTTTTGGATGTTCTTTTGTTTCTGTTTAGTTCTGTTTAGTTCATTTTTATTGACTGTCTTTAAGTTTGCTAATTCTTTCCTTAGCTGTGTCTAGTCTACTGATGAGATCATTGGAGGAATTCTTCATTTCTCATACATTTATTTCTATATTTCCATTTGATATTTGCTTCTAATTTTTGTATTTGCTAATCTGTTCATATGTTTTTCACCTTTTCCATTAGATTCTTTAACATATTAATCACTGTCTAAAGTCTAATAGTTGCAATACCTATATCATCTTTGAGACTGATGTATCTCATGTAGGGTTTCTGTTTTCTTGCCTTTTTTTTTTTTTTTGTCCTGTAATATATATAATTGACTGCTAAACATCATGTGTAGAATAGTAGAGAACGAAATAGTATTTGAATCTGGAAAAGGGCAGATCTTTTCTGTTAGGGAATTGAGTCAATTAATTGAGCTGGGTTTGGGTCTCGTTGGAGCTGTTGTTGTCTTTATTGCACCATGCTTCCATTTCCTCTTGTAGGCTGCTATCACCTGGTATTTAGAGTTGAGGCTGGGGTTCTAGAGGGTTTTTCTCTGTGTTCCTAAACCTACCCCTCCCTAAGCTTTCAGCTACCTCTGCATTGCCTGCACAGACAGATTATCTCTCCACATTCTCGTCCCCTGCCACTGGTAGAATGTTCTTGGTTTTGATTTTGGCAAGATTCACGGTAGAGGTAGATATTGTCTGGCCTAGCTTTAGTTTAAGGTGGAGTCTGTGTCTCTGTTTCTTAGTTCTTCTGCCCTTTCTCCTTACTGTAGCTAAACGGTCACATCCTTGTATGTATGGTTCTTTTGGAAAAGAGTTGCTACTTCCTCCCCGGCTATAATTGACCTCTTCTTATCAGTATGGGAACCAGGACCTAATAATGGTTTCTTGTCTCTCCTTAGAAGTACAGAATATTTTGTATTATTTAGTCTTTCTTGTGAGCATAGGAGAAGCCCATGGAAAAGACTTGCATAAAAGTGGGATGTATCCTTGTGCCTATGGTGGAAGTGCTCTTCTTTCAGATTTCTAAATCTCAAACAGAAGCAGAAGCAGACTGAGAGTGGTTTAATGTCCTCATCTATCAGCCCTTTTTTTTTTTTTTTTTTGGTCAGGGTTGGTTCTGAGGACTGAACTCAAGGCCTCATAAATGCCCTACCACTGAGTTACAACTCCAATCCTACTAACTTTTTTGTTTCTCTCATTTCTGAGTCTGTTTCTACTCTTTTTCCTGGTTACAGGTCAAATTTTCTTGCTTCTTTACAAGTCTGGTAATTTTTGTTTGCTATCATACCTTGGCCCTAGATTTTTTATATTCCTTTGAAGAGAGTTTGATTTTTTTTTTTTTTCTTTTCCTGGCATGCAATAAGTTACCAGATTACTCTGGTCCTTTCAGTATTCGTTTTTAAGCTTTTAGGATAGTTTAGAGTAGTTTTTCTCTAGAATTAATTTAGTTAGCCCCTAAACCATGGCCTATTTGAGTTCCCCTTATGAATTCCATGTAGATTCAGGGAGGTGTTTTTATTCTGGTTGGAGGAAAGTTGAATGGTTCCATAATCCTGTTGGAACTCTGAGAGTTGTTCATTTACAGTCCCTTACCTCATAATAGTTCTTTCCTTAGGTTGTTGATTCAATCAGAATTCAAGGTGACCCAGTGAGGATTTTTTTGAGTTCTTCCTTTCTTTAGCTCTTTCTTGTATTTTCAGTCTTGCTAATTCTAGCTACTTTGGCCTCCTTGAACTCCAGTCTGTCTATTAAACCTAGTGAAGTTGCCAAATTCAGTTTGGGTGATCCTCCCTGAGATATGCTTTAGAAGTTACTTCTAACCAGAAAGCTAAGATTATATATAGTAGGCCTCTGCTTGTTTCCATTTTCTCAGGGACCACAATTCTTAGATGCCTGTTGCCCAGTGTCTGAAAAATAGTTATTTCCTGTTTTGCGTCTAGTTTTCTATTTGTTTATAGTGAGAGGTTAGTTACAGACCACCTGGAAGTTTCCAGATTGGGATTTTCTTGTAAAAATAGAATATTTTATATTAGGGATAATTCAATTCCAAATTGATTTTTTAGGGCTGGGGTTTGTGGCTCAGTGGTAGAGCACTTGCCTGGCACGTGTGAGGCACTGGGTTTGATCCTCAGCACCACATAAAAATAAATAAAATAAAGGTATTGTGTCTGTCTACAACTAAAAAATATTTTTAAAAAAAGAAATTGATTTTTAAATATTCTTGACTTTAAAAGAAATAATGAAACACTACTTCATATTTTATAGGAAAATTAATTCCAAATGGATTAAGGACTTAAATGACAAAATAAAAAATTTAAAGCTCTTAGTAGAAAATATTGGTGTAGCTTTTAGATCTTGGTGATAGAAAAAAAGTTTTTTTAAGATACAACAGTTATTTATGAAAAAAGATTGATAAATTTAAACTATTAAAGTAAGAGATCTTTAAAATTCAAAATTTCTTTTAAATAAACTGAAAGTGCTGGTGACAAGTTGGAGTCAATATTCACAATACACATAACTGAAAAAGATTATGTCAAGAACATATAGAGTTGGACATGGTGATGTATGCCTAGTCCCCACTATATGGAGGCTGAAACAGAAGGATTGCTTGAGCCCAGGAGTTTGGGAGCAGCCAGGGCAACATAGCAAGACTTTGTATGAAAAACAAAATGAAAAAACAAACAAACAGAAAAACTACAAATACATGGAAAAGCACAAATATCCAGTATGTAGCAGGTAAAACACATGAATTGGTATTTTACAAAAAATAAACTCGTGTGGCCAATAAATGTAGGAAGACATGTTTGGCATCTTTAATAACTAAGGAAATGTAAGTTAGGACCACAAAGATAACTTTTCACACCCCTTCATTAGCAAAAATTGAAAGGATCTTTTTATACACTACTGAAAGGGGAATAAATTGGTGCAACCACTCTAGCTTACAGTTTGACATTAATATCCTGAAGTAGAATGTGCATATATATTTTAACCCTGCTGTTGCACTTTCAGGTAGTGTACTTAGGAATATCTCTTCTGTATGTACAACAGGAAGCATGTATACAAATGCATATGGCAGCATTATTTTTTTTTTAATAATATTTATTTTTTAGTTTTTGGCAGACACAACATCTTTGTTTGTATGTGGTACTGAGGATCGAACCCGGGCCGCACGCATGCCAGGCGAGCGCGCTACCGCTTGAGCCACATCCCCAGCCCCATGGCAGCATTATTCACAATGAATAGCAGAGAGTCAGAAACAACCCAGTTCTCATCATTCAGAGAACCGATTAAAAAGAAAGAAATATGATGTATGCATACAACAAAATGCCATGGAAGATGGAAGATGGAAGAAATGACAAAGATATTAACACTGTGGATGTAGACTAATGTTAAGTGCTAAGAGTAAATCCCTAGACGTCTCATTCATTGTGGTACTCTGGGTTGTAAGGGCGATCTGGCTGTCTCGTTGGTTGCCAGGATTGATTTGACTGAGCTGGCTGACAACTGTCCCCTTGTCCCCTTACCATTCCATGTGTGTCCCTCTTGAAGCTACTTTATTATCTTCAATTAGTTGAAGAGGATGACCTTCCCTGAGAGAGAAGGGTTGTTCTTTGGTCAAGACTGCATCGGTTGGTGAAATGAGTTGGACATCATTACCCTGGGTACATGTATGATTGCACAAATGGTGAACTCTACATCATGTACAACCAGAGAACTGAAAAGCTGTGCTCCATTTGTGTATGATAAATCAAAATGCCTTATGCTGTCTTGTGTAACTAATTAGAACAAAGAAAAAAAAAAGACAGCATCAGTAACTGTGCTCCCCTGCTAGAATCTCCAAACTCTCAACATGATACTCTGTTTTTATAGAATTAAAATACCTGTAAAAGCTAAAATAGAAGATAAAAATTTACGAAATATATATAAATGCAAAAACAAAGCAACAACCATAAGAAGAAAAGCAGTCAGGCCCAGTGGCATATGCCTGTGGTTCCAGTTACTCAGGTGGCTGAAGCAGGAAGATCACCTGAGCCCAGAGCCTGGGAATATAGTGAGATCCTGTCTCAAAGGAAAAATAAATAGAAAGGGGGTAGAACAAGCGGGGGGGGGGGGGGGAGAAAAAAGGAAGGGATTGATGAAAATGGTTGATATGATAGCTTCTATCCAAGCTTAAAAATACTATCCATGCTTAAAAATTGATAATTGCCTTTGAAAATGTTTAAGAGTATAATGGAGGTAATTTTATCTTCAAAAATAAGATCATATCCTCCTTGAAGATAGTAGCTCTCTTTTGTACATACAGCTTTTGGCATGTTTATTAAAAATAAGTCTTGTTTTAATTGGCTGGGATTGTGGCTCCGCAGTAGAGCACTTGCCTAGCAAGCATGAGGCACTGGGTTCAATCCTCAGTACCACATAAAATAAAAGGTTATGTGTCCACCTACAGCTAAAAAACAAATATTTAAAAAAAAAGTCTTGTTTTAAAATGGTCTCTAACATAGTCTCTGTTAAGTGCATAGAAATACCACCTAAACAATATCCATTGAGCCTGATATTAGATGATTCTGTGATTTAATTTATAGTAAGTAGGCTTTTCTTTGTTCTTCTGCCTCACCAGGTGTACAATGTTTACATGGCAGGGAGGCAGCTGTGTTCTAAGCGGTACCGGGAGTTTGCCATCCTACACCAGAACCTGAAGAGAGAGTTTGCCAACTTTACATTCCCTCGACTTCCAGGAAAGTGGCCATTCTCATTATCAGAACAGCAGTTAGATGCTCGACGTCGGGGGTTGGAAGAATATCTAGAAAAAGGTAAGCTAGCCTATTAAACTCTACCATCCTGAATAGACATAAGTTCTAGTATAGATAGTGCAACTCCTGTACTGCATGGCTGTTTCTTGAAACTCAGTAGTCAAAGTGAGTCAAGTTTCTGACTATGAGGGTTGAATGATCTGAGCTTTGAAAACTGAAATGTCCAGCACAGTGATTAGTAGCTTGTTTTAATGGCTCATTGAGCCTTTAACAACAGAAAAACAAATAATTTGTTTTTGAAGCATTGATGGTCCTTAATGGACCTTATTTATAGGATCATACTATTTGCCAGCAAACACATAGAAATTGGGAACTAAGTGAGCAGTATTAAGATGTTTTCATTTAAATGATTCTTGTTTCACTAGCATATCTTACATGAAAATGCCTTATTCCTTTTACAAGTATTCATGGGTAGATTTGCTGAAGTAATCCAAAAGTCCCCTTCTAAGCAAGCAGAACTTTTGCAAGTTTTTAATCTCAGAACTTCCAAGTGATACATTGGGAGTCTATGGATATGAATGTCAAAATATTTGTTTCTCTAGAAAGGCAGAGAAATGACACAAGTCTCCTCAATGAGGTAGTTCACCTTGTGGCTCCAAAACAGAAGAGGCCTTGCCTTGCTACATTATAGAGTTACCTTACTTTCTAGCTGTGCAGTAGGTCTTGCTTTAAAATATTAGTTGAACAGAATAATGGCCATATGTGATGTTTAGTAATTCTGTGTCCTTACGTCCTCGTGTAAGAACTAATTGACCTACTTGAATTTTTTAAAAATTTTGGTAGGGATCCTTATCCCTGAAGAAAAATCATTTCCCCCACAGAAGGTAATGGAACTCCTCATCTGTTTTTAGCTTTTCCTAACATGAACTGGCCTCTCCAACACAGCCCTAGGGAAATGAGAAAGGGTGCATTTTTTTTTTTTAATCAAATGAAGTAAAATCATCAGTGTAATTTACCATCCTCTTGAGAGTGTCAGGAAATTAACTTTCTTAGATTTAGACGATTAGCTATCTACATGCCTGCTTTCTCTCCTCCTTTCCTCCCTTGCTCTCCCACCCTTTTTTCTTCCCTCCCTCCCTTGCTCTTCCTCCCTTTGTGTTTTTTTTTTTTTAATTATTGTTTTGAAGCTAACGTCAGTGAGGTGAAATGATGTGCTCAGCTTAATACTCAATTAAAAGTTTATTGTTCTCTGACCTGTTCCTAGGCCAAATAGATATTTTTTCTCTAGTGTTTCAGTTTTTTATTTGGTTCATTCTTAATTGACCCTTTTTTTCCACTGCCTCTTTTCCCTCATGTTCTGTTGTTTTGGATATTAATAGGTCATACAAGACTGCACAGTAGATTTACTGTACTTTAATTTTTTCTTTTTTGATATGTTTAATATTTTTAGCAAAATTTTGTATTTTCTATTATTCTTCTGTTCTAGATCATAATTAGATGAATATATGTTATGCCTTAAAAATCTCATACATCAGGGGGCTGGGGTTGTGGCTCAGTGGCAGAGCACTTGCCTCACACATGTGAGATACTGGGTTCGATCCTCAGCACCACATAAAAATGAATAAACAAAATAAAGATATTGCATCCATCTGTAACTAAAAAAATATTTTAAAAAAAATCTCATACACCAGGGTACATGCTGCCTTCTCATTGCTTGTCACTAATGATTTGATTTTAAATCTTGCTATGTTCTTGATCTTATGTTCTTGATTTTGGGGCCTTTTGCTAGATTCTGTCTTTGTTTTCTCCAGTGTGTTCAATACGAGTCATTGGTGAGAGTGACATCATGCAGGAGTTCCTGTCAGAGTCAGATGAGGTAGGTGAATACCCCCTTTAATAATTGTTCTCCTCTTAGCTCCTTAAGGGGAAAAATAAGTCAAAGATATCAATTATGGGTTGGATTTCAATAAACTCTCCAAATGACTATTTCTTTTACCTCTTTTCCATACATATCCTGCTTATCTACCCTTTAAGACCTGGTGTCAGGTCTACCTTCTCGTTGAAGCCTTTTTAATGACTCAGGTCATCAATTTTTCATTTCATGAAGAATTTCTGCAGTCAGTACCACTCAGTTATTACCTTCTTGCTATCTCATTCTCTAATTTTTATACATATAATCAGTTTGTCACTTTATATTTTTAGCTTACAAGAGTGTGAGCTACCTGTAGGTAAGAGCTAAATCTTGATCATCTTTATATTACAGTGCCTTACCACAGCATCAAGCATGTTGTAGGTGCCTAATAAATATTAATTGAGTAGAAGAATGAATATGTAATACTAATATATCATTCACTAGTTATTTCATATGTATATGCCTTGTTTTTTTCCAATTAGATCTTGAGTTTCTTCTAGATAAGGGCTTATAATTAAGTACAATGGTCCCCCTTATCCATGGTTTTGCTTTCTACAGTTTCAGTTACATGTGGTCACCCATGTTCTGAAAAATATTAAATATAAAATTCCAGAAACAAACATTTCATATGTTTTAAATTGTGTGCTATTCCCAGTAGCATGATGAAGCCTGTGCCACTGGGATCTGAATCATCCTTTGTCTAGCATATGCACTCTGTATATGCCACCTGTCTATGAGCCACTTAGGAGCTGGGTAAATTATCAGATTGAGTGCCCGGATATCACAGTGCTTATATTGCAAGTAATCCTTATTTTATAGGAGTGCTGATGCTAGCAATTCAGATATATCTAAAAGGAGTCATAGAGTGCTTTCTTTAAGTTTGAAAGGTAAAAGTTCTTCACAATAAGAAACATTTTTTAAAAATCATATCCTGAGGTTGCTAAGGTCTAGCGTAAGAATGAATCATCTATCAAAGATATCTATTATGAAGAAGGAAAAGGAAATTTATGCTAACCTGGGCATGGTGGTTCATGCTTTTAATCCCAGCAACTTTGGAGGTGGAGGCAGGAGGATCACAAGTTTCAGCCCAGCCTCAACAACTTAGGGAGACCCTGTATCAAAATAAAAAAATAAAAAGGGCTGGGGATGTGGCTCAGTGGTTATACACTCCTGGATTCAATCCCTGGTAGCAGAAAAAAAGGAAGAAGAAGGAAAATTCATGCTAGTTTTGAGGTGGCAATTCAAACTGCAAAAGGTATGAGCACAATGCATGATAAATGAATAATGAAGAAGGAAAAGGCATTATAGGATTTAGTATTATCCTTCTGTCATCCACTGGGAGTAACGGAGACTACTGTAATTCTTGGGATGTTTTAGGCAATGAATAGTAATTTTTTAAAAAGTGGTGAATGAAGATGGACTGATTGCTAAATAGTTATTTATCTCTAATAAAAATTACAAGGTCAGGACTGGGATTGTGGCTCAGTGGTAGAGTGCTTGCCCTAGCATGCATGAAGCACTGGGTTTGATTCTCAGCACCAAATATAAATAAGTAAATACAATAAAGGTCCATCAAAATCTAATAAAACTACTTTTTTAAAAATTACAAGGTCAAACATTTGTTAAAAGAAACAGATTAGTCATTAAAATCAGTATGAGGTGATTTTATTTTATTTTATTATTATTTCTTAAATTTTTGGTGCTGGGGATCAAACCCAAGGTTTCACACATACTAGGCAAGCACTCTGCTACTGAGCTATACACACACCCCCCCATAAGTATTTCTTTTGAATTAAAGAGAATAAGAATTGTTTACTCTTTGCTAGAAGAAAATTGGGCATTAAACTAGTTCAAAACCAAGTCCCATTTTTCCTTTTAAAAATGTCCCGATTAGGGGCTGGTGTGTGGCTCAGCGGTAAAGCGTTTGCCTTGCACGTGAGAGGCCCTGGGTTCGATCCTCAGCACCACATAAACATAAATAAATAAAATAAAGATATTGTGTTCAACTACAACTAAAAAATTTTAAAATGGGGCTGAAGCTATAGCTCAGTGGTAAAGCGCTCACCTCACATGTGTGAGGCACTGAGTTCAAACCTCAGCACCACATAAAAATAAATAAATATACTGTGTTCATCTACAATGAAAAATATACATAAAAATATTTTTTAAAAATTTTTTTAAATTGTCCCGATTATTTCAGAGTTCAGAAAGGAACTTAGGATAGATACCCTTTGAGCCAGACTATATTCTTAACCCTTAAGACCAGAGAATATTTGCTGGAATTACTGCTTTCAGTTGTTTTCTTTCTCATTTGTGAATTCTGAATGGGTGACAGAAGTGAACCAAAAATCTCATCTGTGTTTGACCTAGACTGCTTCACACGATTGTCTGTTTTGAAATGTGAACACATTGGCTTCAATATGCTTCTTTTTTCCCTTTTCATCTTAAAGGTTAACTTCTGCTGCAGTCTGAAGTCAGTTTTACGACTTGTAAATATATTGACTTTTAAGATGTCATTTTCCCCTTTTTATTGGAACTCACTTCCTCTCCATCACATGTCTATTGTTTAGCTAACATGTTACAGGGAGAGTGAGGATTTATACTGGGTCATAAATTCTTTCTCTGTGTCTTTTTCTCCAGAACTACAATGGTGTGTCTGATGTAGAGCTGAGAGTAGCATTACCAGATGGAACAACAGTTACCGTCAGAGTTAAAAAGAACAGTACTACAGACCAAGTATATCAGGTAAGTCATACTTGAACACATTGATCTGACATTGGATAGTGTGAAACTAAGAAACATAAATTAAATGAATTAATACATATGAAGTGAATAGAGTATCAGGCACATAATCAGTTTATTAAATTATTGTTATTAATATAAAAGAATTTTGCCCTCCTTGAAAAAATAGTACGTAAATATCCCAAGGTATAGGAGCTAATGCCCCTCCTCTTTTTGATTTTACTATTCTTTTTACTTATATTAAAATAGAATTGTAAAAATTCTCCATATACTATATTATTTATTTGTTTATTTATTTAGGTGCTGGGGATTGGATCCGTGAGTGCTTTACCACTGAATTACATCCCTATCTTTTTAGGATTTTTATTTTTTTAATTTGGAGACAAGTCTTGCTAAGTTACTGAGGCTGGCCTTGAACTTGTGATCTTCCTACCTCAGCTTCCCCCGTCTGTGGTATTATAGGCATGTGCCACTGGTCTTAGCATCCCTATACTCTTTTTAAAAATCCTCCTTCCTTTCTTTTTTTGCAGTCCTATGGTTTGACCCCAAGGCTTGTGTATACTAGGCAAGTGCTCTACCACTGAGCTACATTCCCAGTTCTCACCACTTACGTTTAATAATTATCAAGATTTTGCCACATTTTTACCATGTATCCTTTTTTCCTTTACATTTAAGGGTTCCTAGCAAAATCCATATTATTAGACCTATGTGTACTTCAGTATACATCTAAAAAATATGAACATTCTTCTTACATAAGCACAACATTATCAGACCTAAAAAATTAGCACCATTTTCTTTCCAAAGTCAGATTTTTCTATTTATCTGAAGTGAATATTTACAGTTCGTTTGTTAAAAATCTGGATCTAAACAAGGTTCTTATACCACATTTGATATACATGTTTGTTTGGTTTTCTAATATAGAGCAGTCTCCTTGGCCTCCCCAACCTTTTTCACACCATTATTTTATTGCAGAAATTGGGTCAGTGTCCTGTGGAATGTTCCACATTCTGAATTCATCTGTTTGTTTCCTAGTGGTGTCATTTAATATGTCCTTCTTTCTGCCTATATTTTCTATAAATGAGTTTTGTTCTAGTGGCTTGATTAGTTTCAGGTTCTGTATTTTTGGTACAAATACCATAATTAGTGTAATATATTATCATTACTTCACAACAGGCAGTACACAATATGTGGTTATTCCACTTTTAGTAGTAACAAGAATAATCAGTAGGTTTAGTGGTAATCTGATTTTTCCATTGTAAAATTGCCCGTTGTTCTTTTATCAAATGAGTGAGTCCAGAATTATTGCCTTCACCAATGATTTCATAAAGGTTGCATAGTTCTGGTTTTCTAATTATCTCATTTCTTTATATAGCCAAAGTTCTTTTTTTGTTTGGTTGATTTTTGGTTTTTGGTACCAGGGATTGAACTCAGGGGCATTCCACTACTAAGCCATATTCCTAGCCCTATTTTGTATTTTATTTAGCGGCAGGTCTCACTGAGTTGCTTAGTAGCCTCGATTTTGCTAAGGCTGGCTTTGAACTCACGATCCTCCTGTCTCAGCCTCTGGAGCCCCTGGGATTGCAGGTGTGCACCACCACTCTAGGTCACCAAAGTTCTTTGTACATATCTTTTTATTAGCAACTAAGGTTGTTTAGTTATCCTAAATGCAGTTTGTGGGAAAGGATAAATATTTAATTCTTTTCTTTTATTGACAATTTTCAGTGTAAAGAATTGGGACCCTACTTGATTCCAATGATGTCCAATGAGATGATTGTTACATTTTATTTTATTATTTTATTATTATGATTATTTTATTTGTTCTAATTAGTTATACATGACAGTAGAATGCACTTTGATGGATACATCAATGTACATAGGGTAGTAATGTCTCATTCTTTCTACTATGCTTCCTACTCCTATACCCCCTCCCCCTCTTTATTCCCCTCTACTTAATCTAAAGTAACTCTATTCTTCCCTAGCTTCCTCTTTATTGTGAATTAGCATCCGCATTTTTGCATTTAATTTTTTAAAATATTTTTAGTTGTAGATGGACACAACACAATACCTTTATGTTATTTTTATGTGGTTCTGAGTATCAAACCCAGTGCCTCATGTGTGCCAGGCCAGCACTCTATCACTGAGCCACAGCCTAGCCCCACATTTTATTTTTTAATGTCATGTAGGTTTTTAAATTAGCTGTGATTTAATCATGTATTATTTTTTTGATGCTCCTCTGGGTTGTTTTTGTTGTTGTTGTTGTTTGTTTTGGTACCAGGGATTGAATTCAGGGGTGCTTAACCACTGAGTCACATCCCCAGTCCTTTTTTGTATTTTATTTAGAGACAGGGTCTCACTAAATTGCTGAGATCCTTGCTAGTAAATATAGCTTTGAACTTTGGATACTCCTGCCTCAGTCTCCCAAGCTGCTGGGATTACAGGCTCAGGCACCGTGCCTGGCAAACGAGTCCATTTTTGGCCAGTGGATGTTCCTTCATACCTGCAACTGTTTATTCTTGATGCAGTCCATTAATTTATGATGTCATTCTTCCTTTTTTTTGGTATAACAAGATATTCTGTGCTCATCTTTGTACATTTCTTACCCTAGATCTATAATAAGTCATTTCTCTAAGGAATCTTGGTTCTTTTTAGTGAGAAATGGTATTTAAAGATCATATGCTGGGTATAATCCTTGCTTGTAGTCCTTTTGTATGCCTTTAGACCTAACTATCAGGATTTTCAGTGAGACAAGCAGGTTTCTGGGTATCTGTGCTTATTTCTCCTTTATAGCAAACAAAAATATATTTTTCTCATACATTTATTCATCTATTGTATATCATGACAAAGGACAAATGTAGAATATATAAAAATAAAAATAGGCAATTTTGAAAATTATACAATGATGGAGTAATTGCCAAGAAAATGCTTCTTTGTTTTCTTTCTTTGCGTTTCTCAATTTTTTAAGCCTAGGTTATATATATATATATATATATATATATATATATATATATATATATATATATTTTCTTAATTTGATATATTTGTTATGCATGACAGTAGAATGCATTATGATACATCATACATAAATGGAGTATAACTACTCATTTGTCTGGTTGTACATGATGTAGAGTTACACAGGTAATGTAATCATGTATACACATAGGCTAATAATGTCTGATTCATTCTATTATCATTTCTACCCCCATGCCCGCTCCTGTCCCTTCACTCCCCTTTGTTTAGCCCAAATTACCTCTGTCCCACCCCCCCCAACCCCCATTGTGGATTAGTGTCCACATATCAGAAAATATTTAGGCCTAGGTTTTTTGGTTTTTTTTTTAAATACTTTTTCTCCTGTGCTAGTACTGAGACTTTTAGCTAGAAGATATTTTCTAAACCTTGAGTGCATTTCGGTTTCTATTCAGTTCAGTACAAAATGGTATTTTAATTCCCAGTTCCCATAACACATCAGTGATGAACTTAGGCTTGATATTCGAACAGATAGGAGAAGAAGGGATATAATTATCTTTGCTTTTCTGGGGTACTAATAGTCAGCAGTTTTATCTTGTTAAGTTAATACCTTATTTATATCAGGATTGATCTTAAAAAGGGATTTTGTTACTATTTTTGCTTTGTTGTTTGTATGTAATTTCAATTTTCATTTATTGCACATGGAATCTTTCGATTTATTTTTTGTCATGTTAAGACCTTAGTTCCTGGAGAGAAGGACTGATCATTGTTTAATATGCCTCTTGTCACAATATTTTTTATTTGTATGTACTTACCAAGTACATTTCTTATAAGATATTTAAGAAGATCTTTGTGTAATATTTCATAGGAAAACTGATATAACAAAAAAAAAAAACAACTGTTACTAGCTTGTATTGGAAAGGAGAAACTCAGATCACAACTGGGTTAAATAAAGGAATTTTTTTTCCTTTTCTTGATATATCTGTATACATGTGTGCATGTACACTTACAGAGGATAGCTCTGCCTGGGCATGGTGGTACAGGCATACACTATACTCCCAGCAACTCAGGAGGCTGAGGCAGGAGGATCACAAGTTCAAGACCAGCCTCAGCAACTTAGTGAGATTCTCAGCAACTTAATGGGATGCTATTTCTAAATAAATAAATGAATAAATAAATAAATGGGGGGGGATGCTAGGGATATAGCTTAGTGTAAAATAAGTACAAAATAAAAAATAGTACAAAATAAAAAGATAACTCTGAACCAGATAGTTTTTATGAAACCAAAATGGGCTGCCCTCTCCCCACTCCCCTCTTCACATGCGTTCATTGTCTGATTTAGTTTTCCTGAAACTATTCTCTCCTGCTTAAACTTTAGGCTATTGCAGCAAAGGTTGGCATGGACAGTACGACAGTGAATTACTTTGCCTTATTTGAAGTGATCAATCATTCCTTTGGTAAGTGCTAGTGGCTGATATTGTTTTATTTGGGTATTTTAGTCTAATACCATTGGATAGAAAATAGCTTGAAGACAAGCGAGATCCCACTCATCAGAACTATCTACAATAACCAGACCAGGCCAATCTTGTTAGTTCTGGTCATAAAGATGCATGATTGCTGTTGATTCTTCTGCCTCTGTTGTCAGTACAAAAAGGTTTTTACACTTTCATGAGGTTCTTCTAAATCAGAGGTTCAAAATTCATATATTCTAATGAAATAGCCTTAAAAAGGGGAAGTTCTCTTTAACCACATGTGGTTTCAATATACTTTATGTTTTTTGTAAAGATTTTTAAGAATAGTTTTTTGTTTTCAGAAGTTAGAGATTCATTGATTAAAAGCCTTTGTTTTAATGCTTATGTTTAAGTTTCTGTGTGAATAAATTTCCTCTTCCTAGAAAGTTATATTGCATAATGGCAGGAATTTTTTATTTTATAAAAGTTGGGATGGTGGTCACATGGGATTGCATCGAGACTACACAGAAGAGGGTATCTGAGGACTTGCTCTGAAAGACATGGATTTTTTTACACTTCATGGATCTTTTCCACATCCTACACAGGGTTAAGACTAGAAATATCAGGCCTTCCTCATCCCAGGAGAAGGGGTGATAAATATGGGGAGCCTTGCCATCCCTGGTCAAGGTAGAGCAACTTTGGTTCCTCCAAAGCAGTTGTGTCCCTATTATTACTTGTCTTCCCAACTCTCAACAGCCTAACTAGGAAGTTGTAAATTATGTTACAAAATAATACTAGGATATCTAGGATGCTAGAGTACCAAAATACTTGGATTCTAATCTTATCCCTTTGTTAGCTTGAGGTTTCACTTTGTATAAAATGAGAAATATTAAATCTGTCTTTCACAATGTTTTAAAGCCAAATAGACATCAAGAATATGTCTATTTGGCTTTAAAACATCTATTTATTTATTTGTTTGTTTATTTATATGTGGTACTGAAGATTGAACCCAGGGCCTCACACATGCCAGGCAACTGCTCTACCACTGAGCAACAACCCCAGCCCCAAGTGGTGGTGTTTTATCCTGCTGTGCACTGTTAGGGAGAAGTAATATTATACAGAACACACTTTTTTCTGTGATGGAAGCCTTAGGGTTTCAGGGATGGGGTGGGATGGGAAGAGCTTTTCAGGTCTTAATAAAAAGTTCGTTGAGAATGGCCACAGGAGAGTTTGTGAGTGCCCATAGTTGGGTAAGAGGAGAGGCTTGCTCTGAAGATGTTCAGATAATGGATCAGGTATTTTAACTCAGTTTGGAGTTCATGCTGTCCACAGAGTCATCATGTTAACTGAAGGAGCCTCCATTCAAGTGATAAATTTCAGTCAGTTTGAGGCTTGATTGGTCATAGTTACAGTTAGCAGGGATATGTTTAGCTAAATACATGGTTATTTTGTGTTCCCATGGCAGAGCTCCTTGGTGAAATTGAGCCGATGCTTTGGTCAGTGATAACATACCATTCTTGATCTGCCTGGCATAGTTCATACTAGGAAAATTCCTTATATCAGCTTTCTTTGTTTTGTCTTTTCTCCAGTACGTAAGCTGGCTCCCAATGAGTTTCCTCATAAACTCTACGTCCAAAATTATACATCCGCTGTGCCAGGCACCTGCCTGACTATTCGAAAGTGGCTTTTTACAACAGAAGAAGAAATCCTCTTAAATGACAATGACCTTGCTGTTACCTATTTCTTTCATCAGGTGGGTGAATTGATCTTCCTGAAAATCCTGGTTTCTTTTTCTGTTTGTTATAGTTGGTAATTTGCCAATTCATTGTGAATCCTTGGGTAAGCCACTTTGTTCCTGGGTCTGAGTTATATTTATAAAATTTCTATCCTATTTTACAAAAGATGTCATAAGTTTTAGAGGTAAAATAATTTTTAAACAACAGGAAATGAGCATTATGGCTGGGTGTCTGTTCAGAATTCTTTTTTTTTTTTTAAGATAGAAGAGAGAGAATTTTTTAATATTTATTTTTCAGTTTTCGGTGGACACAACATCTTTATTTTATTTTTATGTGGTGCTGAGGATCGAACCCAGTGCCCTGCGCATGCTAGGCGAGTGTGTTACCGCTTGAGCCACATCTCCAGCCCTGTTCAGAATTTTTTTCATCAATATTATATATACTGTGTGGGAAAAATAAACTACTTGTTTCCCCTCTTCTCTCATCCCATAGTCAGTATAGGAATAGGGATTGCTTCCCTCTAGCAAGCAAGCAATTTTACAGTGGATACCAGCTGGGCATTGTTAAATTTAACTCAGTTCTAAGGCTGTCTACCTGGAGATAATATCAGGATCCCAAAGGTCATGGCCTCAGTTCCAGGTCTGCCCTCACTTTTGACCCAGTTACAAATCCTGGCCTCTGAACCAACTACAAGTAGGTGGTCATCCGCCTTCTCAGGTTTGATTAATTTGCTAGAGCAGCTCACAGAACTCAGGGAAACACTTTACTTAACATTTACTGGCTTATTATAAAGAAATTTTAAAGGCTACAAGTAAGCATAAAATGAGAGACATATAGAGACATACAGGGCAAGGTCTGGAAAGGTCTGGAAAGGTGTGGAGTGCAGAAGCTTCCATCTTCCTGCCCCCTCCTGGCACATGGATATGTTCTGTTTACCTCCCTATGAATCTCCATGTATTCAGTAGTCCAGAAGCTCCCAGAACCCTCTCCTTTGGGCTTTTGTGGTGACTTTTATTACATGGGCATAATTGAAGTATAGACAACCATGTCAAAATGGAATTGGACAAAAATACTACAATCTAATGCTAATAGACCAAGAGGGAATACCCGGCAAGGCTTGTTTGTTCAGATTCTTCTTGGCCGCTCTGTGCAGCATTCCTTCCTGATGGACTCCATCTGAAATGGGGATCTTATTATCAGAGAATTTTTTTTTTTTTTTAATTTTTAAATTTTGGGACAGGGTCTCACTAAGTCGCTGAGGCTGGCCTTGAACTTGGAATCCTCTTTCTTCACCCTCCTAAGCTGGTGGGATGATAGGATTGTAGGTATGTATCACTGCTCCTGGCTTGAGAATTTCCTTATGGCCAACTTTGACACAGAAAAACCAAGGAATTATATTACTTCTACTCAATTTTTCAGATCATGCAGTATATCTTAATTTTCTACCATCAAAGATGAGATACTTGTTTTCTTCCTCCCCCATTTCCATTCTCATTACATACCCATATGACTAGAAGATAAATCTGAGAAAGTTCTGGAAAAAATAGACCAAGAAAACAATTAAAAATGTGAGAGATAAGATATTGACACAATGGGTCAGAACAAGAAGTCCCTTATCAGAATATTAAGAGTTCCAAAAGGAGAGTCAAAAAAATAAAAATTAGATATTATCAATATAACAATTCAAAAAACCAGATCAGAAAAGACACAGATTTCCCATACAGGACTCAACATAATAAATGAAAATAAATCCACAGCACTCAACATAATAAATGAAAATAAATCCACAGCAAGCCTTGTGTTTGTGAAATTTAAGACTAATGGATTTTGGATTTTTTTAAATTAAATTTTATTTTTTTGGTACCAGGGATTGAACCCAGGGGCACCCAGCCACTGAGCCACATCCCCAGCCCTATTTTTGTATTTTATTTAAGACAGGGTCTCACTGAGTTGCTTAGCACCTTGCCATTTGCTGAGGCTGGCTTTGAACTCGAGATCCTCCTGACTCAGCCTCCTGAGCTGCTGGGATTACAGGCCGGTGCCACTGTGCCCAGCAAGACTGATGGAGACAAAAAAAAAAAAAAAAAAAAAAATTATATAGGCTTCTGAAAAGAAAAGAAAAAGTCACATAATGACCAGGGTACAGTAGTCAGTGGCAGAGTGCTTGTCTTATGCAAAGCCCAGGATTCAGTCCCTAGGACTGAAAAGAAAAAAAAGCCACACAAAATGGTACAGTAATAAGAACATCCCCACCTCCAGCCCGCCGCCGGCTCTCAGTACTGGACTTCACACATGCTCGGCATGCACTCACTCTACCACCAATTAATTACAAGAACACAGAAAATTAAGCAAATGAAGAAGGAGGATAAAATTAGCTGAGGAAAAGCAAAATGTTATAAAAGAGATGAAAACTAAAAATAGTATCTATTATGTGACTTTGCTGTAAATTTCATAATTATTAGAGCAATAATCATAAACACTGAATATTATCTAACAGATATTATAATTTGACTCTACTATGGGGATGAGAAAGATGAAAAGGATACAGGTATGTGGTGGGAATGAAAGAGGAAAAAGCTAGTGTGAAAAATTAAGAGATGCTGCATACACAGATAGTCTATATTTTGGATTTTCTGTTGATTTCTGCTTTTATTTTTGACTCAACATCCCCTATTTTTTTTCCCAAGTTTTTTTTTTTTTTTTGTACCGGGGATTGAACCCAGGGGCACTTAACCATTGAGCCACGTCCCTAGCCCTTTTTTAAAATAATTTTTAATTTTGAGTCAGGGTCTTGCTAAGTTGCTGAGTGCCTCATTAAATTGCTGAGGCTGGCCTTGAACTTTCAATCCTCCTGCCTCACCATCCTGAGCCACTGGGATTACAGGCATGTGCCACTGCACCCATCCTAGGTCAGTTTTTGAGGTTGGTGCTTGACACACTTCTGAAAGGAAGTCTAGAGGGGTTTTAGGAATGTCTACCATGTTTGCAGGAGCACTCTTAGCACCAAAAGCTCCCCATTTTGGTTATTATTTATTTGTGTGATACTATGATACTATTGTGTGATAATATTTCATAAAGCTAAGCCTTCTGTATTAATCAGCTTCATGTTACTATAACAGAATACCTGAGGTGATTAATTTAAAGAGAAGAGATTCATTTTGGATTACAATTCTGGAGGTTTCAGTCCAAGATTGGATAGCCTCATTGCTGTGGGCTTCTGGCCAGGGCAGCATCTCATAGCAGGAGTGCATGATGGAACAAATTGCTTGTCATGAACCATGAAGCATTTAGAGAAAGGAAGAGACTGCGGTCCTAAAGTACCATTTGAGAGCAAGTCCTCAATGACCTATGCCCCATCTCCCAAAGGTTCCTCCGTCTCCTAATAGTGCCACCCAGGGGACCAAGCCTTTAGCACAGGCCTTTGGGGAACATTCAACATCCATCTACATATAGCACCCTCCTCTTTTAAAACACTCAGTAGTCTTGCCCATTTTACTTGTGATTTACCAAATGATTTTTATCCCATTTTGTAATACCTTATAAGATACCCTGTAACTATTCCAGTTGGAATTTTGTTAAATTTATAGTTTCCCAAAATAATTACTGTTTTTATTAAATGCAATACTCCCAACTAAATACATAAGATTTCTATTTTATTCAACTCCTCTTTCCTCAAATAAAGTTCTATAGTTTTGTTTCACATGTGATTTAAACTAATTCTCCAAATTTTTACATTTTTTTTGCTATTATGAGTGGAATTTTTTTCATTGTTGGAGTGAAAAAGTCATTAGCTTGGAGTCAGAATATTTGTTTCAATGTAAGCTTTACATTGAGTAAATCCCTAGCAGAGCCTTGATGAAGTCTGTTTTCTGGTGTATTAGAGAGGAATAATAGTGTTTCACAGCTGTTTTTATTAAGTGAGTATTAGAATTTAGATGAGGCCGAGCATATGAAATTGCTTTATGAATTATAAACCTGTAAGACAAAAGTATAATTTAGGGATATAAAAAAGCTATTGCTGTTGTAGCAGTATCTCATACCAGCAGCTTTTTAGAACTCTTCTTATTGCCCCAAATTATTTCACAGCTTTATTGAAGTAATTGATATACAGTAGGCTATGCATATTTAAGATATACAGTTTGATTTTATTTAACTTTATTAAATATATATGTAAATATATGTAATTTTATTTATTTATTTATTTGCTTATGTCTGTGTGTGTGCTCATAGTGCTGGAGTTCACACCTGTGGCCTTGCACATGCTAGACAAGTATTCTACCACTGAGCCACATTCCCAGTTCCTCTTAACCATTTTTAAGCATGTAGTTCAGTGGTGTTAAGTATATTAATATTGTTGTACAACAGATCTCCAGAACCTTTTCATCTTGCAAAAGTGACACTATCTGCCCATTAGATAACAATTTCTCATTTCCTTTTCTCTGCCACCCTTGATAACTACCTTTCTTCTATCTCAATGAATTAGACTACTTTAGATACCTCACTCATGTAAGTGGAATGAGAGTTTTTGTCTTTTTTGAGGACTGGGTTATTTCACTTAGCAAAATATACTTAAGGTACATATATGACAGATTTTCTTTCCTTTTTTAAGGCTCACTAATAATATATGGTATGTATACACTGCATTTTATTTTTTCGTTCATTTGTAGATGGACATGCAATTTACTTCCACACCTCTTGGTAGGTGTGGATAATGCTGTTTGAACATGAGGTTCAGATATATCCCTTTGAGATACCTTTTTTTAAAATACCTAGAAGTGGGGCTGGAGTTGTGGCTCAGTGGTAGAGTGCTCGCCTAGCACCTGTGGGGCCCTGGGTTCAATCCTCAGCACCACATAATAAATAAATAAATAAATTGAAGGTATTTTGTCCAACTACAACTAAATAAAATAAAATAAAATACCTAGAAGTGGCTTTACTGAATTATATAGTGATTCTATTTTTAATTTTTGAGGAATTACTATACTGTTTTCCATAGTGATTGCTTCATTTCATATTTCTGCTGACATTGTACAGGGCTCAAATGATATTTTGATTGTATCTTTTAGAAAGTAATATTCATTTTCCCTTAATTAGTTTTAGTTATTTTTGAATTATATTTTTTTGGGGGGGGTACCAGCAATTGAACTCCGGGACACTCAACCACTGAGCCACATCCCCAGCCCTGCCTTATTTATTTTTTTTTGTTTTACAGACAGGGTCTCACTGAGTTGCTTAGTGCCTCGCTTTTGCTGAGGCTGGCTTTGAACTCCAGGTCTTCCTGCCTCAGCCTCCTGAGCTGCTGATTACAGGCGTGTACCACTGTACCTGGCCTTTGTGTTATTATTTTGATGATAGGAATGAATATCTAATGTGTTTCTAAAGTGTTATAGATTATAAGATACACCAATATTTTATGTATTGCTAAGAAAGAAAAAAGCTGCCAATTAAATCGACACAAATTCTAGATAAACCTGGTAGATCATATACACATTTAAGCTGTTCCTTCCTGAAATTTACTAAAAGAACAGTAATGGGATTGTCAAAGGTCATAAACCTGCAAGGACAAAGAGAACAGGAGAGGACACCATAGCAGATGATAACTGTCTACAATTTGTAGGAAATATTTGAATGACTCTAGAGAAGTTTTGGTGTTTGGTGTTGGTTATAGGGGTTGCAGAACTGGTTACTGTTTGTAAGTGGTTGACAAGAACTGGATATTGTTTGTAAATAGAAAGTTACAAACAAAAACATGAAGCAGTTTAATGTCAGAGAAAGCAAAACAAATACACACACACAAGAAAGGAAGGCAGAGTACAGCAGTGCCTTAGCTTGAGTGCTGTTCACACGCTCACAGTAATGTAGAGAATTGATTAAATTTTTATTGAGAGGTTGAGGGAAGAGGAAGAGGGAGTATTTGGGTGTTATATGAGAGCTAGAGCTCAATGTGTATGACACAGCAAATCAACAGTGTCTAAAATCAGTAAGTCAGAAATTATTAGTGTAAGCATGACATTTAGAATTATTGAAGGATGATCATAAAAACTGCTTAAGGTGCTTAAAAGTAGCTGCCATTATGGAATGAAGCTCTGGATCAGGAGACTGCTCTTTTTATTAGGAGCCTTTTAGTAATAGTTTTAAATTATGTGTATTAAAAAAATTTTTTTTAGATGTTGATGAACATTTATTTTATTCATTATGTGGTCCTAAGAATCGAACCCAGGGTCTCACACATGCTAGGCAAGAGCTTTACCACTGAGCCACAACTCCAGCCCCAAATTATGTGCATCTTTTACTTAAATATTTTTTTTTTAATTAAGAAGAAAAGGAGTCTAGTGTGGTGCTATTTATATTTTCCACTCAGGGATAGTCCAGCAATATAATCTTGATTCGAAATGAAAAAGGAGAGAACATTTTACTGCCTCATGTGAAATAGAGCTCATTCAGTGTAGCTAAATGGAATTGATAATTGCTCTGACCCACCTCTGCCCTGGGGAAATATTTATCAAATAAGTACTACTATGAGACAGACACCACTCTAGGTATTGGGATCTGAATAAAATAGAAACAAGTATTTTTATTTGGTCATCAGAAAAAGTTGGAAAGCCTTTTCCCTTAGCTAAATAACACTTTAAGTTATAGTCTACCTATGGTATTCTCAGGGATTGGTTTCAGGACTCACTTTTCACCCCCATGGATTCCAAAATCTGAGATGCTCAAGTCCCTTCTGAAAAATAGCATAGTATGTTCATGTAGCCTATCACGTCCTTCTGCATGCTTTAAATCATCTCTAGATGAGAACTAATACAATTTAAGTGCTAAGATTAAATTGTATTAGTTCTCATCTGTATTGTTTAGGGAATAATGCCAAGAAAACTCACCTATACATGTTCAGTACAGGCACGGTTTGGGGGGAATATTTTCTGTGATTGGTTGAATCTGCACATGCTAAACCCAAAAACATGGATGGAAACTGGATAAACCAGCATTTGTTTATTTGCCCTCTTTACTTCTGCCCCAGCTTTTATTTAAATTTGGCCAGGAACAGCACAACCTTGTGATGATAAATAGCAAATGTTCGGGTTCTTTAGGACATTGCATAGCATTTCTTATTCAGCATCCCCTCTGTACTTATGATCTTCTGTGCTCAAGTGAGCCCCACTTGTATGGCCAAGTTTAGGGAGAGTCTGGCATAATCTTTCTACTAAACAGTTCCTGGCAGGATGTTCATATCCTTATGTGGTTCTTAGAGCAAAAAGATACTAATACCATTGATACTAATATTGATTATATACTTTTAAACATTCTTAACATCTATTATTTCATTTTATTGTCTTTGAAGAGATGAGCATTATTCATGTTTTACAGATTGAGAGTTTAAATGACTTTCCCAAGTACATATTGGTAGTTGACAGAGGTAAAGGTTGAACTAGTGTCTTGATTTGGTCCTGAACTCATTTTACTGTCCAACTCTTTTCCCTTAAGACTATGGGAAATAATTCCTACCTTAAGTACCACAGCATCTTTGATCTCACTTTGATTCTCTCCTCAGCTTAATTCATTTGGCACTCAGACAAAAATCTGTCTTTCTTTAAAAAAAAAAAAAAAAAAATCCACAAATTTTTGCCAGGTGTGGTGGCACATGTTTATAATCCCAGTTACTTATTGCATGGAAATGGAAGGAGACCCTCATTGTTATACAAAATTACATATAAGAGGATGTGAGGGGAAAGGGGGAAAAAAAGAGAAATGAATTACAGTAGATGGGGTAGAGAGAGAAGATGGGAGGGGAGGGGAGGGGAGGGGAGGGGGGATAGGAAGGGGAGAGGAAAGGCAGCAGAATACAACAGACTCTAGTATGGAAGTATGTATAAACGTGGATGTATAACCAATGTGATCCTGCAATCTGTACACGTGGTAAAAATAAGAATTCATAACCCACTTGAATCAAATGTATGAAATATGATGTCAAGAGCTTTGTAATGTTTTGAGTGAGCAATAAAAAAAAAATCCCAGTTACTTGGTAGGCTGAGGCAGAAGGAATACAAATTAGAGCCAATTTGGGTGACTTAAACCCTGTAGCTCAGTGATAGAGGACCATGGGTCCTATCCCCAGGACTGCAAACAAAACAAACAAACTTTTATTGCTTTTTTTTTTTTCTTTTTTTCATAAAGCTCTTTACTTAAACCTGTTTCCTTAAATGAAATTCCTGTGTATGCTTTTTGGGATCTTTAAATAATCTATTGCTAAGCTATCTATCCAGCATTATCTTTCATTTTCCCCTCACATGTGTCCTTTGTTGAAATCAGGCATATCTCTTTTCTAAGTGTTTTTTAAGCTCAAACCCATTCCTGCTTCCTGTCTTCACTGTGTACTTTCTCTTATTCAGCCTGTCCTTTGGAGGTCTATCCAAGGCCTTCCTTGTAATTATGATTAGCTTTAAGTGTTTCTGTTTTGACTGCACATTTCTCTTATAGTCTGTACTGTATATTTTTTCTGTATCATTATTACTTTTAATGTGGTATTATTTCAGTGCTAATTGTTTTCACATGGATAAATTTGCCAGAATTTAAGTCTCTTGACAAGAGAAATCAAATCCCTTACATGCCTAGAACAATCCTTGAACACACATGCCAGGTACTCTTTATTTATTTATTTACTTATGTATTTATCTAAATCAGTTATACATGACAGCAGAATGCTCTTTGTACACAAATGGAGTACAATTTTTGACTTCTCTGATTGTACCCCAAGTAGGATCTCACCATTTGTGCAATCATACATGTATCTTGGTCTCACTCCACCATCTTTCCTACTCCCATGCTCCTCCCCCACCAGGTACTCCTTAAATACTAGTTATTCCAATAAATATACCCATGTAGCAGTTCACTGTGATGGTAATGATGATCCAAATGGATACAGGTTTTTCTGAGATTGCATCTATCTCTTTACTTTGATCAAAAATGTACTTGATAATGACTTTTACATTTCCTTCTTCCCTGCCTTTGTCTTGGTGATAGGCTGTCGATGATGTGAAGAAAGGTTACATCAAAGCAGAGGAAAAGTCTTACCAATTACAAAAACTATATGAACAAAGGAAAATGGTCATGGTAAGTTAATGTCCCCATAATACTTTTATAAAATGCCCCCTTTTACCTCTTAAACCTGTTGTTCCAGTCATTTTTGAAAGGTCCTGTAGCCTGATAAGTGACTTAACTAATTTAAAAAAAAAGGAAGAAGAAGGGATATGTAGGTGTTGATGCAGGCAGTTGTAATTCCTCCATTTAGCACCCAGAAAGCTTGGATTACTATACATCTATACCTAGGCATATAATTTTTATTATTAATAATAACTAAACATTTTTTATAAAAGAAGTGCTAAAACAGAGATACACAAAACATTATGATATGCTGAAGATAAAATTGTATAATAACGACATTTATTTGTTTATTTTTTTAAGGGCTGGGGATGTGGCTCAAGCGGTGGCACGCTCACCTGGCATGCATGCAGCCCGGGTTCGATCCTCAGCACCACATACAAACAAAGATGTTGTGTCTGCCGAAAACTAAAAAATAAATATTAAAGATTCTCTCTCTCTCTCTCTCTCTTTAAAAAAAAAAAAAAAGAATTTTTTAATTTTTTTTTTTTCCCAGTTTTTGGCAAACACAACATCTTTCTTTGTATGTGGTGCTAAGGATCGAACCCAGGCTGCACGCATGTCAGGCGAACGCGCTACCGCTTGAGCCACATCCCTAGCCCCTAATAACGACATTTAGACTTTCTTTTTTTGTTTTGTTTTGTTTTGTAACCCAGGATTGAACCCATGGGTGCTTAACCACTGAGCCACATCCCCAGCCCTTTTTTATATTGTACTTAGGGCATCATTAAGTCGCTGAGGCTGGGTTTGAACTCGAAATCCTTCTGCCTCAGCCTCCCAAACTGCTGGGATTACAGGTGTGTGCCACTGAGCACAGATAGATTTTTTTTTTTAATTTTTTAATATTTATTTTTTAGTTTTCGGCAGACACAACATCTTTGTTGGTATGTGGTGCTAAGGATTGAACCCGGGCCGCACGCATGCCAGACGAGTGCGCTACCGCTTGAGCCACATCCCCAGTCCCATAGATAGATTTTTAACATTACAAGTTTTTTTAATTGTGATTTAGCAGTAGCAAAATAATTTGTTTTTACAACTTGCATTTCCGCAGTTGATTGGACATTTATGCTTAGTTGTGCTTTGGTTTGTCTGATATCCTAGAGTTGTGGTGTTTGATTTGGCAGCTACTATTTCTCATGTGAGTATTTAAATCTAGATTTAAATTCATTTGAATAAAGTTTAAAATTCATTTCTTTGGTTGCAGTAGCCACATTTCAAGGGCTAAGTAGCTATATGTGGCTAGTAGCTGTCATATTAGAAACACAAATGTAGAACATTTTCATTACCACAGAAAATTCTGTTGGACAGTGTTGCTTAAGATGTTCCCTAAATGTTTTAAAGTTAGTTTTCAATTTGCATCTGCTACAAATACTGGAATGGGAATTGTCAAAAATTAGTAAAGAAAACATACAAAAATTTTCACTCATATCTTAGAATTTCTCTTTTGGCTGATTCACATGTAGTTGAAATTTTTCCGTTTATTTTTCATGATTTCACATGGGGTAGTACTTGCATTTGTAATGATTCTGATAGCTCACTTGAATTATTTTGTACCTTCTGTATGCTTTTTTATGAGGGAATGTTCATCTATTTAAATTAATTGAGTTGGATAAGACTACAAAGAAGTCAACCATTGACCTTAGTCTATAATCTCATATCTAGGTAGGATAGTTATTTTATCATGTATCTGATGGAAAGTAATAAGTCTCTTTTTGGCCCAGAAAATTACCAAAGATTGGGGAGCTGTCTTACCTCTTGTACATATCAAGAGGCTGAAATAGAAAATGCAAAAATCTTTTAAATATAATTAAATCTTGGCAGAATTTTGGGGAAGGAAATTTTTCAGTGTTTGAGACAGGATTTTAAAATGCAACTTCCACCTGTTTTGTTTTAAGATAATGACATTTTCTTCTGTATGTTAATAGATCATTCTAACTAATACATTTACATCTTTTTGGTGATGAGGGCTAAATACTAAAGGGCCTAAACCTCTGCAGTAGTTCTTTGATTTTGCCAAAGCCAACGAAGTCTTCCTGTTCCTAAAAAGATAATAGAAATCAAAGTAGTTTCACAATACATATTGTTTCTTTGTATAAACAGGACTCCAAACACTATCCTTCTATTTATATGTTCAACAAAAAAATACTTCTTGAGCACCAAGTATGTACCAGACACAGTACAAGGTACTAGAGAAGTAAATAGGTTTGGATTGTTCTTTAGCAAAATATAGGAAATCTGAATTTAATTAAAGCACAGAAATCTATTATCAAGTCATTTTTAGACTCAGTTTTGTAATTTCATAGTCACCCAGTTAAGAACTAGAGTTTAGTTGATACACAGATGTTTTCCCATGAGTCATTTTAGGCAAGGACTTTAAAATATGCTTAAACATTTATGGAATTCTGTTGTGTTGGAAACTTAGCCAACATGTAAGTATGTTGGGAAGGGAATCTCACCAAAGTTTGAATTTTTATGTATTCAAGTATCTGTGTTCAAAGACAGCCTAGCTAATATCATCTCAGACATGCCCTTCAGGTCCTGGTACACTAACTACAGTAACTTAGCGTGGTTTGATAGGACTGCACTTAGGCCAAATCACTACATTTAGTTGCTAAATTACCATGAGATCTGCAGCAACTCAATAAGATTCTCAGTTTTAGTTCCTTTCCCACAAATTGCCAATATTCAGTTTGTCAGCTATCAAATAGAATCTTGACAAAATACTTCAGGATTCTTAGTCAGTTAATAAGATTTGTGTACGTTCCCCGTGTCCTTCAATATAGAGGACAGCTCATATCCTTGCCATGGTTTATAATACCCAGTGTCATCAAAAACATTTTTTTTAATCTTCTTATCACCAAGTTAGAATGAATCTCAAATTTGGCTGGTTGAGAATATAATGTACAAGTCTGTTTTCCTTCCCTGCCTCCTTCCTTACTCTTGCTTATGCTCTCTTCTTTCTTTTTCGGCTCATACAAATGATAGACATGTATAAGTTATGCTTTGCTTATGTTGAGGTGGCCTGTTTACCATTGTTAAACAGAGTTTTTATATTATTAATGTTTCTCAGAACAATTTGTAATGATTTCACACAAGGCAGTATGTATGAAAGTCAGTGTTTCTCAAAGTGTGGTCCCCAGCCCACTTCCACGGAAATCGCTTTGGAAGCCCCTTAAAATGTAGATTTTAACCCTACCTCATATCTACTAAGCCAGAGCTTCTGGGGGTAGGACCTAGGGATCTTTTTTTCATAAAGCACACTGGTAATTCTGAAATCTTAGATACTCCAGTATCACTCTATAGGGCTTAGGAAGAGTTGGTACTCGAGTCCTCTCAAGCCTTTGTTTCAGTTTTAGACCAGTTTTGACCCTTGGAGGTTGAGGAGCACAGAGAGTTCTTCAGAATGGACCTTGACTCATTCTCCCAAAGTGTTCTGTTAAATACTGAATCTCTGTATTAATAAATGTCCTATTTATGTATTTACCTGTCTTGCTGAATATTGAACATTTACATAATGTCCCTTACTATACTAAATACATTTTAGTATATTTTGAGTTCTTTATATGTCCTGAAGATTAATGCTGTATCTGAGGTACAGATGTCAAAGATTTTCTCCTCTTCTATAGGCTTTTCTCACTCTTGATTGTTTCCTTTAATGTGAAATAGCTTTTTAGTTTGATACCATCCCATTTGTTGATTCTTTTTTTAAAGTTTTTTTTTTTTAGTTGTCAATGGACCTTTATTTTATTAATTTGCTTTTTATGTTGCTGGGGATCAAACCCAGTTCCTCACACATTCTGGGCAAGCTCTCTACCACTGAGCCACAATCCCAGCCCCTGTTTATTGATTCTTTATTTTACTTCTAGCACTTTATGAGTCTTGATAACAAAGTCGGTTCCTAAACTGACATGATGTAGATTTGGGCCTACTTTTTCTTCTATTAGGTGCAGGGTCTCTGGTCTCATGTCTAGATCCTGATCCACTTTGAGTTGAGTTTTGTGCAGTGTGAGAGAGAGGGGTTTAGTTTCTTTCTACCACATATGGATTTCTATTTTTCCTAGCACCATTTGTTGAAGAGGGTATCTTTTCTTCATTGTATGTTTATGGTGCCTTTGTCTAGTATGAGATAACTCTGTGTGTACTGTTCCATCCCATTGATCTTCATGGCTATTTTTGTGCCAATACCATACTGTTTTTGTTACTATAGCTCTGTAGTAAAATTTAAAATCTTGTATTGTGATACCTCCTGCTTCACTTTTTCTAAGGATTTCTTTGGCTATTCTGGGTCTCTCATTTTTCCAAATGAATTTCATGATGAGCAGGGCCAATCTTAAGGCTCCATGATATCCACTGGCATTTGCAGAAGTCTTAATATCATTGAGCAGAAATGCTGCTTACTAAGCATGTCAGGGTTTCTGATAACTCTGAGGGGGTCATGGCTTGGACTGTATGCTGAAGGTCTGGTTGCAGGGAACTTCTTTTTCCATTAACATTTTATTGTAAAAAGTTTTCAAATACACTAGTACAGTAAGCTATTATTGCTTTCAGCTCCCTGGTAGCCAGGATTACAGGTATGCACCCCCATACCTGGCAGGAGCTCACCTTTCCTGATTTTGGACTTAGGTTTAATAAATAGCCCAGTCAGCCCTTATGCACCCATTTCCAGCTTCAGCAGCCTTCAGCTCTCCACTCATGTTTCATCTATTTCAGTCATAGGCTTATTTTCCCCTGGAGTTTTCTCCTTTGTCTTCTCTGCTGGCATTGAACCCAGAGCCTCATACCTGGTAGGCAAGTGCTCTGCCACTGAGCTGCATGTCC
The DNA here is from genome assembly GCF_047511675.1 of Marmota flaviventris. NCBI lineage: Eukaryota > Metazoa > Chordata > Mammalia > Rodentia > Sciuridae > Marmota > Marmota flaviventris. The sequence goes on along the minus strand of NC_092507.1, from coordinate 122,024,921 downwards.
AGCCCTTTTCCTGGAGTTTTTAAAAGTAATTTCCAGGACAAGGGATGTGGCTCGGTGATAAGAATGCTTGCCCAGCATGCATGAGGCCCTGGATTAAGTCCCTAGAATCCATAAATATAATTTCCAAGTATTAAAAAAAATTAAATATTTTTTATTTTGTTTATTTTTATGTGGTGCTGAGGATGGAATCCAGTGCCTCACACATGGTAGGCAAGCGCTCCACCACTGAGCCACATCCCCAGCCCCCCCAAGTATTTAATTTTCTAGGGTGTTCTTGAGAGAGAAAATGGTTGACTAATGATAATAGAGCTTTAAAATTTTTTAATTATCATTTATTAAATACATAATTATGTACCAAATACTATACTAAATAATTTAAATTGAATGCAGTAACATTATAGGTGCTATTACTATTTCCCACCTTCTAGAAGAGAAAACTGAGCCTCCTGGGATGAATTTGCCTGAGTTTAAGTAACCTGCCTAGAGTTGCACTGTTAGGAAGTCATGGGGTCAGATTAGATCCCACCCCTCAGGGAAAGAGAGGGTCACACTGAATGGTGCAGTGGTGCTTTCTAGCTCTGAGGTCTTGATTACAGTGTCTCTTCTGTCTCTTACTTACATGTCTTTAGATAGAGAAAAGAGGATTGGCAGTGTGGAGGCAGAAGCTGGGAGTGGGTAAAGGCTGCCCTGGAATTCTTTCCAGTCAAGGAAGGGATTGAGCCCCAGGGCAGGTCTTTGGGTTCCCCTTGCTTTTCTCAGCAACTCTCCTCTGTGCTTCAGTGTCATGGTAACACTGTTTCCCTTCCTTTCCGCCTAGTACCTCAACATGCTAAGGACTTGTGAGGGCTACAATGAAATCATTTTCCCCCACTGTGCCTGTGACTCCAGAAGGAAGGGGCATGTTATCACAGCCATCAGCATCACGCACTTTAAGCTGCATGCCTGCACTGAAGAAGGACAGCCGGAAGTGAGTCTCCCATGGACCGGGCTTCAGCACTGCAGACGGGCTTGCTGGCTTGCTGTGCTAGTGCTTCCTTGTGAGGAAAATGAGATCCGAACTGTGTTTTGATTGGGGTGATTTGATGGGATCCACACTGACCCTTCACTTCACTGGCTGCTCCTCCCCCCCCCCCGCTTTATTCTCTTGTCACTGTCTGAGCCCTGAAATGCTGCAGCCATCTCCACTCATTTATCTTCTGCTTCCCGGCTCAGAACTCCCTTCCCTCACTCCCCGCACTCTCAAACTCAAACTGTAGGCCTTACTCTCTCGTTCTTGGTTGTCCAGAACCAGGTCATAGCGTTTGAATGGGAGGAGATGCAGCGATGGGACACAGATGAAGAAGGCATGGCATTCTGTTTTGAATATGCGCGAGCAGAGAAGAAGCCCCGATGGGTTAAAATCTTCACACCATATGTGAGTGGGAGATGGGGAGCATACTTAGGGAAAGTAGATTGGGCTTTAGGTTTCCTTCAGGCTGCGTACATAAATGGAGAGACCGAGACAGACAGACACAGAGTTTTCTTGAGATGGAAACCTTTCTGAATCCTAGAGCCCCTGGTTCAGCCTGTTTTTTCCTTTAGGCCCACCAGGATCAACAGTTTCCCATCCCACTTGGCTCACAGAGTTACCACTAGGGGGAGCTAGAGAACAGAAGATGGCCAGGGTTTTCTCTGTACTGAGTGGGTTTGGAAGAATGGGTGACCTGGCTCTGAGAAGTAGTGAGTGTTACTGTTTTTTTTTTCCCCCAGTTCAATTACATGCATGAATGCTTCGAGAGAGTGTTCTGCGAGCTCAAGTGGAGAAAAGAGGTAATTTTGAAAAATCCTTGAATTCTTCATTTTTTTTTTTTTGTTTATTTAAAATTTGTAGGCCCATGGCCAAATACCTGGGACCCTCACCTCCATTTCTGTCTTTCTAGGAATATTAGTTAGAGCCTGGTTATCTCATGTGAGCCAGGACATTCTTCCAGCAAGGCTGGCTTCTGGATGGTGAATGGGCTGTGAAAAAGGCCCTGCTTCTTCCCTTGTCTAGAGGGTGGACGGTTGCTACAGGCTCTTCCATCTCTCATGACTTCATGGACTCTCTTCTTCCTGTTTCGTTTTATTTTGAATCAAATCACCCTCCATGTTCTCCCTGACCCAGAAGGGCAGCTGTCCTCAGATTTAGCTGTCTGACTCGATGAGTCATGATAGTCTCTAAATTAACAAAGAATGTGTATGCAGGGGGAAGTTTTTGCTACTGCCATCTGTAGGTGTCAGTGCTAGAGCAGAATTTAGAATATTCTGAATAATTAGGTAGGGGCTGGAGATGCAGCTCAATGGCAAAGCTCTGGGTTTCGAGCCTCAGCACCATCACCAAAAAAAAAAACCCAAAAAAACTGAAATACAAAAACAAACTTAAAAATCAGCTGCTGTGGGGCTGGGATTATGGCTCAGCAGTAGAGCACTCACCTAACACGCGCGGGGCACTGGGTTTGATCCTCAGCACCACATAAAACTAAATGAATGGAATAAAGGTTTTGTGTCCAACTACAACTTAAAAAATAAATATTTTTTAAAAATTAGCTGCTGTACTCAAAAGAAAATCAGGATCAGGAGGTTAAATCAGAATATGAAAGTTTGTATTCATATAGCAAAAAGAACATTAGATTCTGGGACTCATATCTAGGTTTTCTCCTGGCTTTCTTTTTCTGTAATTTTGAGTAACCTCCTTAGACCTGAGTTTCCTCTTCTATAAAATAGGACCCTTTTAGTTCTAAAAGTCTGTGATTCTAGATGGGAGATGTATTAGGGGAAGAGGCCAAAGAGATTGAATCATCCAGCTGTACACCATTTTAGTTTCTGTTGGGGATTGTCTCGAGATTGGAGGAGATGTAGCTTCCCAGTAACTCTTTTCTTTTTTTCCTTTCAGAACATTTTCCAGATGGCAAGGTCACAGCAGAGGGATGTGGCCACCTAGCCTTCCCTTTTTCCCTTCCCTTCGTCCTCTTCCTCTTATCCTTCTTGTCTCCCATGTCAGACAGAGTAACCATTAACACAAAAGAAGAGAAAAGGAAAAAAGTCATTATATTCAAAAGCCCTAATCTAAATATTCTTAATAACTCCCTCTGAATTTCATGTATCTGGAATTGAGCTGGTAGAGAACAATAGATGGTCAGTACCAGAAGTCCACTGAGTTAAGACAGGAAAAGAAGTAAGCCCAGCCAACTCGCCAAAGGTGTCTGTCCTTTCTCCTGGGCCTCACATCGACAGACTCTCCTTGTACTATATTTTTAAAACTGGAACTATGAACTTCATCCATTTGCACTGTTCAGACATATATATGTATGTATGTAAAAAATTATATATACACAAATTAACTGCACGTATATACATATATATATTTCTTTTTAAATTTCATATTGATGGCAGTACCTTTTTTAGCTTGTGTTTTTACACACCTTTCACTAGAATTCATGACCTCTCTCTTGCTCTCTTTATTTTGAAACAAACTTTAAAAAGGAAAAAAAAAAATTACAGGGAAAATACCTCTCCTCATGAAGGACTCGAAAAGTTTACAACCTGCTTGGGTTTTTTCCCCCCTTTTTTGTATCGAGTGCAGTTTCTGGCTCATGGGTTGCCATAGAGTCTGAGGAGCAAGGAGCATAGAGTGTCTGTCTTCCAAGAAGGTGCTGGGGAGGAGAAGGAGGTGTGTTTCTGGGACAGCAAGGCCGCAGATCTGCAGGAGAGTCTGTAGACTTGGTGTGATCTGATTCCAGGGCAGTGTTCCTGGCCCACGCTCCCATTCATGGCTTTCTAGCCCACTGTGCATCTCCTTCCTGCTTCTCTAGGGCACCTCATGTGCTTTCCCTTAACTGGCCCAGAGCCAAGTTGAGCATGGGCTCAGGACACTGATGCCACAGGAACCCGAAGCACCTCCCGGTAGTCATTTTCCAGCTCCCTGCCTGTTCCGCAGGGAGAGTATCCATGACCAGAGGTCACACAGACACCTTAGGCATGAAGGTGGGACTTACAGAGGGAAAGGGAGGGAGGGGTACTGTGTGACAGGTCTTACCTGCTCCATTCCTGCCGAGAACCCCCAGAACTGTTAACTCCCTGTGACTTCCTTCTGCAGAGCGTTGGGGAGGGATCTGACAGTGTCTTCAGGGCCTTAAGGGAAAGTGGTCTAATCAAACCATGGCCTGCCTAAACCAGCTAAGAACCCAGGAAGGCGTGGGATTATGGTAGATTTGGGTTGGATCTCCACCTTTTACTTCCACCTTGGAAGGAAAACCTTTTTGTCCCTCCAAGTTCCTCATCTGATTTTGCAGCTAAAGCCAGGTCTGATAAGTAGAGTCACATTCCCGGCTCTGTACTGTATCCTGAGCTCTATACGATTGAGTAAGAAGCACGAAGTCAGGCTTAGATGCAACTGAAACACACCTTTGAACCTTCTTTTTTCCCCTCTTCACCTTTGAAATAAAAACCTCCACAGGATGGCATGGTCTGCTTTGTGTGCCAGGAAATCGATCAGAATTGGTTGTAGTTGGCTCCACTGAGCAGTGTGGGGTGATTTGAAGTTTCTCTTTTTTATAACTTGTTTTTACAGATTATTGTGAGGTCACTTTTCCTTCTCTGACACCCTGTTATCCTGGCAGCCACTTGCCCTGGGGACCTTTCTCCAAACCCAAGTGGAATCAGCATATAAAACATAAGAATGTTAATGTTTAAAGTTGCCGAGGGTACTCATGGTTTGAAGGCTTTAATACAGAATTGACTCCTTTTGGCTTAAATGAATTTAATAATGAGCCAAAGGACCCTAAAAAGAAGATATGTTTATTTCCACTTCAAGATGCTACAGATACAGAGGCTTTTGGCACCAGCTTTGTTTAAACTGTAAAAATAGCAGCAGTGCACCCCTCCTTCCGCTAGAGGGAGAGGGATGAACACACCCGTGAGTCTGTGCGCAGCCCAAATGCCGACCTCCCACACACAGGCCGCCCAGAGATTTGAAGGCCCCTGAGAGTGGGCAGATGGTGCGCGCTCCCTTTCTGACTAGCATTTACTTGGTTCTTTGGAGTCTGGGTGAAGGGCCTCATAGGTAGTTAGCCTGCTGGCAGAATCTGTTGGGGAACAGCCTGTACTTAGGGGTATCCCAAGACAAAGCACCCAGCTGCAGCAAGCAGGTGGGAAGGAGGGAGACCCTAAAGGGTGGCATCTTGTCCTTCACGTACTCCAGGCCTCCAGTGATGGAGGCAGAGGTCGCTGTGGCTGTGGAGGTCCACAGGATCGAGCCCTTCTTTGCATGAAGCAGTGTCAGGTGTGACTCTACTTTCCCCTCCTCCCCTGCACTTCCTTTCTCTAATTCCTGCTCTTTCTCTTGGTCCTGGCTTCTGCCCAGGGAGGTGTCTACCCAGTCTTCTTTTGCAGTTTGTCTCTGGGAAATGGGGCTCCCCGTCCCCCAGCTTCACCCGAGCAGAACCACAGGGTCTTCCTGGCCTCTCGCTGTTGTTCCCTCCATACTGGCCTTCTGTCCTCTGGGGCAAAAGCTCAGCTTTTTATGGAGCAGCAGAAAATGTAGGCCCTGAGAAACCTGTCCCTGTGGAAAGGTTCCCTTGGGCCACGCTTTGAGTGCTCTGCTCTGTGTATTTTCATTCTATTCTCCATTTCTCTGCCCTCCCCTTGCCCTAGGCCTAAGCTCAGCACAGGTACAGATAAGTGTGTGCTCGGGCAGCTCCTAGGCCTGGACAGAGCCCTCAGGGAGGAATTAGATAAATATTCCAGCATCCTCATTCCTGGCCCAGTTAGTTCTCTAGTTACCTGGGCCAGTAGCTTTGGGTTATCCCCTTTTGAAGCTCCAAACCCTGTGCTTGGAACAGCAAAATAGGGCACTTACAGGAGGTGGCACCTTTCTCTCTCATCTCAGAATTTGCCAACTTGTAAGCCTAGCAGTTTTCTTAAAGGGAACCGTATGCTAGTTGACCTGAAGTCTCCCTGTCCACATCGCGCTGTCCGGCTGGACTGGCTCAGCAGTAGACTTCAGCACACTGCTGCTCCTTCTCCAGCCCCGCTGGACCACACTGGCTTCCTCTGATGGGGGCTGAGGTGGCTGAGCACAGGCGGGGGGGGGGGGGGGGTGTGCTTCTGTAGCTCTCCCCTCCTGCTGCATCCTGCCAGGCCTCCTTCACTGCAGGATGGCAGCAGCTCACTCCTCAGCAATAATCTAGGGTATGGGGGAAGCTTAGGGCTTGGGGAGGGACAAACCTAAACAGGGGAGTGACGTGGGCTGGGGGCACTTGGCCAACTGCTAAACTTGGACACCAGTTTTATTTCATGCCCCTATTCAGCTGGTGAGCTGGGCTTCAGTTTTTCCCAGGCCATGCATACTTTTAATTTATTTGAGAGAAACTCTAATTGTATTTTCACTGCAGTATCTTGTATTTTTTATTTGTGATTTAAGAAATGTGAAGAGAAAATACACAGACACATAATGGCTAACAGTGTTTCTTTCATTCCTTGTTCTAGAGCTAACCACTCTAAAATTGTTTGGTAATGTCACTTAGTGTAATTAATTGTAACATATTCTTTTAAATAAATTGATTTATTGATGAAACAATTCTTTGGTTTCCTAGACTACAAATCCTTTGGGTTGTATGGGAAGAAGGGAAGAGGGACCTTTGAGATTTGAGTTTAGAGTGGTCAATCTGAAAGTGAGAAGGAACATTTAACCAGTTTTTATCTAACCGGATAACTAGTGGGGCAGTCTTTGGAAGGCAGGGCATGAAGGAGAGTATAGCAGAGAGAATCCAGGGAGGTCCCTGGTTTGCAGTTCTGTGCCCAGTAGCTCCTTTGAAAATTCCTTTTCTCTCTCAGTTCTCAGAGGTGACTGAGCTTGGCCCTCCTGTCTGCTGGTCATTCGAGGCATTCCTTCCCAGCTGAGAACAGTTAAGGCCCCAGAGCCCTTGGGACAGCGTTTGGCACTGGACCCCCCCAGCCCAGCCCAGCCCAGCCCAGCCCAGCCACACGTTCATTTTTCAAGGAACTCGGGAAGCTTTCTCTTACGGGGATCTGAACTGAAAAGTACACATTACCCCTAATGAATGCCTAGGAAATACTAGGCACTCGGGGTGGTTGTATCCCTTCTTCTGCCCACATCTCTGAGGATGTGGCTCCACTTACCTGCTCAAGATCACCTGCTCTTTTATGGACTGAACCAGCTCTGAAAAGCATTTGTAGTGGATCAGACATTTTTGTTGTTTTTATAAATCTTGCTTATTGTTTTTATAATCCCTGACTATGTACTTTTGGTACTTAATTGATATAAGAGCAAGGAGCAGTTTGATGTTTGGTTATTTGTTGTTGTTGTTGGTTTTCGGGGGAGGTGTCCTGGAAATTGAACCTGGTGCTTTACTACTGAGCCTTTTTTTTTTTTGAGGCAGGATCAGAATTGTTTGGGGCCTCACTAAGTTGCTGAGGCTGGCCTTCAACTTGTGATATTCCTGCTTCAGCCTCCCAAATCACTGGAATTACAGGCCTGTGCCACTGTACCTGGCTTCCAGTTTGACATTTTCTTTGTCATTCAGGGTCTTATGCACCAGCCACTGGCGTTGAATATTTGGAATCTGATAAATATTACTATGTAAATGGGAAAAAGTTTTTTTTTTTTTTTTTTTTAACAAGAATACATGGAGAAGTAGAAAGTAGGATTACAAAATTAGAATTAGATTAAAGTCAACAAACATTAAATATCTACCATGTATTGGGCATTGTATTAAGAAACTACGACAGATAAAAAAGCAAAGAAAAACTTTCTGCTCGCTTATAGCCTCACAGAGAATGAAACACAAATGGCCATAATGCACAGTGGCAGGTTTCAGATTGCTATAAGGACTAGAGAAGGAGGGACTAGAACAGAGAGACCTGGGGAAGAGGGCAAAAAGGAGGTCTTCAAAAAAGGGCTGAGGATGTGGCTCAGTGGTTAAAGCAGCCCTAGATTCAATCCCTGGTACCAAAAGAAAAGAGAAGGGGGTAAAAAGAATCGGCCTTGTCCAGAGAAATGCAAGAGTCCTGCTGGAGCAGGGCTTAGGATGTAGAATGAAGTGAAAGTAAGACCTTGAAGAGCTTTTGGTGCCAGGGAGGTGTGAGGAAGAAGAGGGGTCAGGGAAGAGGAAAAGAAGAAAGAAGAAGAAAAAAAAAACTTATCAGTTTGAATTAATAAGTAGAAGCAGTGGATAATTGGAAGGAAATATGAGAAAAAAATGGGAAAGTAAAATCTTTCATGATTTAATAACACTGAATTTATGTGAGAAGTAAAAAGACTCCCAAGGCTTTACGTCTGTATGACTGGAATATAAAAATATTTAAGAGTTGAGACTTTTGGGAGAGAAACAGTTTTAGCCTTGGACTATTTAGGCATGGGTGGGAAGCCAGCCCAGATGTCAGCAGTCATTATTAATCAATTGTTCCCCAAGCACCTCGTAGTGTCTGGACGCTGTCCAGGGTAATGGCGATACAGTGGTGAACAAGACAGGGCAGGTCCTCAAGAAATGTCCCTGAATTGGCTTTTCACATCAACTCCGGCTCCTTTGGAGAACTGAGACCACAGGAGAGCAGGAGGAGAGACACTGCAGCCTCTGGGTGGATGTGCACGGGAGATGGCGAGGCCGCACTAGACGAGGGACTTGGAGGTGGACCCGCTGGGGCTTTGCAGCTGGATTGGATACGCGAAGTGGGAGAAAGGGTACCCCAGATTCAGGCTCTCATGGGTACATCGAGAGCTGTTTACTAATGAAGACTAAGAGAAAAGGTAATAACGAAACTCAGTTTAGGAGGCAATCCAGCTTGGGAGCACCTGGCTGCGCCTGCTTCCTATCAGGTGGTGAAGGCCGCAGGGCATGGAGAAAAAACAGGGCGGAGAGAAAACAGGGCAGAGGGCAAGGGGTTTGTTAGAAACAAGAGTGTGGGTCAGGGCCGTGGAAGTTCTCCGGTTTGGAGGAGAAGGAGCCTGGCTGTGGAAGGGCTTCCTTCAGTCACAAACCCTGGAAGCTAAAGCTGTGGAGGGCTTTGGAATTTTGGCAAGAGAATTGAAAGACGAAGGAAACCCTGAAAGAGAGGCCATGGCTCTCAAGCCAGCAGGGTCCGACCCCAAAGGAAAGGAGATGCCTTGGGTCCGTGGGTACAGTTCAAAGCTCTAAAAATACAGAAAGGGGATGAGAACACATTGAAGAAATCGTCAGGGCTTCTCTCCCTGAGCCCCGCCATGTTCTGATCACCTCGGTCTCCCTAACAGAGGGCCTTTTTCTAAATGTCTGTTTTCATTCTACGCCTGAAAGTTTCCCCGTCCCTGCTGGTGACAGCCAGTCCACTCTTCTGCCTCAAGAAGTTATCTGCCTTCTTTTTATGCTGCTGTTAACAGTGGACACAGCTTGATTATCACAGAAGAAGAGAGCAGTAGAGGCCGGCGCTGCGCTTGGGCGAGGGGCGGCCACACCTCAGCTCCTGAGCTCAGAGGAGAGGGAGGAAGGAGGAGTGTGGTCGCCTACCGCACACCGCATCCCGGGAGGCAGGTGCTCTTGGTCCAGCACCTACCTCTCCATCTTTCTGTTCTCTCAAACCCCCGAAGCTGAGACGGCTCAAGGGAAAATTCATAATAGGAGATACCAACTCCTGTTGGTCCTTTTCTGGGCTCCTTCCCGTCCCTGACCACACACACCTCCGTCTCTGTGGAACTGAGACTTTTTTATGAACTAGGCTAAGAATCCTGCCTGGTCCTACTGAAGTGTCCCATTCTTGGCCTCTACCACCCAAGAGTCGTTTTCCCCTGAAACCACATCCACAGAGCTGTCTCCTAGAACTTCCCCTTTTGCTTCTCTTTTTAAATAGTCTTAGTCTGGGGCACTTGGAAGAGGAGGCAGAAGTGAGGTAGGGATGGGGATTTACTCCTGTCCAGGGTAATGGCCAGATCAAAGTGGGAAGGTGAGCAGTTTATAAGAAAGCAAGTGACCCATGTACCATGAAGTCAGAGGCCACACCTGTGGGCTCCTCCTGAGCCAGCCCTAAAGAGGGGCCCAGAAAAGGTCTAGGAATTGGAGGGACCTTAGCGCTCAGAGAGTCCACCCTCTACCTGACGGAGCTCACTGCAGCAATCTGCTCCCTACTTGTTGGGACTCTGCCTCAGAGGACAGGTGAGAACAGCATCGTGGGGCCTGGAGACGGCCCACAGCCTTCCCTTATTGGCCTTGTGACTCCGGGGAAGTCAGCTGCCCTCAAAGCCTCCCTTTCCCTGTCTGCAAAGTTCTGTCCCACCCCGTGGGGTTGTTGGAGGTGGAATGAAGGAATATCCACGAAGGGCCTAGAACAGGAGGACACACAGAACGTGGTCGACGAAATAGAGGTCCAGAATGGAACATGCCTGGGGACAGGGCTCCCGAGAGTCTGCTCCCTGTGCCCAATTCTACAGAACATTCCGGAATTAAGCCCCAAAGAGGGGTGAAGAATAGAGTCACAGAGCCGCGAACAGGCGTGGACTTGCTGAAGGAGGGCTGGGCCGCCTGCCCAGCTGCTCCCCGGCTTCCTTCTCTTAACCTCCCTCCTTCCCTCCGGTCCCTGCCCTCAACTTTCCAAGACTCTCACTGGATGCTTTTAAACTTTTTTCTTTATTTAGACAGAAAAGACCAACTCTTTAAAAGTAAAATGCAATAAATAAATAAGTTAAGCATAGAGAACTGTCTGAAACTGACTCCCCAGTCTCCCCTTCCCACTCCCACCCCCACCCCATTTTCTTTTCCCTAAAACCTTTTCCTAAAGAAAATGATCAGGTAATAAACCCCTTTAGCCCTCCCCACTCCCTTCCTCCCAAATACCCAGTTACCCCCCAAAAGCAAAGGGAGAAATCAAGAGAGAAAAAAATCCAAGGGCAAAATTGTCTAAACTCCCAGAAAGAGAGATGGCAGCGACCGGGCCGGGCCGGGCGGGCTGGGTGACGCACGGGTGGTCGTGGTATTTACACGGAGGGGGCCAGCAGAGACTGTAAACATTTTTAGGGGTTCAGGGGGAGGTCTTTTCCTCGAGAAAGGAGGAGGGTCTCTGTGGCTGACTGGCGGAGAGGCAGCCCTCAGGGCTCCCCCACACCCTCCTTGGAGGGGGCCCTTGGGGGAGGCAGTGAGTTTTAGGGCTGGGAGCCCAGGATTCAGGGATATCCTACCTCTAGCTGGGTGGAGGGGAGTGTGAGGCCAGCTTCTGAGGAGCCCCTACTGCGGGGAAGAGGCTGGGGTGAGGGTGGGCTGGGGAGTGTGGGAGCCCCGCCGCCCACCCTGGGCTTCACGACTAGAGCAGGCCCACTGGTCGGGAGGCAGGTGTGAGCACTGGGCACAGAGGGCCCACCACAGGAGCCCGAGCAGAAGGCAGGTACCCTGGAAACTTCCAGCCTATTCCTTGCTCCCTCGCAAAGGCCCAAAGGGCACCTGGGAGGAATAGGCCCGCGGAGCCAGGGAAGCCAAGCCACGGCCGTCAGAGAGGCAGGTGCGCAGCAGGAGCAGGCCAGTGTCCTGTGCCCCCGGGGCCGTGAAGCAGCTTTGGCCCCAGAGCCCAATCGAGGCCCAGGGCAGATGTGCAGAGAGGGCCGGAGCCAGTTGTGGGAGGAGGGTGTGAGGCACCCCTGCCTCTGGCATCTCCAGACCTGTGAAGGGAGGAAACACGGGTGAAGCTTGGGGAAGATGGGGGCAGTGCTGGCCGCAGGCTCTGGGCAGAGGGAGGGGGCTGGGGTGGGTGGTGGCATCAAGATGGGGCTGCCCGAGAAGGCAGGTCATCAAAAAGGCCTCATTCCAAACGGAACCATCCGGCCCCCCAGCCACAAGAGCAAAGGCCAGGAACAGAGGGGATGGGGGGCGTTGGAGGAGACAGAAGCCAAAGGCCATTAGGAAGGAAGCAGTCGGACAGCCCAAGGGGAGAGTGAGGGCTGCAGAGCCAGAGGGGAGGCAAGAGATGAGGAGCAACAGGCAGGCAGGGGGACCAGGAGAAGGGAGGAGTGAGAGACAGACAGACACCTGGAGAGGAGCCTCCGCAAGGCCAGGGCCACCCGGACTGGGCTTAGGGACGAGTCTCGGGGTGAGACCGCCCCGCCTCTAAGCAGAGCTCTCATTCCTTTTTGGAAAGGAACAGAAAAAGCAAGAGAAATGCACAGAACACAGACCACAGTCACCAACCACTGTTGACCAAGCACATCCCGCGAGCTGCCCCCGGCCCTGTCCCTGGGCTGGGGGGAAGCTTCCCTCCACGGCCCCTCCCCAAATAACAAACAATTGGCTCCAAAGACAACACGCTCGTTCCATGCAACTTACAGGGGCCCGGAGCAGGGGTCCGGGGATGGGGGCTTCAGCCGACAATGGACACGGGCCCTGGGCTGGGGGCCCCCGGGGTGGGGGGAGTTAAGCAGCCAGGATTGGGGGGAAAGGGGAGAAACAGAAAACGTGGGTATTGTTCTTGGGTTGTGTGCTTTTTTTTTTTTTTTTCCAGGGGTTTAGTCCAAAGGAGATTAACACAAAAATAACCAAGGCGCACAGATCTGTGGCCCTGAGGTTGGGACGCTGGCCCACAGTGGGGTGAGGGGCTGCTAAGCGAACTTCACCAGGCAATGCAACATTCCAACCTCCGCCACCTAAACCAAAGTGACTCCCACGAGGCCTGCAGCTCGGGCTGCCCCAGTCGGCCCTGGGCCCTTTCTTGGCCCAGGGGCCAGGGTGCACTGCTCTGAGTGGAAGTCACCTGGACATCAGGGCAGTGAGGACCTGGTGTTTCCACCACTGGGAGGACAGAGATTCCAGAAGCCAGTGACTCTAGGACCCTCAAGTACCCTAAACCAAACCTTGCTCCCCCAAACCTGCTCTCCTAATTTCATCCACCCAAAGGAGAACCAGAGAGTGAGAGAGACACAGACATGGACACACTGACCGGACAGACAGAACAGGTAGTGTGAAGCTCTGGGGCAGACACAGACAGACTCGGTTCCTCCTGGCTCACATGGAGTGAGTGTGAGTGAGTGTGTGAGTGTGTGTGTGTGTGTGTGAGAGAGAGAGAGAGAGAGGTGACTGAACAACAGCTGAGGCAGTTCCCCAGGTCCGTTTCCCATGCCCAGAGCCGGGTAGGTGGGGTGGCCCCTGAGGATGGTGGGAAGGGTGGGTGGCGCACTCGAGGGCCCTGGCTGCAGTGTGGGGGTCGGAGAGGGGGGCACAACACCGGAGCAGCACCCACCTGGAGCCCTCAGTAGGGCCGGTTGGCATCCTTAGGCCGCTTTAGCTGGACTTTGAGGCGCTTCATGCCGATCTGGAAACCATTCATGGCCTGGATGGCCGCCTGGGCACTGGCCGGATTGTCGAAACTCACAAAGCCTGGGGTGAGAGGGGCATAAGGCCAGCCGGCCCACCTCCCTCTCCTGCCGTGGGCCTAGGGCTGCCGCTCCGGCTTTCCAGACCTACTTCTTCTAGGTCTCGCTAATGCCTAGAATACTGCCTGCACACCGTGGGCATCAGGAAGTGCGTGTTGGCGGATGGGCTGAACGCGCGATCCCAGCGCAGCCACTTACAGAATGAGGACACGCTTTCCAGCACTCTCTGCAGGGCGGCCTCTTCCTCCGCCTGGTTATGTCTGAATCGGCCTTTTGAGAACTGTCATCGCCAGACCTTACATGGCTTTGAAACAAAGTCCCTGGAGTCCCTGGAGCAGCCTTTCAAAGATGTGAAGCGACTAAGACCTACCCCCTTTGGAAAACCAAACTCCCCAGACTGAGCCTACTTGACTCCATCAAGCATGGATTTGGCGGGCAAACTTTTGTGGATGTACACGCCCAGAATCGAACCCAGGGCCTCAGGCGTGCTAAGCACCCGCTCTACCAGCCAGCCATGTTCTGGCCAACGTTGGTCCTAACAAGGACGAAGCTGTGGTTTTCTACAGGAAGAGAAGAGCTCAGGTGCAACAAGTATGGGATGCAGGGTGTGTCAGAGATGGTCCTGTCCTGCCCTCGGACACTCAGGATCTCAGGTACAGGGCCCATCGTGACCACAGCGCTTTCAGTGGTATCAGACCGTGTTCTAACGTGGAGTTTGGCAACAACAACAACAACAACATGTCTACACTTGGTCTTTTGGATCATCGTATTCTTACCAAAACATTTGCTCTGATTGGTGGCCCGGTCAACAAAGACTTTGGCTGAGATGACATGGCCAAAGGGGACAAACATCTGGAGGATCTCTGAGTCCGTGAACTCCTGGGGCAGGTGGTAGATGAAGATGTTACAGCCATCAGGGCCTGGGTGGCGGCAGAGACCGAGGTCGTGAGCAACAGGGTGCCAGGAAGCAGACCCCGCAGGACCCTCCACTCCTAGCCCAGCCTGTGGCCAGGGCTCCGGCCACCTCGTCCCCATTTGTTTTCATCCCCACACACGGGCAGGAGCTAGGTTTGGCACAGGGCAATCGGAAGTCCCTGAGACCACAAGGAGGACCTTCCTATCCCTGAAGGCTTGTGGCTATGGGGACCCTGCCCAGGCCTGGCACCTTCTCGCTGCTGCTGCTGCTGCTGTTGCTGCTGCTGCTGTTGAGGCGGAGGTGGAGGCTGCTGGGCCACTAGGGCGGGAGGCTGCGGGAACGCGGGCGCAACCAGGCTGTAGGCTGCCGGGTAGGCTGCTGGGGGGACAGAGAGCCGAGGGCAGGCTGCTGGGGGGGACAGAGAGCGCTAACGGACAGATCTCCCTCCTCTCACCCAGGCCAGTGGGATCCCCAGAGCTAAGGGTCTGTCAGGAAAAGCCCCTCAGCCCCCCAGACCCATCCTGTGGATAAGGCTTGTCCGGAAAGTGCAAGGAGGCACTGGCAGAGCCGAGAAGCCCAGATCCACGCCTGGCCTCCTTCCTCTTGTGGTCCCCCCACCTGGGCAGGGCCTGTGCGAGGAGCCTCACCTGTATAGTGCTGCATCCCTGCGTAGGCCTGCTGCAGGGGGTCCACGGGGGCCGCGGGGCTCTGGGCTGCGGAGAGCAGGGACCCTGAGTGACTGGCACCCAGCAGGAGCCACCAGCTCCAAGCAGAGACGGGCAGGGGAGGAGAGCCTCCGCTGGGCACGGGGTGCGGGGCCATAAGGCAGGAAGGACTGGGGTCTGGCTGTCGTGCTACCCTGGAGGTGTGGTCCCAGCTCTGAGCCCCAGCTTCCCTGGTCAGAAATAGAGAGTACCCCTGCCCAGGATGGAGGAGCCTGACCGGAACCCTGGGGCTAGATGGGGCAGTGTGGCGTGACTGCCAGGACGGGACAGGTGGCTTGGAGGAGGACCAGGCAGGGTGACAGGCGGAGGGCCCACCTGGGTAGGGGTGAACCCCGTTGGGATACAGAGCGTCGGGGGCAGGCTGCCCAGTGGGCTGGGTGGGCACCGGGCTGTAGCCGTTGACGCCCAGGGCAGCAGGGATGGCAGAGACGGGCGTGGCAGCGATGGCAGGAGGGGTGCTGGTTCCTGGGAGGAGAGAGCCACAGAGACAGGGGAGAAGGGGACGCAGAGGCGGAGGCCCAGTCAGCAAGTCTGAGGGCAGCGGAGCGACGAGCCCCCTGGGCCCCACCAGGCCGTAGTGCCCTGGCCCCCCGTGATGCCCAGCCCCGCCCTGCCCTGCACAGGCCTCACCTGAGGAGGGGGTGATGGGGGTGGCGATGAGGCCATTGGCATTGATGGCGGCCATGTGCTGCATCTGCACGGCAGCCATGGTGGCCATGGGGCTGAGGTAGGCACTGTGGGCCGCTACCAGGGCCGCCTGCTGCTGCATCAGCTGGAAAGAGGGACACAAGGTGGGCTAGGCCCAATGTGCCAGGAAGATGGGGCAGGACACAGCGGCCAGGAGAGCCAGGGCGAGTGCTTACGGCCTGGGTGTAGGCGCTGTAGGCTCCAAACTGGAGGGCGATGGGGCTGAACATGCCCAGCTGGGTGGCCACCTGCTGCATGCGTCGCAGACCGCGCTCCTTCTCGGTGTCAGCGAACTTCACCACCAGGCTGGATGAGGCACCCTGGGCACGGGCCCCACATGCAGGTCAGAGAGAGAGACAGTCAGCACCTCTCTTCCCCAGGGGCCAGCCCCTGGCCTCGTCCCGCCTCCTGCACTGGTGTCTTTGGATCAGAAGCCACCGTTTGGTCCACGCCACATGGGGAGATTCTGCTCTACCCGCTCCCTGTGCCAGGATGTGCAAAAGGCTAGAAAGAGTCGGGGACCGTGAAAGGGCGTCACCGCTCCTCCAGAGGATCCACACCTGGAAGTCCTCCCCTTGGTGGAAGAGCCACAGCAGAAGTCTACTCCTGCCCCAGAGCTGCCCCCACCTCCCTATAGGGCTCCTGCCCCACAGCCTGGTCCTCATGGTGTGCTCAGTGGATGCAGCCTCAGGCTCTAACACCAGCCTGAGCTGAGTTAAACACACACTGGGACATTTTCAAGGACCGTCATAGAATCTTAGGCTCTAGAGTGGCAGGGGCCTGGGGTCACCTAACAGGGTTCTCCATCCCATGCTGTCTCCTCCCCTCCGAGCCCTGCTCAAGGCTGCCCAGCTCTGCTGGAGACAACTGCCGCCCCTCAGAGCTCGGGAGTCGTTCAGAGGTTTGCTCTGCTGGGAGTTCCCAGAGGCACTCAGGTGACCAACACCAATGTCAACATGCATGGGGCTTCTAAGCAAGAGTCTGGCACCCCAGCAAGTGGGGTGGGGATATGGCAGGTCTGAAAGCCATGTAGGAGGTTGGAAGGGCTGAGGAAAGGAGGCGGAAGAGGAGGTGAGGGACTGGGACTGAGGGTGAGGTGGGTACAGGAGAAGAGAGGTGGGGAGATGCTCTTTGACATATGGCCCTAGAGGGCTGTTTTTCTGCCAAGACATTCCTTTCAAATAATTGAAGAGGGCTGGGAACTAGCTCAGTTGGTAGAGTGCCTGCCTCGCGTCACGAGGCCCTGGGTTCCATCCCCAGCACCACCAATGAGTGAAGAATCCTATCCTGAGTGGACTGCCCCTCTGCGCCAGGGCCTGGGGAGGGGAGGCTGGGGAGGGGGCTGGGCTCACAGGCAGGGTCCGGCTGCTGTGGAGGGTGTTGATGGCGGCCTGGGCCTCAGCATGGGTCTGGAACTTCACGAAGGCGCAGCCTAGAGAGGTGGGGATAAAGAGAGGGGTGAGCCCCACCTCAAGGCCACGGGAGACCTACTGATAAGGGACCAGCAGGGAGGGACAGGAAGGCCAGCCGGGAGAGAGGCAGGTAACTACCTTTGCTGGTGCCATCTGGCCCCCGGAGCACAGTGCACTCATCTATGGTCCCGAAGGGCTCGAACATCTTCCGGACGTCCTCATCTGTCTGCTGCTTCCCTAGCATCCCCACAAAGAGCTTCCGGTCTTCTGGGGGGTAGGGCACAGGAGGAAGGACATGCTCAGGCCTCCAGCTACTGTCCCAGCCTCTTCCCCGCCTCTCTTCCCTGGAGTCTGCCACTACTTCCCGCCCTGGGGACCAACGCCAGGGTGTGAAGTGGGTGCCGACTGGGAGTAGGGTGCTGGCGGCTCGGAAGGACTTGCACTCCACCGAGCCTCCGCGTGGCCATCTCTCCCGAGGCCAATCTCCATCCCCTGCAACCACAAGGACTCCCCTCTCCATCTGGCCTGGGAACTCTTCAGAATGATCAGAATTTCTTCCTGGAGGAAGACTGCCCCTCACCTCCCCAAGCCCTGGGCCTGGGGTGGGAAGAGAGGCATGGAGTCTCCGGTGCGGACCTACCTCCTCGGCTCTCGCTGTCGGCGGGCTTGACCTGGATCGGCCTGTTCATCTGAAGGAGAGAAGAGAAGGCAGATCTAGGGCCTCCCAGAACTCCCAGGAGCCTCCCCGCTGGCCTGCAGAGGCTGGGAGAGCAAGCCCCAGGCCCAGGCAGTTTCCCTAGCCACTAAGTTTCCCGATGGGCAGCAAGGGCCGGGCCTAATCTTGTCTAGGATTAGGACCCGAGGGGATTAGAGGCAGGAGAGAGAGGATGTGAGGAAGATGCTCATGGGCACATGGGCTCAGCTTGGCCCTAGTGCCTGGGCCAGGGACGAGTGCTACTCTTCCTAGGGAAGAAGGGGTCCTGCCCATAGGACCCAGGTCCTGAGACAAAACCCAGCCAAGGGACTATTCAAGAACTGCCTTCCTTCTACAAAGTCGGAGCAACACAGGCCACCCCATGGAGAAGCCCCCAAGGACTCTAGACTGAGGGAGATCCCACAGAGGCCCAGACTTCCTTCTGACCCCTGGAGGTGTGTCTGCTTCTCTTTCTGCCCCCCTACACCCCTTGACCCCAGGGGGAAGGCACTCGGGCAGCACAAAGGGAGCAGATGCCCAGTCTCCGTGGCAACGGGAGAATGCGCACCATGGCAACCGCCCACTCAGCCTGATTTATCCGTCCCCGTCGCCCTGGCGACCGTGGTGACGTCATCACTTCGGCTGCTCCACACACCCGGAGCAGGAGTGGGGAGGGGGGTGGGAACAGGGTTTGCTGGGGTGGAGGACTGGGTGGGGGCTGGGAGGTGGGGGAGGGGCCAGGAAAATGTCCTGGTCCTGGAGGGAGGTGTGCAGAGCCAGCCCGTGGGGGCCACACTGCCCCTTCTCTGCCTCCCTCCTCCAGAGCACATCCCGCTGTCTGCAGAGACAGCGCTGAAGGAACAGACGATGTCCCCAGCTCCTTCGCAATTCTCCCTGGCTCAGAAGTCCCCCAGAGCTCTCCCCTCTCCCTGACCCCTGCAGTGTCCCCCTTTGTTCAGTCTTCAGTGGGGATGGGGAATCGCTAGTTCCACTCTCCATGTCTTGTTTGGTGAGAGGACTTGGAAATGACTCCCACAGGTTGGTTTCCTTAGCAGGGTGGGGAGCTTGGTAGGAACCGGAAATGGAGAAGGACTCAGCTGCAATGTCTGAGGACTCTGACCACTGGGACCACACCTGTCCCCCTCATTCACCTGATGGTGGGGCAGTCCTATTCCAGTGCCTGTGAATAAATAAAAGTAAGAGTCGGGGCCGGGGCTGGGCTCAGTGGTAAAGCGCCCGCTTTGCGCGTGTGAGGCACCAGGTTCGATCCTCAGCACCTCATGAAAATAAATAAAGATGCTGTGTGCTCATCGACAACTAAAATGTTTTTTAAAAAAGTAGACAAACTACTTTGCCTTCTGGGGGTGGGGCTGTGAGTTAGGAGACCTGGGCATGGGACCAACCAGCCCAGCCTTCCACTAGTTGTGTGACCTTGGGTTAGTCACTCTCTGCTCTGCCCTTCAACTTCCTCATCTGAAAACCAAGGGGGCGGACCAGGTGGTCTCCAGTCAGGTTCCCTTCCACGCTGGTGTCCCAGCGTTTGGAGACTCTGTGTGGCATCACTCAACACAAAATGCAGAAATGACAGCTGCCCCTGCACCTCCTTATGCTGGACCCATGTGCCAAGTCATGCCTGGCACTCTGCAAGGCATTCACAGCCTCGGACCAACCCTAACCCACCTCAAAGGGCACTCCTGCGCCAGGCCAGGCCCCACCCCCAGATCTCTGGAT
This sequence comes from Marmota flaviventris, assembly GCF_047511675.1. NCBI lineage: Eukaryota > Metazoa > Chordata > Mammalia > Rodentia > Sciuridae > Marmota > Marmota flaviventris. Next base: position 122,005,396 of record NC_092507.1, on the reverse strand, counting down.
CTGAGAGCAGCTGGTGGGGGAGTGAGGTCACAGTCCACAAATCCTCCAGCCAACAGCCCCCAGCTTTATCTCCCACCAATCTGGGATTATCCCATCTGGGGCTCAATCTCCTTAGGAGTGTGTGTGTGTGTGTGTGTGTGTGTGTGTGTGTGTGTAGGTCTGGGGTCAGAAGCCAGGGGCTTCATGGTCATTCACCTCCTCTCCTGTACCGCAGCCAAAACAATCAGGAGATTTCCTCACAGACACCTTGGCAGAACCAGCTCGCCCCACCAGGGGCTCAGCACAGGGGACTCTTATGCGTGGCACCAACCCCTTCCCAACAGGCTCTTGGGGATTTGCTGTTCTGGTTGGAGACGGGAACCTGGGACCCAGAGAGAAAGGATGTGGTTCCCTCCCTGCACAGACTTGCAGGTATGAAAATAGCTCACAGTAAACAGCACGGCTGAGGTGGATTCTCAGACACTCCTGTGCCTAGCCACAGCGGGCACCATGGCGAGGGAGACCGCCACTCCCTCCAGGCCCCCGGTGCCCACTGCCAGCCTCCTTCCTCCTGGCCCAGCACTTCCTGTGAGAAGCTCAGGCACACCTGCCCCCTCCCCTGAGTCCAGCTGTGCCCTGTTTACCTGGCAACCCGGCAGGCGCCTCTTCCCTAGCTACCACCAGCCAGGTGATAAGCCCTCCCCAGGGCCTCCCAAAGAGGAAGGGGCAACTTATACCCCAACCAAGAATCGCTGAGCTGCCTCGGACAGGATCACTTTTAAGTCCCCATTCTTCCCACCAAGAGCAAAGCCCCCTTTTCGAGAAGAGCTCATTGTTCCCACAAAGTCTGATTGTCTCCAGGGTGCAGGTCTTCCACTCCTGACTCCACAACTCTTCTCTGTGCCCGGGACCACTCACAGGTGGGGCCAGAGCCCACCTTTCCCTGTCCACAGAGTGGGATTTCACAGAGTAAAGGAAAAAGACGAGGACAAACAGATGCATCCTCCAGGAGACCCCACCTGGCTCACAGGACCCTTCAGGAACCTGTAGCAAAGCAGCCCCTGGGAGCTATTAGTGGAGAGAAGAGGAAGTGGGCCTTAATGGGCATAGATGCAACCCCCATTCTTTCTTCATGCAGCCCCAAACACTACTCTAATATGGTAGCACCCTCTAGATTTGGGCATAAAAAAGATGGGGAGCAAGGAAAGAGGGTTAAATGCCCTTATTTAAAAAAGAACCTGCACCAGGCATGGTGGTGCATACTTATAATACCAGATACTTGGAAGGTTGAGGTAGGAGGATGGCAAGTTTGAGGCCAGCCTCAGCATCTTAGTGAGACCCTGTCTCCAAATAAAAAATAAAAAGGGCTGAGGTTGTAGCTTAGTGGTTGAGCACCCCTGGGTCAATCCACGGTACTGGGCAGAAGGGGACCTGCAGTAGGAGGGCTTGGAGATTACAGAGTAGGAAGAACTTCCCAACAGAATCATGCAGCAGCTGACACACTGTACACACACACACACACACACACACACACACACACACACGCGCGCGCACTATCTAAGGGAAAAGGCAAGTGGCAAAGAACCAGGAGGGTAAAAAGGGCCAGGGAGGACTTGCTTGCAGACACCTGCTTGCCTTGAGCTCCTTGGGTCTGCTCCCCAAGCCCCCGGCCAGAGGCACCCCGTGGGAGAGTGGGACCCCTCATTTCTTATTGGAAGCTGTCAGATCTCTCTAGATTCTGTCCCCTGGGGCAAGGGCCAACGTGGGAACTCTGAGTCACCTGGAAGCTTTGGAGAAGGGCTAGACAATCATTAACCTGGGCTCCCTTCTCCCTCCCCCTCCCTGGGGCCTTAAGAAGGGTAGGCAGTGTCTCTGTGTCCTGGACACAGGGTAGATACCCCCAGTGGCAGGACCCACACTTGGGACTCACACCCACCCCTGCCTGTCTCCAAGTCCCCACTTTGGTCTCCCTTCTCTCTCTCTCTCTTCCCCTGATCCCCTCTGGTGTCTGCAGAGACTCTGAAATAGGGAGACAACAGGGAAAGACTAATGGCAATGGATGTGAAAACTCTTTGATTTGTTAGGGACCTCCAGAGAGAGAAGGGAGGGAAAGAAAGATGGGGCTCAGTGGGGACCAGGCTCATGTGTGCCCCCCCATATCTGGCCTGCTGGGGGCTCACATGCGTGCGTGCACGAACACATGCTCGCCCTGGACCCCAGAGCCTCTCGCACACAGGCCTGGTCCTCCGCGGTGCAGGGACGCTGTTCTAGCTACTGAGTGGGACAAGGTGATGGGGGAGGGGCAGCGGGGTTACCTTCCCAGCTGAGGGCAGAGGCCAGGGAGGACCTGGAAGGGTTTGAGGTTGGGAGAGGTTCGAACAGTTCTGATTTTCTTGGATCCTGTCCTCCCCGCCCCCATCTGTTCTGTCTGTTTCCCTCCCAGGAAGAGATGGATGATCAGCACCATTCTCTGCTTCCCACGTGGGGAAGGAATAGAGGCCAGATGTGTCTCCAGCACCCAGACTGTGCTGAGCAAATGTTTGCTGAGAGCAGGGGTGGGGTTAGATCTCAGGAAGTACTTCCTGGGATTCACAGTCTGGGGAAAACAGAAGCAGACAGAGCAAAAGGGAATGGGGGTCTCCTCTCCCTTCAGTTCCATGAGTTGGGTGGGGGGCAGTCTGAGATTCTTTATTCCTAACCTCAGTTGTCAGCCCAAGTCTTGCAAGGCCAACTGAGAAAAGAAACAAAGAGATGTGACCTTACTGCGGGGGGGGGGGGGGGGGGGGGGGGGCGGGGGGGACACCACATCAGGGCCATCCCGGCCTCCCTGGGCGCACTGGGCAGGGGCAGGCCTACTTCTCCACAGTGTTGCAAGCCCTGTCCTGGCTACCTCGTCCCCATGTCCAGGCCTTGCTCGAGCCCTAGGCCTATGCCTCTGTTCCCAGGGCTCTTCCTTGGAGACCCGAGGGGAGCATGGCTGAGTTCAGAAACCAGCACTAGGATGCCAACCAGCAGGCCCAGCTGCCTAGTCCCAGGGTGGCAGCACCCCTCCCCCATCTCACAGCCCCCCAGGCTGCTTCTCCAGAGCCACAAAAGAGTGCTTGGGTGCCTCTGTCAACCCCGACCCGTGGCTCCTGGTCCAGGGTCTTCTCCCCACACTCCCCACTAAGTCATCCCTCCAGCGCGGTCCTGAGGGCAGGTGGGGAAGTGGGGGGGGGCTGCATCTGCGCCTCAGAAAGGAAAGGTCAGTTTACTCCACTAAAGGTGTTCTTGTTCCTCCTCTCCAGGTAAGAAGAGGAAAATGCATGCATCTGCAGGAAGAAAGGGGGATGCTGAGAAGAGAGGGACTTCCTGGTGATGACAGGGGGGGAGTCCCCTGCCACCTCTAAGACCTTCTGGCCTCCTGGCCCTGCACAGGACGGCAGGCACTCACCCCTGGAAGCGTCTTCTGTTCGTGCAGGGCACTCTGGGCCTTCAGGGCTGAATCGCGGGCACAGTATGTCAGGAAGGCACATCCTGAGGACGGCAGGGGCAGAGAGACAGGGTGGGGGTGAGTCCTGGCCTCCCTCCCTGACGGGCTCCCCCAGGAGACGGAGGACTGGGGGGGCTTTTCCCATCTTGCCCTCTCCTGCCTGCTGGGCTGGGGAGCTCTGAGGGGTGGACGCTCCGTCTCAGAAGTGGGCCTGCTGGTGAGGTGGACCAGGGAGGGTGCTTGGCTCTTAGGAGATGGCCCAGGCGAGAGCTCATGGCCTGGTTCTCTCTTCCTCATCCGCTCTCCTTCCTCTTCCTCCCTTGCCTTTCCTTCCCCTCCATCTTGGCCACCCCTCTGCTCTCCAGTTTTGCCTGCTTTCTCATGTCTCCCTGATGACAGGGGAGGCAGGTACAGGGTGGAGAGTGGATCGGAGAAGGAGAGGAGAGAGCAGTTAGCCGGAAGTGCTTTTTCTCGGAGCCCAGTAGTGGGAGGGAGGGAGTGTGGCCCTCCTTTCCCCAGCGATTGGAGCTCTTCAAGCCCTGACCCTGGGTCAACCCTGCTTAGCCACACAGTCCTTGGAGAGACCTCAGGGGCATCCTCCCTTTTAACTTTCTAAGTCCCCTGTGCTACTCAGACCCTCACCAATCTATCCTTCATGCCCTACTTCTCAGGTCCCCCTCTTCAGTCCTGGGGCTGTCGTGCCCAGGTCATTTCCACAGGCTGGGCACCTGACTCTGTGCCCTGACCCACGTCCCAACATTATCTGAGGCTACTCAGAGTCTCAGTTCTGCCCAAGACACACACACACACACACACACACACACACACACACACCCCTCCAGCTCCCTGTCTTCCAGACCAGCTCTCCTGTCTCTTCATTCTTCCTGGAGTCCACCCACAGCATCAACACCTCCTTTCATCTCTGGGATCCACATTTTTGCAGCCTCTTGAAAACTCTTCACCCCAAAGCGCACCCCTAAGTCCCCCATCCTCAGTCCCCTGGTCACTCTACCTGAGTTCTCGTCCACCTCCTCCATCCGGAGTCCCCTGAGCCTGAGCACTTCTCCCTCAGATCAGCCCTTCCCAGTCACTCCATTTCTCCAGCCTGGCCTCTCCCTTCGTCCCAACCTCCCAGTCCACCCACCGCCACCCCTCCAGCCTAGCCTGACCCCTCACCCTTGTGCAGCCCGGTGTACTTGTCCTTGATGACAGTCAGCTCGAAGATCCGACCAAACTGCTCGAAGATGGGTTTCAGGTCCTTTTCCTCCAGATGCCTCGGGATCTGCCCCACAAACAGCTTGATGGCATCCGGCTCCTTCATTGGGGCGGCCCACGAGGAGGGGCCGAGGGGAGCAGGGAGAGGCCCCAAAGCCAGGGGAGCTGCCCAACCAGGAGGCAAGTGGTGGGGGCCGGGGGCCCCGCCTGGGCTGGCTTTCCCTTTGGCCCCCAAACACTCTGAGCCGAGGAGCAGCTCTTCACACAAAGGAGGCCCAGGGAGCCGGGCCGAGGGGTCAGGGGTCTAGGCAGACACTGTCGCGCCACCAGGGGGCATAGCCCCACACACGGTCTCCCTCCCGGAGACCTGGCAGAGATCCCAGGATGGGGGTCAGTGTGGCCAAGACCCGAGGGCTGGGGCGCAGCCGGGGCGCTGGACTTGGAGGGCTGGGGCCGCGGCGAGGGAGCTGGAGGTGGGGGACCGGGCCTGGCCCGGGCGCTGGGCGGAGACTGACAGGGCTGCCAGGCGTCAGAGGGGGCCCTCCTGATGTGGGGCAGGTGGATCTCTCGCTGGCTTCCCCAGGGAGGACACCTCCCTGTGGCCGGTCCTTCTGCGGGGTCCGAAAGAGGCCAGACGCTGGGTCTCGGACGGCGGCAGGGCTCCGGGGGTCCCTGTGGCCCTGCCGCCCCCTCAGGTCCTCCCTCGCCCCCCCACCCCACCCCGGCCCCGGGCCTGGGCTGCTGCCGGCTGCTCCCGCCGCGGGCCGCCTGCTCTCCCGGTCACCTGGGTCCCGGAGCTCTGCTCTCCGGCCGCGCTCTCCTCAACAAAAACCTCCCCCTCCACACCCCCTCCCCACTCCCACCCCCTCTCCCCCGGCAGCGGTGATGTCAGTCTCAGGGGCAGAATGCAAATTCTCTACCCTGGAGAGGGACGCACAACCCAGGCGAGAGCCACGCCCTCTTTCCGTCTCGGTCCTCCCGGACTCCCTTCCCGCCCCCAGAAGAGCAGCTGGTCCTGTTGATGACAACCCTTCCCCCATCTTAGCCCCAGCCAGGAGTTGGGCCAGGCACTAAGATGGAGAATTTATAGAGGAGCCCTAAGGTGGGGTCCATTGTTCCGGGGGCTGGAGCTGTCCCCGGTGCTGGAAAGAAGACCCAGGAGATGGGAGCTGGGGGCGGGGAGGAGAGGGAGTCGGCATGGGGGGAGCCTGAGAGTGGAGATCCAAGGAAAGAAACCACGGGAAGGAAATCACGGATACAACAGTTGGGCGGGTTGAGAGAGAGGGAGGCATGGACAGGGAGGGACACAGGTCGCAGAGTCTGGGGACCGAGCAAAAGGGACCCGGGGAGGAAAAAGGAAAGGGAGGTGGGAAGAGGAAGAGCAGGTTGAGGGATGAGGGCAGAAGGAGAACTGTGTGTTTTCCAGAAAAGGAACCAAGAAGCACTGTCGCTTGCTGGCCTTTGCCGACACCCCCTTGTCTCTCTCGGGGTTCGGGTGTGTAAGTGTGTGGGCAGGGAGGCGCAGCGGGAGGTCGCACTTGGAAGCGCCTTCAAGACCAAGACAGCGTTCAATCCAGGGTTCTACTGTTCCCGGTGTCTAGCACCGTGTCTTTTTCAAGCGTAGTAGGTGCTTAACAAACACTTCGTGACAAGAGTGGACTCCTGATTCTCTCGGTGGGAAGAAACACAGCTGCCAAGTCCCTGTCAGGGAAGCAAAGCCAAATTACTCCTTCCTTTGCTTCTTCCTTCAAGTGAGTTCCTTGGATGGGACTCGCTCTGATTGAGTCAGGTAGCAAAAGGAGTGCGGAAGCACCTCTGGGGGCCATTATTCCCTGAAAACAATTATACCTGTATGCATGATTGGCATGCTCCAGGATCTGAGGGAACCTGCTCCTGCGTTCACTGGGCCCACTCAGCGACAGTGGTGGCCGTCAGAGGCTCTCCTACCAGGACTCACAGCTTTTGACTCACACCCGCCCTCCCTGTCATTCCCTTCCTCACCCCAGGGTGGGGCTGATGTCTTCACAGTGGTGCTGGTGTCTTTGAAATGTGTCCCAGCCCAATCCCAGAGGCTGACAGTCTCCTCTTCGGGAAGCGAAATAATAGTAACAGCACTTATATGGCACTTACATTGTCCCAGGCATTGTTCCAAGTGTGTTTTACTTTCTAACTCATTAAAACCTCACCACCGCCCTGCGCCCTGCGAGGTGGATTCTATCATTATCTCCAAACAGAGATGAAGAATCCAAGGTACAGAGCGATTAAATAACTTGCCTCAGGCCATGCAGCTAGAAAGAGGTCTTGCTGAGATTGGAGCCTGGGCAGTCTGGCCCCTGAGTCTTCGCACTTAACTCCCACATCAAACATTCCTCTTGGGAGTGGGGCCAGTGGTTAACCCTGACCTTTCTTCCTCTTCTGTCTTCATTTAAGCCCTGGGTGAGACAGTCCTTCTTTCTACTGCTTGATTCCATACTGACCACCTGCCATCCTTCCTTAACCTGGGTTTTTGTGTCCTGAAGCTACATTCTGACAGGTGCGTATATTTGAGTGGAAGTGTGTGTGTGTGTGTGTGTGTGTGTGTGTGTGAAGATTTGTGTACACTTCATCCTGTGGATGCCCAGGCCCTCAGTAGGGGACCCTGAGATGGAGATGGGGTGAGGGCAGTAGTATTAGTAGTAGGAACTCAGGGGCCAGGTTCCCTCAGATCCTATCTCCAAAGTGGCTTTGAGTCAGGTAGTAGTTGCCCACCCCCGCTGCTGCTTTCCTGCCTTCTAATCTGATCTTGGTATTTATGGAGATGCTAAATAGATCACGCCCTCTGAGGATGCAGAAGGGAAGACCCCACAGCCCACTGATCTCATTACTCTGTGTCTTCTCAGCAGATCTGCCGCCCTGAGGCTCATTCAGGCTTGGACCTAATCATATTAATTGAAATATTAAACATTCACAAAAATGAATTTCAATGAACTTCTCTCAGTCCTCCTCCCAGTCAGTAATTGGGGAGACAGCGGCAGCCAACAAAACGCCTCTGATCCTTCCCTTTATTTGTGGCCCCAGATGGGAGGTGTCAGTCTGAGAAAAGAAGCTGGATTTAGGGGGGGGAGCTCTCATCAGACCCTCCTGGCACATCTCTCATGTTCTTTCAGGACAGGGGGATGGAAGCCCTGTGAGGTAAGGATTGGGGGGTGGAACCCTATGACTCAGGGGCGTATTCTGGGGAATTTTTCTCCAGGAGGAAATGAGGCCTCACGCCCTGATTCTTCCAAGATACTTTCTCTGCCTACCATCCCTCTTTCTCATTCCTTTGCAGTCAAAGCTACCTGCCCAGTGTAAAAAGATCATTGACTTTATAAAGGAAGAGTCCTGTTCCTGGTTTTAGATTCTGAGGAAGTGAGAAATGCCAGATAACTGGGATATTTTTTAGAAAAGGTAAAATGTGATGGCCTATGTGGGCAGAGCAGCTGATCATCCAGTACTTACTGCTTCACTGAACCCAACGAAAACGTCTGCAGCAGAATTATGAAAGTACAAAGGACAGATTATGGAACCTTCCTGCCTTCAAGTGGCTTCTACCCCAAGTGGGGAAGTGAGACAGAAAAACACAATCTGTAATAGTGAGAACGGAGATGCTGTTCAGAAAGCCAAAGTAGCCTCTCTCACATACGGGCATCTGGACAATAGGGAGTGATCAGTCAAGAAAGGATAAAGTGCCAGGCATGGTGGTGCCTTGGCAATTTAGTGAGATCCTGTATCAAAATAAAACATAAAAAGAGGGGCTGGGGATGTGGCTCAGTGGTAGAGCGCTTGCCTAGCACCCGTGAGGCACTGGGTTTGATCCTCAGCACCACACAAATATAAATAAATAAAATAAAGCAACTGTGTCCATGTACAACTCAAAAATATTTAATAAATACATAAACAGGGCTAGGAATGCTGGGTGTGGTGGTGCACACCTTTAATCCCTGTGTCTCTGGAGGCTGAGACAGGAGGATCACTAGTACAAAGTTAGCCTCAGCAACTCAGCGAGACCCTGTCTTTATTTTTTAATTCTTAAATATATTTTATTTATTTATTTATTTATTTATTTATGTGGTGCTGAGGATCGAACCCAGTGCCTCATGCATGCTAGCAAGTGCTCTACCACTGAGCCACAACTCTGGCCCAATAGTATATATATTTTTTAACCTGCTATATCCAAATTCTATTTCAACAGGTAATCAATAAAAAGTTATTAGCAAAATACTTTACATTATTTTCACACTAAGTCTTCAAGATCCAGAGTGTCTTTTACATTTCCAGCACATCTAACACCTACAGCCACATTTCAAGTGTCAGAGCCATGGGTGGTTCTAAGAGACCACACTGGCTAGTGCAGATCTGCAGGGGTCACCGTTAGCTTTTCTGGGCAGCGTGAGGTGGAGAAATAGATCTTAGCCAACAGGACCCATCGAGTCTGCTTAACCTCTGCTCCCGCAGGAAAACTAACTGTTCTGACAGAACTGTTAACTGTTCTCCCTCTCACTCTCTTAACCTTCTCTCCTAAAAAGCAGACAAACAACCAAAATGATCACTAACCCACAGGAGGCTCCGGGAAGAGGTCTGCAGCCCAGTAGCTAGCGTACCTCTTTCCCTGGCTGGGAACGGCCTCTCCGAGTCTTTGCAGACGACTGAGGGCCCATCTAATGCTGAGCTGGTTTCCCGTGCTGTTTCCCTGTTCCTTGGGGCAGTGGTTCACAATCCCTGTCGGCTTCTCTCAGCCTCTGAAGGCTGCTGCTGCGCGAGACCCCGTGGGTGTGGAAGCTCAGCGTGTGCGTGTTGACAGGCTCCTGCCCTTTCCAGGCGGCCACTCTCAGCTCCCTAACCCTCCTTAATCAGATACTAGAAGGCCCATTCCCCTTCTCCTCCCTTATCCCCTAGGGAGTGAGAGAAATAATTCGGAATTTTGGGGGAACCCAGGGTGAAGAGAATATTAATCTACATATAAGAGGGGAAATTCTGCCAGGGTGCCCTCTCGGTCCTTTCCAACACCTTCTCTGGGAAGGCCCCTTCCTTTGCAGAGCCCCTCACTCCAGCTCCGGGGCGCTCCCCTGTTTTAGGAGTCCAAGGCTGCCGAGAGCGTGGAGGCGGTGCCGGTGATTCGCCCTGCTCGGGAGGCTGAGGCAGGAGGATCACAAGTCTGAGCAAGTCTGGGTGCTGGGGAGGTACTTGAGTGGTAGAGTGACCCACGCCGAGAGGCCCTGGGTTCGAAAGCCAGTGTCAAGGGGCAGGGACGGGGGCAGGGACGGGGGCAGGGACGAGGGCGGGGAGACGCGAGATTCAACGTCCGCGTCTGGGGACGGACAGCAGGTGGGCCTCGGGGCGGTGGATTCCGCGCCCGGTGACCAGGCGTCCTGCGGCTTCTGCCTCCGCCAGGACCGGATTCCGGGGGACCCTGCCCTAGGGACCTTTATTCCTGTTTTGCTCTAGAACTAAGCACGGCGCTTGGGTGGGGCCAGAGGAAGGCTCATTTCACAGAAACTAAGTTCAGAACCAGCCCCAGAGCCGGCGCACCTCCCACGCTCGCTCCTCGGCGGCAGAGGGGACCCCACTGCGCTTCCCTCAGCCCCGCCCCCGTAGGGGCGGGGCGAGGGCGGGGCGGGGCCTCGCGGCCGCGACCCGTCGCCTGGACGACCGCCCCAAGATGGCGACGCTGCAGGGCGGGCTGCTGGGGCCGGACCCCGGCGCGCTGAGCCCCGCGCAGCTGGAGCAGCTGCGAAACTTCAAGGTGCGAGCGGCGCGCCCCCGCGCCCACGCCCATCGAGTCGTAGCTGGCGAGGACAGGCGCCCGGGCGGGAGGAGGGTCCCTGAGAGGAGAGCGGGGCTGCCCCAGAGGAGGGCGCAGGGCTCAGGGGACGGCGGCTCTCCGGGCTGCTGGGTCCCCGGACCGAGTCCGCCCAGGTCTGCAAGTGCGAGAGCGGCAGCGGGGGTGGCGCCGAGCAGTGGGTCCGAGGTCCAGCCTCGGGTTAGGGTGCCGACGTGGCGGCAGGCGGAGGCTGACTCGGGGGCTCGCGGCGGCCGCTCGCCCGAGCAGGAGGCAGCGCCGAGGTCAGGCCCGTGCGAAGGTGGGCGGCCTGGACCTTGGCGCACCCCGAGAGGAGCCGGTGAGCTTCCGCGGCTCCCCGCCTTCACCCCCGCGGGCGGAGCCTGATCTGCGGATGGGACGTGACCTCTGCTCTTGCCCTCAGATCCAGACCCGGATCGCCAACGAAAGGTACCTGAGGACACACAAAGAGGTGGAGTTGCTCCTCAGTGGCTTCTTCAGGTAGGCGCTTCTCCAGATGGCCGAGCACCGTGGAAAGCCCACAGGTCTAGGGGACAGAGGAGTACGGATGACCTCTGTAGTCATTCCCCCTCTTCTAATTTCTTCAAAGTCGGAAAATATCCCAAGATTTAATTTTTTTTCTAACTCTGGAATTTGTCACACCAAGGGTTTTCTTCAGTTATTTCTTAGAGATTTCCTCCAGTTATCTCTAAATTCTTAAAAATATTAAGTTTCATTCAACTGTAAAGGTAAATGTATGCCGTATACACTAGAATCAAGAGGGAATCTGGCATTGAGAAATCCAGCAGGCATCCACTGGGGTAAACACTATTCTTAATCAGAAGGACTGAACAAGATGAACAGTAGACCTCAAAAAAAAAAAAAAAAAAAAAAAAAAAAAAAAGTCAAATGTCTGCCCTTCTCTACCTGAGAACATTGTTGTAGAAAAACCGCAAGAGTCAGAAGCCACTAATTCCTTGGGCCAAAGAAGACCATTTTCCAGTGTATCCTTCCCCTTCTGCCTGGCATTGCTTGAATGGAAAGGCAAAAACTGAGGCAAGAAAAAAAAATTTTACGGAGCAGCAATCAGGATGAAAACAACAGACAAGAGAATCTCAGATACTGTTTGGCTACAGACAGAGCAGCAAGGTTTAAATAATAATGGCTTCCATTTCCAGGCACTGTGTTGTTTCACTACTTGGGCAGTCATCACACTCTGTTGTAATTGTGTTGCCAATCTTCTGTTTCTGGTCCAGAGCTCCAAGCTGGAGGAGCCATGTGTGTGTGTGTGTGTGTGTGTGTGTGTGTGTTTCCAGTGTTGACCCCTACACAGTGTTTGGCATTTTGGTTCCATTTTGCTGATCCCCCCAGCCACACTACAAAAAATAGCTTATTATCATTTTTGTTTTACAGGTGAGACAGTCAAGCTCAGAGAAGTAAAGTACCTTCCTCAAGTTGCTGACCTAGGATTCGAACCCTTGGTTCTTCCACTGTATTGTGCTGTAAACACAGGTCCACAGGAGAGCCAGCTTACAGCCAAGGGGCTGCTCAGTGGGCCTCAGGGCTGGAGTGGAGCTCAGTGGCTAGTGAGGCTCTGAGTCTCTCTCTCTCTCTCTCTCTCTCACACACACACACACACACACACACACACACAGGCACGCAGACCTGGAGGCCCCTTTTTGTTTTCTTGGGTCTCGCTATTCTTCATATTTTAGCCATTTCTCCCAGCAGCAGCCTCACACGGCAGGGAAGCAGCAGGGAAAGCTGAAACCTGTTCAGTTCCTGGTGAAAGTGGGCTCCTGGGGTCAGGGATAAAGGCACAGGAGTCATCTGTCAGTACCAGACCTGGGATCAGGCCACCCCCTTTTGCATCTTTTCCTCTTAAGGGAACAAAGAGGGACATGGTTTCTTATGCTAGGGAGTGTGCAATCCAAGTTAGGAATGGTTCCAGCAGGGAGATTGGGTATAAACGGTAAAAGCCTGAATTAAATCACCATTTCATTGTTCACAAACAACAGGGTTAGAACACTTGGGGGTGGTGAGTGAAGAGGGGGCTGTTGTTTCAGTCACATGTTGGGGATGCCCTGCTTCTCTGTACAGAAGAGTTTCCAGGAGGAGGCCTGGTGTCTGGGCCTGGCTGCTGCAGGGACAGCCCCAGGCGCCCTCCCATTCCTTCCTTACCATCACCCCCCTTCCCAAGACCAGGTTGGCCACCAGGCTCTTCCTTTTGCTGTTCCTGAAGCTCCCCTGCATGAACTCCTCCTGGCCCTTTTTAGGCCTTTTTCTAGGGTGGAAGAGGGCAATGTTACAAGCTGCAGGGTTTGCTTTGTGTGGGGGTTACTATGATTTCCTTTGAGTGATAGCAGGGTGAGCCAGAATCTGCCCCGTCTTTGTACCTGATATTTCACAGGGTCCTTCCTGTGAGAAGAGGAAGGGTGTGGAGAGGTCAGCTTGCCTGTCTCTGTCCATCTTGCAGGTCTCTGCTCTCTACTTGCCCCAAGCCAAGAGAAGCTCAGAACCATTTTTGTGAACTTGCCCCTTGAATTTTCTGGAATCTAGTGATTGATGGTCATTCAGCCACACCTCTCCAGTCTATAACAGAAATATGCTGTACAGAATCCTTACCTTAATTCTTCCAATTTTGGACCTGAATAATGAAAAGAGTAGAGGTCAAATTTATTTTAGGCACCCAGAAACTAAAGGTTTGGGGCCAGAGATATGATAGTCATATGTGAAACTGTAGAAAGCTTTATTAGATGTTTTGGTAAAAACCTAGGCAGATGAAACTTCCAAATTGTAGTACTGGTCATATTACTCCTTGGTTGGAAAAATCTTCAGTGACTCTACCTTATCTTTTTTGTTTCCAAACATTTTATCAAAATATATAGAGAAATGACATATTCTAAGCTGGATGAACTTGTCCTCACACATGCTACTAGTGTCCAGGTGAATAGATTAAATGTTAGCAGCACCTAAGACCTTTTGTGGCCCCTTCTAGACACTCCCTGCTGGCTCAGGGGTCACTCCAGTTGAACTGGGCTGACTGGGCTGCGCACAATAACCCCACAAGAGACACAAATACCTTTTTCTTTGGGGTTGCTGTGACGGCTCCTCTGACCTTAAGGGTCCGCAGGAACGGAGAGCAAGAGCACACGCTGACCCCTTTTATTGAGGAGAAGCTATTCAAATGAGGCAAGGGGTCAGGTTTCAGGGGGCAGAGTATCTTCATGATGTCCACTTGTCAGCAGGTTGGCTGACACCTGGGTAGGCCACACCCAAGGGCACAGTAAGAGAAGGGGACACACACAAGGCACTTCCATGGAAGATTCTATCCTAAACAGGGCAAGGGGTTAGATTACACAGGAACAGGTGAGCATAGCTTCACCCATGGGGCTGTAGCAAGACACACCCATGCACGAGACACCGACCCTCCACTCTCGCACCCAAGAAGGGTGGGGAAAGATCTGCCACATTTCTGCCACTGAGCGCCTCAGCACCCAGCCGGGGAATGTGACTCAGTCACGTGTAAAGTTGGTCTCCCACAACTCCCCTCAAATGATAACCAGTATTCTTTTTTTTTTTTTTTTTTGGTATGAGGGATTGAACCCAGGGACACTTAACCACTGAGCCACATCCCCAGCCCCTTTTTATATTTTTTATTTTGAGACAGGGTCTTGCTCAGTTGCTTAGGGCCTCACTAAGTTGCTGAGGCTGGCTTTGAACTCTCAATCCTCCTGCCTCAGCCTCCCAGGCCGCTGGCTGACTTCTAAGAGCCCCAATTTGTTTTGTCTTTTTGGAATCTTACATCAATGGAATTCTGTAATGTGTCCCTTGTGCCTGCCTTCTTTGCTCAGAATCTAGTAGATCTTCCATTCTTCTGATTGTATGACTGTACCATATGCTATTTACTATTCTCCCTGTTTCGCTTGTTGTGATGCTGGAAATCAAACCCAGAGCCTCTATATTCCAGTGCTCCCACTGGGAATATAGGTATACAGCTGGACTTGCTGTATACCTTCCTGCTCCCCCATGGAAATTCATAGTTAGACTTCCTTGGGACACTGTGGGTCTGCATGTCTGTCCCATCACACTGGTGTCCCTTGAGGAACCTGCAGCACACTCTCAAGTTTGCTCTCTGTCCCTGGCTTGGTCCTGGTTTTGTGAAAATGTTTGTTGAATGGATGACCAGATGTATATAGCAGTGCAGCTCTTCTGTGAACTGAGCAGTAGCCCGTGTTCCCACTTAGGATGTTTTACTCCTTGCCTAGATCCAAGTTGAAGAAAAATCACAAATGGAAAGGTCCTTGTCTTTGGTCCCCTGGCTTACTGACTTCTGGAATGGGTGTGACAATCTGCTATGAGAGAGCCTGGGGTGGAAGCAGTGGCCACAGCCTTCTTAAACCTGTGCTATCTCCTTCCCTGTCCCTTAATGTTTTCCAGAGAAATGTTTCTGAAAAGACCAGACAACATCCTAGAGTTTGCGGCAGGTGAGTAGGGCAGGTCAGTTTGCCCCGGGGCGGGGTGGGGCGTTGTCCTAAAGCCTGTGCAAGGAATATGCCTGGGAGTTTAGACTCCCGACGGCCCAGGATTCTCTCTGCAGAGTCTGGGGTCCTCCTTCACCTGATGTCCCTCAAGGGAGCTGTTTTCAGAAGGCTTCTAGCTCTACTGTCATCTCCTCAAAATGAGGCCAGATGAGAAATGAGGCAGAACTTCCTCTTGGTGGGGATTGTTCAGAATTCCCAGATTCCCAAAGGAACTTATGGGCAGCCCTTGCCCTGAGACTCTGAAAGCAGTTCTGACCCTGGCTGTGCATTACAATCACCTGGGGAGCTTTTCAAAAGAACACGGATGCTCAGGCCCCACCCCTGGAGAGTTTTATTTAATTAGCCTGGGGTAGGCCCAGCGTCCAGAGTTTCAAAGGCTCCCCAGGTGCTTGTCATGCCCTTGGCTGCGAGATGGCTTAAGGTCAGCGGTATCTAGAGGGCTGTTTTGGGGTGCAGTTAACCCTGGGAGTTGGCTGTGTCCTCCAACTGTGTCTAAGGGAATCTAAGTACGCTTTGCTGCCACGGCAGATGCTGCCTGACTCACATTCTGCGGGTGTATAAAACCCTCTTCTGTCGTCAGACAGCAGAGCCTGGCTTTCCTTTGGGAGGGTATTCTCAGAGAAGGCGTACATTTCAGAGACGGGAGCTGGCTAGCTGAGTGGAGACAAGAATACTTCTTGGCATTTATTTGGGCCCCAAGATGGGCTGGGAGCAGAAAACCCAGAGAATCCCTGAGCCCTTTGATGACGGCTTCTTGTGAGTCAGCAAAGGACAAACAGCATGGTGTGGCAGGAGCAGGAGCCACCCTGTGTCAGCCCTACCCAGGGCCATTTGATCCTTTTTTTTTTTTTTTAAATCCTGGGCTGAGGATCAAACCCAGGGCCTTGCACGTGCTAGACGTGTGCTCTGCCACTGAGCTAAATCCCCAACCCCTTAGGGCCATTTGAGCCTGCACACTTAGCTGCTCTGGTGAGGGCAGTGACCATGGGGATTTGCTGTGACCACCCATTATGTTGGAAAGTGGGCCACCAGCAGTGGCTAGGACCCTGCCACCCTAGCTTTTTAGCAGAGGAAGCTGTCTCCCAGTCTTTTCCCCTGAGTCGAGAGGATTTCTTCTTTTTGATTTTTATCCCAGACTATTTCACGGATCCAAGACTTCCCAACAAGATTCACATGCAGCTAATTGAAGACAAGAAAGCGGCTTAATTAGCAAAATCACACGATGCTCAGCTGTTGGGAGACACCAGACGGAGTCAGCCTTGGGGTGCGTGTCAGCCTCACCCTCGAGGCGGCCTCAGTCTTGGAAAAGAAGCAGTGGCTTATTGGTCCAGGGTGGAAGAGATCAAGTGGAGAAACCAGAGAAGTCCAGTGCCAGTGTCTCAAATCCTGACAGTGTTCTGGGGAATTAGGGACAGTGAAGAGAGGGCTAGGCTGGTCCAACCTGTCAGTGACAGGGCTCTTCCTACTGAGTGAAGTGGATCAAGAGAATGGAGCAGGGAGGGGTGGAGAGAGGTGGAGATGGGGCGGGATGTAGCACCCAGTCGTGCTCCTGCAGTGAACAGAAGCAGTTCCCCGGCGGGTGCTCCTGGGATCAGCTGCTTTCTACCTCTCTAACCCAGGCTGGGCCACTAAGGCCAACATGGTGTTTGTTGTTGTTCTAATTAGTCTTACCGAGAGCGCTTGCCTTTGACACACCAGACCTAAGTGGAGTGTAACTTCTAATCTTCTGGTTGTAGGTTACACGGGCCTCGGAACATCCGTCACACTGGCTAGGAATGTCCGATTGGCTCTACTGTCATTCCTACCCATCCCCCCCTACTCCCCTGGTCTAATCCATAGTCCTCCATTCTCCCCTAGCCCCACCCACAAGGCCAACACAGTTTTTAAGCAAGATAATTCCTGAGCCAATTTTAAAAGCTGCTTTTTGGTTTGTTTCTTTGTTTTAATGGCGGGGGGGTTGGGGGGGGGAAGGCCACACTCCTAACCTAGCAGAGCCACTTCTGTTTTGCAGGGTCCGCTGGAATTACAAGAGCCCTGTTGCCATCAGTGCGGGTCTCCAAGCTGCCTTGGGCTCTCTCTGCTATTGCAAAGGCTTTTAAAGATCCTCATTAAAACCAGACCTTCCTGTTCTCTCTGCTTGGTTTCACTGGGAAGGAGGACAACCTCCTGCTTGGGAGGGCTGCCCTGCCCCACTCTGAGCTGTTAGGCAGCAGGTCTGTGTCTGTGTCTGTTTCTGGTGGTCAGGGGCTTCTTGCTATGGCAGGGCACATTCCCACTCCAGAGCAGAGAACAGGGCTGGGGACCCTGAGAGGACCACAGCTGGCTGCGGTGGGACAGGAACAAGTGAGTCCAGATTTGAGTGTCTTCGGTGGAGGAGGAATTGGGCTGGAAGGACATGGAGAGAAAATGGTATCAGACATTAAAACCCACTCAAGGTCATGAATCTTGTGAAATATGAGCCTAACAGGTGCCTTAGGATGTGGTGGACTTTGTTCTTGAGGGTATTTAGGAATAATGTCCATCCATTTGATTTTTGGCTAAGAGGCAGGGAATGGACCAGATGGTCTCATGAAGTCCCAGAGGCTCACGAAGCTAGGAGGCATGGGGTCTTTTACGTTTATGTCATCCCTCTCTGGCCTCCACTGTCCATTGGCTCCATTGTAGGAAGAACCGCTCACCTGTGTGTCACCTGTCAACGTCACTATGGCAACAGAAGCACAGACCAAAGCAGTGGTTGTTATTTTTATTTCCCTTGCCTCCGCCTGCCTTGTTCCCAACTGCCATCACCTGAGGAAGAGAAGGGGCAAAACAGGGTGTTTAGGGGACTATTAAAACTTCACACAATAAGCTGTGGGATGGGGGCCTGCGGAGCTAAGGAGCACACCCAAGCAGCTCTCACACTGACAATGAGATATCCTTGTTTAGAAAACC
This sequence comes from Marmota flaviventris, assembly GCF_047511675.1. Classification (NCBI taxonomy): domain Eukaryota; kingdom Metazoa; phylum Chordata; class Mammalia; order Rodentia; family Sciuridae; genus Marmota; species Marmota flaviventris. Next base: position 121,987,455 of record NC_092507.1, on the reverse strand, counting down.
CAACAAAGCCTTCAGCAAAAGCATACACCCACCAAGGGCCTCTGGTGTGAAGGGTCATGTGAATGCTCTTGGACCCTTTCCTGGGAGAAGAGACCTGCAGTGGTGGGAAGGGTGCCTGAGTCACAGTGGAACACTGGGGGTAGATGGCTCATTCTTTGGGGGTTTCCTGTTAGAAACAAGGACTACATTTCTCTTAAAATGTTTACATTTAAAATCCATTTCTGGGCTAGGGTTGTGACTCAGCGATGGAGCGCTCTCCTGGCATGTGTGAGGGCCTGGGCTCAATCCTCAACACCACATAAAAATATGTATTATGTCCAACTACAACTAAAAAATAAATATTTTAAAAAAATAAAATACATTTCAGCCAGGCATGGTGGGACAGGCCCGTAATCCAACTACTTGGGAGGCTAAGGTAGGAGGATCACAAGTTCAAGGACAGTCTGGTCAATTTAGCAAGATCATATCAAAAATATGTGGTACAGTGCCCCTGGTTTAAAAGGAAGGAAGGATGGATGGATGGATGGATGGATTCAAAGCCTTCCTGAGGAAAGAATGAATTTAACACATGGAGGTAGTGCTTCTACTTGGTGTCAGATGCTCTTGCTAGGTCCTGGGGGTGAGACATGACTGTCCTGCCATATAGTTGTTTATGGTCCGAGGAGAGGAGTTTCTTCCTCCCATGACTTTATCAGACTAAAAGCTTTATGAGGGCAAGAACCAAACCTAAAGATTTAACTTGTTCTCTGCTGAATTCCTGGTTCCTAGTAGGTTCTGGCAAAGAGCAAGTGCTCAGCATTTATGGAGAGAACGAATGCTGCATAAGGAATGAGCAGTCACCTTACAATGCACTAACTGCTGTAATGCAGTTCTATAGAGAGAAGCCGGTAATAATACAGAAGAAAGCAAAGGAGTGAGCGTCAGGTTTGGGTGGGGGAGTGAGGGAGTCTTGTAGACACGGATATGTGATGCGCAAGAAAGGTTTTCCCGGCAGACCTAAGGAGGAAGGGGATGATCAGAGCACCACAGCGCCTCTCATTCTTCTAAGTAGGAGGTGGGAACAGACCCTGTTTGTGGCCTGGTTACCCTCACTGCCCTATTCTTCCTTGCTAACAGAACTCCAGATTTGTCAAGGGCAGCAGGGCTCAACCTCAAGTGGTGGGTCATATTTGATCTGGGCCAACCGTAACTCTTGACATTCTGATTTCCCAGCCTGCCTTGCAGCTAGCGGCTCCCCTGTGCCCATGAATACAGGTAGAAGGGCACTGGGGGTGGGGGAGGTTTTAGGAAAGCCTTAGCTTTCTTAAAAAAGGGGGAGTGAGTACAACTGATTGAGCTGGTGTAGCTCTCCTTTTTGATCTGGACCTGAATGTGATGTCTAGAACTGAGCAGCCATCTTAAGACCAGGAAGTGACCTAGCACGGGCGGGACCAGGGTTCGATCCTCAGCACCACATAAAAATAAAGGCATTGTGTTGTGTCCATCTACACCCCCCCCAAAAAAAGAAAGAAATCCAGTCCTCTAAAACATCTGAAAGATTAGAGAATCCTGGGGTCCTGGTGGTACCTTTGAGTACCTGAACAGCAGAGCGATCCCTACCTTCAGACTTCTTGGTAAGAATGATGAATTTTAATTCTGTTTTGAAATCAGACCAGAGTTTACATCCTGACCCCCACCTGCTAGAGGTGTGGCCTTGGCCAACACTTGAGGTTCTCATCTATAAACAAGACTTGCAATACCCACCTCTGAGGTTGCTTGGATTAGACATGAATGGATACATCGCCTGTCGCGTGGGAGGTGTTCACTGGTGGGCCAGCCTTGTGGGAGGTGTGTAAATTGCAAGGGTGGGAGTAGTGAGAGGAGATGGCAGATGAGGTGAGTGAGTCACAGAGGGTACTGTGTGCTAAGCTAAGGAGGTTACATTTTTATCTTGTAGGAAATGGAGAGCCAGCCAATAACTTTCCCCACATTTTTTATTGGTGCATCATAGTTGTATTTAATAATGGAATCTGTTACACATCCCTCTCTACACATGACGTAGTAATTGGGCCAGTGTCACTCGCTACTTGCCACCCCAGTCCCCAGACTCTACTGATCTCCCTTTGGTTTTCGTGAGATCTCTGTCCCCACCTTTCTTTTCCTTTTTCCTCTCTAGCTCCCACATAGGAGAGAAAACACACGACCGTTAACCCAGCCAAGAATTCTAAGTCCCGAGGAACTCATGAGGGGACGTGCATTTAGCAAGTGTGGTCACGTGGAAGACAAATTAGAGGGAGTGAAGACAGAAACGGAAAGCCGATGGGGAGACAGTCTCGACAGTCTGTCACTGTTGTCTCACCCCTACCCCTTCAGCACTTCTTACCCCCTCCCAACTCTCCTGTCCACTGCAGCAGTTGAGCATGTATTAAGCTGCAAGTAACAGAAAACCAGTTCATTGTGCCTTAAGCAAACAGGGACTTATTTTGCTCACCTAATGAGAAATCTGGCAGCAGGCAGGGTCAAAGTTTAGAAATGTCACCAAGAGTAGGCCTGTTCTCTTTGACTCTGCCAGTCATCGCTTCCACCTTTTGGTTGCAGTAAGGCCTCTGCATTCCCAGGAGTCACTTCCACATTGCAGACAGGAGAAGGGGACAGAGCCAGACCAACTTTCTTGAAAGACCTCCCCACCAGTGTCTCTTGGGTCAGACCAGAGTTAAGTGGCTCACTCTAAGTTCAACAGAGACCAGGGAAGAGAGAAAAAGGTGGTCAGGAGTGGTCAGCCCCAAAGCAGGATGTGCCCCACTGCACTCCCCAACTCATTCTGTTACAGCTAGAGGGTTTTTTTTTTGTTTTCTTTTGGGGGGTGGGGGGGAGGGTAGGGGGAGTACCAGCGATTAAACTCAGGGGTGCTTAACCACAGGGACACATCTCTAGTCTTTTTTATTTTGAGACAGAGTCTTCCCAAGTTCCTTAGAGCCTCACTAAGTTGCTGAGGTTGGCTTTGAATTTGCAATCCTCCTGCCTCAGCCTCCTGAGCTGCTGTGATTACAGGTGTGTGCCACTCACTACTCCTGGGTGCTAGTGTTCTTATTTATTTTTATTTTTTTGTTGTTCTTTTTAGATATACATGACAATAGTGTGTATTTTGACATATTATACATACATGTAGTATAACTTATTGTAATTAGGATACCATTCTTTTTTTCTTAACTTTTTTTTTTTTAGTAGTAAATGGACACAACATCTTTGTTTAGTATTTTTTTAATGTGGTGCTGGGGATCAAACCCAGTGCCTCATGCATGCTAGGCAAGCGCTTTGCCACTGAGCTACAGCCCCAGCCCAGCATACCATTTTTGTGGTTGTACATGGTATGGAGTTTCACTAGTGGTGTATTCATATATAAACACATAGAAAAGTTAGGTCCAGATCTTTCTACTGTCTTTCCTATTCTCATCCTCCCTCCCTTCCCTGCATTCCCCTTTGTCTAACCCAATGAACTTGGAACTCGTGTCCTTAGGGTCTTTTAAGAAACCTAAGTCAGGCTATGTCACTTTCCTCCAACCCTTCTCTGGCCTCCCATGAACTTAAAAACCAGTTAGCTCTCAGGCTGGGACGTAGCTCAGTTGGTAGAGAGCTTGTCTTGCATGCACAAGGCCCTGTGTTCAATTCCCAGCACCTCCAAAATAAAAATAAAAGATGAAACCCTGTTAGCGCTCCACAGCCATGCAGCTTTGCGACTCCCTCCGTCCTGCTCTCCTCCATTCTCACAGTGCTCCAGCCACGCGGGTCTTGCCTCCTCCTCAAGCTGGTCAAGTTCCCACTTCAGAGGCTTTGAACTCTTGTCTCGTTTCCCTTTCCCAGACCTTCACACGGCTAGTGAGCCAAGTGGCCATATTCTGCGAGAGTGGCTGAATCACCCAGGGCTGGCTTTTTCCACGGTGCGTCTGGAGGTGGCAGCTGCTGATGCTGGTCCAGGGCCTGCATCTCCCGAGTCTCCTCTTTCCCCAGAGAAGGAGCAGTGGGACCAGGAAGGGGCTACTTGATGATGTGTCCTCCCTCTCAGGAAGTGACAGCTTCCCCGGCACACACGGCATCCCAGTTGACTCTCATCCCAGTCGACATCTCTTTGGCCAGAACTATGTACCTGCCCCTCTGAAAACAAGGCTGAGAAACTGAGTACTCAGGCAGCCTCAGGGCTCCACATGGCTGCCCATCACCGTCTGAGAGTCCTCTCCTAGGGCCTGACTGAAGCAGCCTCCCCAACATTATCGTGCTTTAATTTGTGGTGCTGGGGATCAAATCCAGGGCATCGAGCATGCTAAGCAAGCTCTCTACTACTGAGCCAATTCCACAGCCCTCTCCCAGACAATTTTAAATTTTTAATTAAAAGATTTATTCCCCCCAGCCATTTTCCATCACAGGACCCTGTCTCATATTATCTCATTTATTTTATTTTCACTGTGTGGGCGCCAAGCATGTGGACCCCGGTGAGCAGGCCTCATCAGTCCTGTTGTGGGCTGGTCCCTACAAGCCTCTGGCATCTGCAGCTGTCAGCTTGTGTTTGCTGAATAACTACATGGCTAGATGGATGGGCGAACAGGCAGTTGGAAGACTGAGTTCTTGATCTATGCAGTGGTGTGAAAACAGGATGCGTACTCTAGACAGGGTTAGGAGGAACTGAGGGAACCTGTGATTTGAATAAGGAAGGTAGAGATTCTAGAATGACTTCCGAGAGGTTTCTTGTTTGGGCAAGTGATGATGGGACCATTCATTAATGCAGAAGGAAAGGAGGTAGGAACATGGGAAATGAGGGAATGAATTCAGACCAAAGGGTCTCCACTGCGTGTGCAGCTGCCCACGGGTGATGTTAATACTCATGGCTCTGGCAGGAAGGCGGAGGACGCGGTGGGCTCAGTAGCAATTGTAACAGGAGGATGTGGAAGTGGATGTGTTGCCATGCGGACAGCTTTATGGGAGCACGGCTGTGAGGGCAAGATGGAGGGGCAGCAGTCGCTGAGGGGAAGCAGGTCAAGGGTGGGCTCTTGTAAGGGGAGATGCTGGAGTCTCCAGTGGTCGGATGTTATCATCTGATCTATTTTACTTTTAGGTTTTAAAAGTTAGGATTTTCTTGGAGTTGTTGCTCAGATGGGATCTGAAACCCAGAGCTCCGAGGGATTATCGGGGGCTCCAGGTAGGCCCAGCTTTTTCCACCAAGCTATGTCAGGGCCTTGTGATAGACCCAACCTGATCTTTTCTTAAAATTGGGAGCCATCTCGCCACAAAGCCATGAAAAGCTAATTTTGGCTTTACTATAAATTACTGCAAATTCTGAACCTGCTTGGAATGCCTGCCCAGGCCTTGAACTCACCCATGCCTGCCTCTCTGACCAGATAGCAGCCCTCTCTCAAACTTTAGTGATGCCTCACAAATCTTGGCCTTCCCTGTCAGATAACGACCCTCTCTGAGGCTTTAATGACCTTTATAAATTCTGATGTCAGGGCCAGCAAAAATGTAAACTACAAAAATGTAACACTAGCATTAGTGTTATGCTTGGCAGAGTTCTGTTACCTGTAACCCCCCTTTGTGTAACTTTCTGTGCTATAAAGCTGGGCTACAAGAAAGCTTCGGGGCTGTCTTTGGCTCTCGCAGTTTTTGTTGGGAGAGGCAGCCCGGCCGGTCGAAATAATAAGCTTGCTTTAATTTGATTTTAATTGGAGTCAGTGGTCTTTTCTTGCGACCTGGTCTAACACTTGTCCCCAAATAGGGGCAGGAGCTCTCTCGTGGGCTGGGAGGGTGGATCACCTGGTTCTCAGGGTGAGAAGGCCAGCGGCAGCTAGGAAGCAGGGCACTGCGTCTGGCTGGGCTGGCCTCTACTGCCCTCTCGTGGACACTGCACACCACCCAGAGAAAGTCTGCCCTAGGACCTGGGAGAGCCAGCGAGTGGAGCAAAGAGGAACTGGCAGAGAGTGAGAAGTGCACACGCTTGTAGGTTCCTGGAGTAGAAAGTCCCTTCAGCAGTTACAGAACCCAGGGCCTCAGATCTGGGCAGTGCCGCTTCAGTGAGCACCTCAGATGGTTCTTTTGGGCACTGGGGATTGAACTCAGGGTTCCTTACCACTGAGCCACATCCCCAGCCCTTTTCTTGTTTTATTTTGAGACAGGGTCTCTCTAAGTCGCCTAGTGTCTGGCTAAGTTCCTGCAGCTGGCTTTGAACTAGGGATCCTCCTGCTTCAGCCCCTTGAGTTGCTGGGACTACAACTGCCCTAGTCCATAATTAAAGGCAAACACAGGGGCTGGGGTTGTGGCTCAGCAGTAGAGCGCGCGTCTCGCCCGCGCCGGACCCTGGGTTTGATCATCAGCACCACGTAAAAAATAAATGAGTGAAATAAAGGTTTTGTGTCCAACTATAAAATAAATATTAAAAACAAAAAAAAGGCAAATGTCGGTTTGGCTTTGGAGTACACCACTCTCTGATTTCCCCCTTCAACTGGTGACCTGTTGAAGTAACATGGTGAGCCACCACACACCATACCAACTAGGGAGTGGGGAGCTGGCTAGAGCTGTCCTGGGGAGAAGTATGAGAAACCAAATGTGTCCCACTGTCACGTTTAAAGGTTCCATAGTGGAGGCCATGAGCCCAGCAGCTTTCCTCCGCCACGACCTCCTGCTGTGATGTCTGCCTCACCTCAAGCCCAGGGTGATAAAGGCAGCTGACCATGGACCGAGACCTCGGAAAACGAATCAAACATTTAAATAAGAAGTTGAGCTGGTTGTGGTGGCACATGCCTGTGATTCCAGTGGCTCTTGAGACTGAGGCTGGAAGATGGTGAGTTCAAGGCCAGCCTTAGCAACTTAGTGAGGCCCTAAGCAACTTAGCAAGACTCTGTCTCAAAATAAAAAAAGGCTGGGGATGTGGTTTAGTGGTTTAGTGGCTCTAGATTCAATCCCTGGTACCCCCCAAAAAAAGTTGAAAAGAAAATGAGCAAATCAAAAGTGAGGAGACACTTGGGTGCAGTAGCACACACCTGTAACCCCAGTGACCTGGGAGGTTGTGGCAGATGGATCACAAGTTCAAAGCCAGCCTGAGGCTCTAAGCAACTTAGTGAGATCCTGTATCAAAATAAAAAGAGAGCCGGCCTGGTGGCACACGCCTGTGATCCCAGCAACTCAGGAGTCTGAGGCAGGAGGATCTCAAGTTCAAAGCCAGCCTCAGCAAAAACAAGATGCTAAGCAACTCAGTGGGATCCTGTCTCTAAATAAAATACAAAAAAAGGGCTGGGATGTGGCTCAGTGGTCAAGTGCCCCCTCAGTTCAATCCCTGGTACCAAAAAAAAAAAAAAAGAGAGAGAGAGAGAGAGGCAGCACTTTTCTATATGCAGGATTTAATACTCTGACAAGGGCTCTTGGTGATGTTAACGTTCTAGTAGGATGGCTCTGGGAAGCTTAGAGAATGCCATGGCCATATTAAATGAAGTTGAATGCCAGGACTGTTGTGGCATACAGTAGAAGAAGGGATAAAAGGCTCAAAAAAAGGGGTCATGCTGGGTGAATGCTATGTAAAGTCAGAAAACTCACTGAATGATCAGGGTCCATTAGAGCCAAAGCCCACCCCATCCACAAATGTGATAAAGAGTGTCCTGGCAGGACGGGTGCCACCTTCACTGAGCAGCTTAAGAACGGCCACACTCCATAGGCGTGGGCAGGCAGAGGGAACTGTGGAGGACCGGCTCACGGACACAGTGGGGAGGAGGGTACTGAACCGGGTGGGGGGTGCTCAGTTACTGGAATCCAAGTGGTAGAATTACTGTCCCAAGCACAAAGGTTGGAGAGGTAGCCAGGGTCTGACCAGCAGAGAGCTTTCTTGGGGACACGATGGATGGCATTCAACAAGGATATTGTTTAATCTGTACAATGAAACAAAATCAAGGATGGCGCAAGGCAGCTACTCTGATAAAAATTTTCGATGCTTTGCTTTTTGCCCGTGAGCCGGCTTAAAAAATTCATCTTTATTGAGATACGATTTACCTGCATTAAAATTAACCAATTTAGAACCAGGATTGTGGCTCAGTGGTAGAGTGCTTGCCTGAGGCCCTGGGTTTGATCCTCAGCACCACATAAAAATGAAGTAAAGATACTGTGTTCACCTACAACTAAAAAAAAATAATAAATATTTAAAAAATTAAATCAAATTAAATTAACCAATTTAAAGATTTTGATGAGTTTTGCAAATGAGCTCTATACATACATGTCAGTATCCATGATGGACACTATTGCACAGTGTCCATCACCACAGGATACGGAACTATCTATCATCCCCCCAGGTCTTTGTGCCCGTGGTGCGCTGCGGCCAACTTATCAGCACTGTGTTCAGTGATGTCACACTGGTTGTTTGAAGTCAGCAATGTCAGAGGCATTCACACCGTGCAAATTGACATCTTCACTGTTGTTGAATGTTCCCTGAGCACAGTATTTCTCTCCATTTATCTAAACTGATTTCTTTCATCCACGTTGCATATAGTTTTCATCATACAGAATCTAGATATTTTAAACGAACAATTATAAACAGTATCATCTTTTAAATTTTGGTGTTTGAATGGTGTGTACGTGTGTGTGTGTATTTCTAGGTTTTTTTTGGTAGCGTTCTTGATATTTTCTACATAGATAATCCTGTTATTTGCAAATGGAGACAGTTCTATTTCTTGTTTTCTGATTCCTACCTTCTATTTCACTTCCTTGCCTTATGCACTGCTAGAACTGCCAGCATTCTGTTGAATGTGAGGGTGAGAGCAGACATACTTGCCTTTTTCCTGATCTTAGAGGAAAATAATTCAGACTTTCACCATTAAGTGTGCTAACTAAAGGCCTCTGTAGATGTTCTTTGTCAAACTGAGGAAGTTTTCCTGTACTCATGTTTCAGAGTTTTGTTTTTTAAATCATGAACTACTATGGAACTTTTGTCACATGATTCTTCTATATCAATTGATATGATATTGGGATTTTTTTTTTCTGTAGAGTACTAATATGGTGTTTTACACTGATTTATTTTTTAAAATCAAACCAGCCTTGCATCCCTGGAATAAATCCCACTAGTGCATAGTGTGTATTGTTTTAAATACCTTGCATTTACCTATTTACTGATACTTCTTCCTCTTTTTATTATTGGTACTGGTGATTGTACCTGGGGCAATTTACCACTGAGATACATCCCCAGTCTTTTCTATTTTTTATTATAAGACAGAGTCTGGCTAAGTTGCTGAGGTTCTCACTAAGTTCTTAAGGCTAGCCTTGTACTTAGAATCCTCCTGCCTCCACCTCCCAAGCTGCTGGGATTACCCAGATTTGTACTACCATGCCTGATTTAGTAATACTTTAAAAATAATTTTTGCATCTCTATTTATGAAAAATATTGATCTATACATTTTTGCACTATTTGTCTATTTTGTTTTCTTTAGAGCAACCAGTTTCATAAAAAGAATTTTTTTCCTTTTTTATTTTGTGGAAGAGATAATGTAGCTATTTAAAAAAAAAAAAACATTGGGTTAAACTATCTAGCAAAATCATGTAGACCTGGAAATTTCCTGTTTGGGCAGGTTGGAGGGAGGGTTGTTTTTTTTTTTTTTTTTTTTCCTGGTACCAGGGATTGAACTCAGGGGCACTCGACCACTGAGCCACATCCTCGGGGTCTCACTGAGTTGCTTGGCGCCTCGCTAAATTGCTGGGGCTGGCTTTGAACGTGCTATCTTCCTGCTTCTGCCTCCCAAGCCGCTGGGATTACAGTCATGTGCCACTGGGCCCGGCCCAGGAGTTTTAAATTATACATTCAATTTTCTTAAAAGTTAGTATTTAAATGACAGTTACTATTCAAATGATCTATCTCATATTGGGTTATATATGGTGTTTGTGCCTTTTATGGATTTGGCCCATAAGTCGTCAATTTGTGGGTACAGAGTTCATAGTATTCTCTTTCCTTTTGATGTTTACAAAGTAAACATCAATGGTATGGCATGTTTCATTCCTGATATGATGATTTGTGTCTTTTTTCCACCTTTGTCAGTTTTGCTAGTGGTTTGTCAATTTTATTGATTTTTTTCCCCCAAAGAACAAGCTCTGTTTCTTTGATTTTCACCTATTCTTTTTCTTTGTATAAGTTTCATTGGCTTCATTTCCTTATCTTTATTATTTCCTTATTGATGGGTTTTTTTTTTTGGCTTATTTTTGTCTTCTTTTTTTCTAGGTTCATGAGGTGAAAATTTAGATTATTGATTTTATTTATTTGTTTTTGGTGGTTGGTTTTTTTTTTTTGTATGTGTGTGTGTGTGTGTGTGTGTGTGGGTGGGTGGTGCTGGGGATTGCGAGGCAAGCACTGTACCAACTGAGCTATAGCCCCAGCCCTAGATTATTGATTTTAGATTTTTTCCCCCCTGGTGTGCACATTTAGTGCTACAATTTTCCCTCAGCTCTGCTTTAGTTATGTGATAGGAAGTTGAATATGTTGTTTCATTTTTATTAATTTCCAAGTATTTTTAGAGTTTTTCTTTGACCTATGTATCATTCAGTGTTGTTTGGTTTCTAAGTATTTGGAGATATTCCTCCTATCTTTCCATTATTAATTTTTAGTTTGATTCCATGGTGGTCAGAGAATGCACTCTATGATTCAGCCCTTTCTTGTGTGTGTGCTGGGACTGAACCCAGGCCGTGTGCACGCGAGGCAAGCCCTCTACCCACTGAGCTGCATCCCCAGCCCCCAGTTCTTTTTTGTCTGTTGAGACGGGTTTTATAGTTTATGTAGGTATGTGTTCTACGACAGTGAGCGTGCGCGCACACACACACACACACACACACACAGTGTACTCTGTGGTTGGGTCATGTTCTACAAATGTAAATCAAGTCCTGTGGTTGATGGCGGTGTTGAGTTCTTCTGTATCCTTGCTGATTTTCTGACTAGTTATTCTATCAATTATTGAGAGGGGTGCTGACATTTCCAAATGTACCTGAGGATTTGTAGATTTCTATTAGTTTTGCTTCTTTGCTTCATGTATTTTCAACTCTTTTGTTTGGTGCTTATGCATTTAGCACTGTACATCTTTTATTTATTATTATTATTTTTGGTACTGGGGGTTGTGGGGAGCCACTCTGAATGACCCACGCCTTCTATCCTGAAGGGAGAGGCTCTGACTGATCACGTTTTTTCATAGTGACTTGGGTGTTGTCCCTGTTCAGGAAGTTGGGGGCATGTCTTCAGGAGAAGGCGTGTCACTCATCTGTTCCTTTGTAATCCTACCCTTTTGCCCTGTTTGGGGTAGAATGTTCCATGGAAACGCCCTTTGTGTGTCCCCTTCTCTTGCTCTGCCTTTGGGTGTGGCCTTCCTAGTCCTCCTGCTGACAGCAGACATCAGCCCCCTGAAACCTGACCCCTGCCTCATTTGAATGGCTTCTCCTCAGCACGCGCTCTCGCTCTCTCTTTCTGCAGACCCTAAGGTCAGAGGAGCCGTCACAAGACCCACTGTCTCTTGTGCGGTTATTTTGTGCAGCCCAGTTCACCTGGAGTGACCCTGAGTGTTCTAGTCGTGAGAAACCCGACAGGGGGGTCTAACCCAAGGGTGCTTTACCACTGAGCCACATCCCTAACCCTTTTTCTTTTTTAGTTTTTACTTGTTCTTTTTAGATATCCATGAAAGTAGAGTGTGTTTTGAAATATTATACATACATGGAGTCTACCTTATTTAATTAGACCCCTTCTTGTGGTTGCACATGATGTGGCGGTACACTGGTCGTGCGTTCACATACACATATAGGAAAGTTATGTCTGATTCATTCTATGGTCTTTCCTATTCCCATGCTTCCTCCCTTCCCTTCACTCCCTTTGTCTAACCCAATGAACTTTTATTCTCTTCCCTGCCCTCCCTTGTTGTGGGTTAGCATCCACATATAAGAGAAAATATTTGGCCTTTGGTCTTTTGGGACTGGCTTATTTCACTCAGCATGGTTCTCTCCAGTTCCATCCATTACCAGCAAATGCCATCATTTCATTCTTCTTTATGGCTGAGTAATATTCCATTATGTGTATGTGTATATATATATATATATATATATATATATATATATATATATATATATATATCACATTTTCTTTATCCATTCATGTGTTGGTGGGCACCTAGGTTGGTTCCATAGCTTGGCTATTGTGAACTGAGCTGCTATAAACATTGATGTGGCAGAGTCACTACAGAATGCTGATTTAAAGTCCTTTAGGTATATACCGAGGAATGGGATAATAGGATCAGATAGTGGTTCCATTCCAAGTTTTCTGAGGAATCTCCATACTGCTTTCCAGAGTGGTTGCACCAATTTGCAGTCCCACCAACAATGTATGAGTGAACATTTCCCCCCACATCCTCACCAACATTTGTTGTTGCTTGTATTCTCGATAATTACCATTCTGACCGGAGTGAGATGAAATCTCAGTGTAGTTTTAATTTGCATTTCTCTAATTGTTAGAGATGTTGAACATTTTTTCATATATATTTGATCATTTTTATTTCTTCTTCTGTGAAATGCCTCTTCAGTTCCTTAGCCCATTAACTGATTGGGTTATTATTATTTTTTGGTACCAGGGATAACCGGAGGGGCACTCAACCATTGAGCCACATCCCCAACCCTTGTTTGTATTTTATTTAGAGACAGGGACTCACTGAGTTGCTTAGCACCTTACTTTTACTGAGGCTGCTTTGAACTCACAATCCTCTTGTCTCAGCCTCCTAAGGTGCTGGGATTACGGGCGTGCACCACTGTAATTTGTTTACAGTGGTTATTTGTTTGTTTGTTTTGGTGTTAAGTTAATTTTGAGTTCTTTGTATATCCTGGAGATTAATTCTCTGAGGTGCAGATGGTAAAGATTTTCTCCCATTTTATAGGCTCTCTGTTCATGTTCTTGATTGTTTCCTTTGATGTGAAGAAGCTTCTTAGTTTGATACTATCCCATTTATTGATTCTTGATTTTACTTCTTGCATTTCAGGAGTCTTATTGAGGAAGTTGGTTCCTATGCCAACATGGTAGAGTGTTTGGCCTACTTTTTCTTATATTAGGCACAGGGTTTTTGGTCTAATGTCTAGTCCTTGATCCACTGTGAGTTTCATGCAGGGTAAGAGACAGGGATTTGATTTCATTCCATGACATACAGATTTCCATTTTCCCTAGCACCATTTGTTGAAGAGGCTCTCTTTATCCCATTGTATGTTTATGGTGCCTTTGATGTGGGTCTGTGTGTACTATAGGTCTTCATGTCTGCTTTGGCACCAATACCAGGCTGTTTTTGTTCCTATAGCTCCGTAGTATAAGTTACGATCTGCATTGTGATGCCTCCTGCTTCAGTCTTCTCACTAAGGATTACTTTGGTTATTCTGGGCCTCTTATTTTTCCAAATGAATTTCATGACTGCTTTTTCTATTTCTATGAAGAATGTCATTGGCATTTTAATAGGAATTGCATTAAATCTGTATAGTGCTTTTGGTAGTATGGACATTTTGACACTATTCTGCCTATCCAAGAACGTGGGGGATCTTTCCATCTTCCAAGTCTTCTTCAATTTCTTTCTTTCATGTTCCAAAGTTTTCCTTGTGGAGATCTTTCACCTCTTTTGTTAGATTGATTCCCAAATATTTTATTTTTTAGACGCTATTGTGAATGGGAGAGTTTTCCTGATTTCTCTCTCAGCTGATTTGTCATTGGTGTATAGGAATGCAACTGACTTATGGATGTTAATTTTATATCCTGCTACTTTGCTGAATTCATTTATGAGTTCTAGACGTTTTCTGGTGGAGTTTTTTGGGTCTTCTAAATATGGAATCAAGTCATCAGCAAACATGAATAGTTTGAGCTCTTCTATTTGTATCCCTTTAATTTCTTTCTATTGTCCAATTGCTCTGGCTAGGGTTTCAAGGACTATGTAAAATACAAGTGGTGAAAGAGAGCATCCCTGTCTTGCTGCGGTTTTTAGAGGGAATGCTTTCAATTTTTCTCCATTTAGAATGATGTTGCCCAGCTGTTTTTAAATTTTTTGAGACCTTGAACTTGAGAGCCTCCAGTCTCAGCTTCCTGAGTGTTGGGTTGGCAGCCTTCCCTTCCCCACCCCCTTTCACGGTGGATGTGGGCGGGGACTTTCCACCTAGCTGAGGAGACCCGAAATGGCCAATCAGAAGCTGTCATGGCAAAGGACCCCAACCAACACGCTTCCGCCAGCTGAAGCAACAGCCCTGTCAACTCACCTAGTCCTTGACCAGCCAGTGACAGACACTATGCCCCTAAACTCGGCTTGGCCAACCTGCTGTCAGTAGCTGCAATTTAGATGGCCTAGGCCTTCCTTCCCCGGCCCTCGCCCTTTTGCAGATGGTGAACCTTGCCCGCCCGGGAGGGCCCCCCAGTAAATCTTCTTTTGGTGCCTCATTCTTGTTCTGTGGTTCCTGATCCTGCACGTCCTTTCTGCTTTACAGAGTTTCTGGGGTTACAGGTGTGTGCCATGGTGCCCGGCAGAACTGCTATCTCTTCTTGGTGGACTGACCTTTCTATCATTACATAGACTTTCCCTGTCTCTGTAATTTTCTTTGATTCAGAGTCTACTTTATCTGATATTAATATAGCCCTTTCTGACTTTATTTAATCATTGTTTGCATGGTATAACTTTCCCTATCCTTTTGGAGTTTCCTGTAGAGAAGGGACAGTTGGGTCATGTTTTCCAGTTCACATTGCCAAGGTGGTACTGGGGATTGAACCCAGGGCCTTATGCATGCAGGGCAAACACTCTACCAACTGAGCTATATCCTCAGCCCACACATTGCCCATCTTAGTTCTTACTGGTATATTAGACCTCAAGTCAACCATTTTATTTTCTGATTTTATTGTTTATTGTTTTTTAAAATTTTTCTTTTTCTTACCTTCCTGAGAATTATGTGAACTTTTTAAAAAAAACCAAAAAACTCTTTTTTTTATAGCTTTATTTATTTATTTTCAGGTGGTACTGAGGATTGAACTCACTGCCTCACATTGCTAGGCGAGTGCTCTACCACTTGGCCACAAACCCAGCCCGTGAACTTTTTTTTAATAGCTCTTTTGTGACTTATCTGTAGTTTTGTTTTGTTTTTGTTATACTGGGGATTGAACCCAGAGCCTCACATATGCTAGGCAAGTGTTCTACCACTGAACTACCTCCCCTGCCCCATCTGTCATGTTTATGAATATCTCTTTGTGTAGCTTTCTAATTGGTTGTTCTTGGCATTATATTATAGAACAACCAATAAAATATACAATGTAAAAACAATACATAATGTAACAGACATACCTATATCCTATTATAACCTACCATTGTCATTATTTTACCAGTTTGGAAACATGCAGTATGGAAACCTATCCCTCTTTTTGTTTTTAAATTATTTTAGTTGTTGATTGACCTTTTTTTAATTTACTTACATGTGGTGCTGAGAATTGAACCCAGGGCCTCACACATGTTAGGCAAGCCCCAGCCCAGGAAACCTATCCCTCTTTTAATTTCTTGTCTCATCTCCCACTTGTCGTCTAATTAAAAAAAATACATTTCCTTTACATATTTTTAGAAACAAATCGATAGCATCATAATTTTTGTTTCAATTGTCAATTTAGAAAATTCGAGCGAACGAAAGCCTACTGACTTAGCCGTATTTGTTTCTCACTGCTTTTCCTTCCTTCCTGGTGTTCTCAGACTTCTGAAGCTATTGTTCATTTCTCTTTAGAAAACTTCTCATTCTTCTTTTAGAATAGGTTTATGGGTGACAACTTCTTGTAGTTTTTCTTTGTCCAATAATATCTTTTTTTTTTTTTTTTAGAGAGAGAGAGAGAGAGAATTTTTTAATATTTATTTATTTATTTTTTAGTTATCGGCGGACACAACGTCTTTGTTTGTATGTGGTGCTGAGGATCGAACCCGGGCCGCACGCATGCCAGGTGAGCGCGCTACCACTTGAGCCACATCCCCAGCCCCTCCAATAATATCTTAATTTTCTCTTCCTTCCTGGAGGAAATCTTTTCTGGGTACAGAATTTTACATTGATAGTTCTTTGCTTTCAGCACTTGAAAAAGACTGCACTATTTCTTTCTGTTCTCCATGGTTTCTGATGAGAAATCCACTGTCACTGGCTTTTTTTTCCCTTTTAGGGAAGGTGTCATTTTCAAGATTGATTCTTATAACACGTAATACAATGTAAATCCTATATAAATATTAGACTGTGTTGTATAGGAATAATAACAGTAAAAAAGTGTCCATGTTTAGTACAGATCAACCATCATAATAGGACTAACTACAAGTACACGGAAGAGATACAAGGCAAATAATGCCCAAGCCATGAGTGCTTGAGAAGAGTGAGGATCTGTCAAGCAGTGGGAGACCACAGCAGGGTGCACCTACACTTCACTTCATTCATGTAGATTCAGTATAGTATTGGTGCATGGTAAATTCAAATTTTGCTTTTTGGAAATTTTCTGGAAAAAAAATTTCCAAATGTTTTTGATCTATAGTTGGTTGGGTACAGGAATGCAGATACGAAGGGCCAACTCTACAGGAACTGGCTTGCGTGATTATGGAGGCTGTGCAGTCTCATAACCTGCCATCTGCAAGCTGGAGACCCAGGAAAGTCAGTGGTGAAATCTAGTCTGAGTTGGACATCAGAGAGCCAGGGAGCCAAGGGCAACAAGACAGACGTCCCAGAGCAAGCGGAAGGCAGGAGGCCAAGGAAAAACATTTCTCCTTCCCTCACATTTTTGTTCTATTCAACAGTCTCTCAACATTTGGAGGACGCTCGCCCACACTTGGGATATTAAGTTACTGTGTAAACTGGTTCAAATGCAGTCTCCTGTGGAAACACTTCATAGACACACCCAGAATAATGGTGAAAGTTTTCTGTCTTGCTAAATTGTCCCTTTCCTTTGGCTGGCAATAATAGGGCTCTTCCTTCCTCTCTCGTTTCCTCCCTCTTTCCCCCCCTTCCTTCCTCTGTGCCTACTGGCATTTCCAGATTGCTGTTTTTTTCAGCTCCAAGTCTGGGATAAATAAGGCAAAAAAAAAAAAAAAAACTCACCAGGGCTGGGGTTGTGGCTCAGCGGTACAGCTCTCGCCTAGCACGTGCGAGGTGCTGGGTTCAATCCTCAGCACCACATAAAAGTAAACAAGTAAAATAAAGATATTGTGTTGACTCTAATATCTTTTTAAAAAGGTTAACAGTTTTGTGCAAAAAAATAAAATAAAAAAAATAATAACTCACCAGTGTTTTCCTCAAAAAGGTCGCAAGGCTCCTAACAGTCTGCTTTTTTCTTTTCACTTTTTAAAGTCTTATGTTTATTCTATAGCAATTTCAGAATTTATAGTTATAATGATGGCAAAAATACATCTTCTCTATCTTCCCAGAGGCAGAATTTCCATCCAGTGGATTTTTCAATTCAGATATTTTTTTTTAAATATTTATTTTTTTAGGTTTAAGTGGACACAATATATTTTACATTTATGTGGTGCTGAGGATCGAACCCAGTGCCTCATGCATGCTAGGCGAGCACTCTATCCCTGAGCCCCAGCCCCAGCCCCTCAATTCAGATATTGTATTTTCCATTTTAAGAAGATCCATTTGGGTCTTTAAAAAAATATCTTCCATTCCTCTCATTATGTTTTTGTTTTCCATTTCATTCTTTTCTTTTAAACTGATTAAATATGTTCTCTTTTGATTTACTTTCAATCTTGCACAAAACTGTTAACCTTTTCAAAAAGACAACTAGAGAATATGGTTAGATACTTAGTTTCACCACTTTGAGCCTTTATTTCCTCTAACATTCTAGCAAAGTCAAGGAACGGGACCCCTTTGTCTCTTATTTTTAATTGAAAAATAAAAGTTATACATACTTATGGTATACACACAGAATAGCTAAATCAAACTAATTTTACATATACATTACCTCATATAATTATTTTTTGGTAAGAAGACTTAAATTCTATTCTATTCCAATTTTTATTTTCGTTTCTGAAATTATTTTCCCCCTTTGATTCTACATTCTACATTTTGGAATATTTTGGGAAGAATTTACTCTTACATATGAAAATATGATCTATACCATTTTTAAGTATACAATAGATTATTAACTATAGTCACCATGTGGTACAATACATCTCTTGAATTTACTTCTTAAAATTTTGTATTCTTGATGATCAACATTTTCCCCCAGTAACCACCATTCTACTCTTTTGCTTTCATGAGTTGAAGTTTTTAGATTTTACATGTAAGTGACAATATGAAACAACTGTCTATATCTGGCTTAACAACTCGATAGCAAGATAATGTTCTTCAGATCTGTGTTGTTGAAAATAAGAAACCTCATTCTTTTTATAGGATGAATAGTATTTCACTATGACCATGACTCCCTTTTCCTTCTCCGTTCATCTTGATTCCATGTCTTGGCTACTGTGAATGACGCTGCACCGGACCCAGAAGTGCGGATCTCTTTGATATGCTGTTTTTGTTTGGGGTACACTTCTTTTCTTCACATCTTTGCTAATGTCATCTTTCATCTTTTTGATAATAGCCATCGTAACAGGTATGAGGTGATCTCTCATTGTGGTTTTAATTTTCATTTCCCTGATGATTAGTGGTGTTGAGCATATACCTGTTGGTCATTTATATGTCTTAAGAGATATCTATTCAGGCCCTTTACCTATTTTTTTTTTTTTTTTGAGAGAGAGAGAGAGAGAGAGAGAGAGAATTTTAATATTTATTTTTTAGTTTTCGGCGGACACAACATCTTTGTTTGTATGTGGTGCTGAGGATCGAACCCGGGCCGCATGCATGCCAGGCGAGCGCGCTACCGCTTGAGCCACATCCCCAGCCCCCTTTACCTATTTTTAAATTGGGTTATTTGTGTTCTTGCTATAGAACTGTTAAAAGTGTTGCTTATGTATTTTAGATATTAACCCCTTACAGGTCTTTGGATTGCAAATATTTTCTCCCATTCTGTAGGTTGTCTCTTCACTCTGTTAATTATTTCCTTTGTTGTGTAACTCTTAATTTTGCTGTAGTACCTTTTATCTACTTTTGCGCCTGCACTTTTGGGGTCATATAAAAAAAAAATCAGACCAATATCATGAGCTTTCGCTGTTTTTTCCAAGTAGTTTTAGTTCCAATATTAAATTCTTTAATCTGAGTTGGTTTTTGTATATGATGTGAAATAAAGATCTAATTCCACTACCTTTACATTCCTGAAGAGCATAAAACATATTTGTAGCTCTTCTATTGTCCTGTTTCTAATTCCACCATCACTAACATTTCTTGGATTGTTTGCCTTGGTTCTGGGTGCCATTATCCTCTTTTTAACATAATATTTGATTTGATATCAGACGATGGAAATTTTATTTTGCTCAGTAATAGATTTGGTGATTTCTTTTATGAGTATTGATACATTTGGTATCAATTTGATCTTTTCAAGGCCTGTTTTTCAAGCTTTGAATGGTGGGCCCAGAGTAACCTTTATCCCAGTGTCCATTAGTGAGTCCCTTTTTTTTTTTTTTAGTTGTAGATGGACATAATACCTTTATTTATTTATCTTTATGTGGTGCTGAGGATTGAACCCAGTGTGTCACTCATGTGAGACGAGTGCTCTACCACTAAGCCACAACCCCAGCCCCAGCCCAGTGAGTCCTTTTTTAATTTTTTTAATATTTATTTTTTAAGTGTAGATGGACACAATACAATGCCTTTATTTTTTATGTGGTGCTGAGCATCGAACCCGGGTCCCACCTACACTAGGCAAGCACTCTACGGCTGAGCCACAGTCCCAGCCGCCCAGTGAGTCCTTTTTTTTTTTTTAAATATTTATTTATTTTTAGTTTTCGGCGGACACAACATCTTTGTTTATATGTGGTGCTGAGGATTGCACCCAGGCCGCACACATGCCAGGCGAGTGCGCTTCGGCTTGAACCACATCTCCAGCCCCCAGTGAATCCCTTTTAAAAAGATTTTTTAGTTCTAGATGGACACAATCTATTTATTTATTTACTTTTTATGTGGTGTTGAGCATCAAACCCAGTGCCTCACACATGCAAGGCAGGTGCTCTACCACTGAGCCTCAGCCCCAGGCCCTAGTGAGTCCTTTTAAGTTGGTATCTCATGCCCCATGTATTATAAGATCTATTCATTCTGGCAGACAGAAACACAAATGAAATATTCTCCAATTCTGTGTGAGCTCTGGGAACTGATTGGCCTACCAATTGATTGTGCACGCTTGTATGTTTTAACTCCCAGCTTAGTAGAATTTTACCTTTGCGTGTACATGTCAGCATTCAGATTTTTTCCTTCTTTGGGTGGTACTGTGTCTTGATCCCAGATTCTCACACGCTAAGCACACACCCCGTCACTGAGCTACCTCCCAGGTGCCAGCCCAACACTGAGGGGGACATTCTATAGATATCCAAACTCCTCTGTCATTTCCTCATCTCCAGTGTTCTGCCTTTCCATTTCTGGCCAACTCCTCCAAAAATTCCAATCTCTTCCTTCTATACTCAAGCCTGAGGGCTCTATTGTGCTCCCTTCTAAGCAGTGATCCTTACCCACGAAGTTCAGGAAAGCACTTCTAGGCAGTAAGCTGAGACAATCATAGGGCCTTTATTTCCCTTTTCTCAAAAAGTTCTACACCACCTGCTATCCTGTATCTGTAAACATTTTAAAATACTTTGTTTCTGTTTTTGTAATTTATAGTGGGAAGGCAATTTGTAGCTGTGATTCCTTCATGAGTGGAAGTAGGAGTCTTCTTGAGCCAGTTTTTCAGCTAGAAACGACTGGAAGCTACACTCCTAAGAGAAAGGACTCTGAAACACCAAGACAAGTGTATAATAATTACCCCAGTCCTATCCCACAGAGACTTGTGACCTTTTATGTACATAATACAAATCAGAGAAAGAGGAATACCTAAATCTTTTGAGAACTGTTGGATACAGTTTTATTTGACATTCGCATCCCAGGATCGGATATCCTACCATTGTGGACCTCTATTACAGTGGCAGTGCAGAATGATAAAATTCAGGTTCAGGTCTGGCTCTCAGGACAATCAGGACAGTCTGAGGACAGAGGCTCCAGGGAGAACAGTCAAAGCAGGATCTCCTTTATTGAGAAAACACACACAGCTAGTATAATGTACAGAAGCCAAACAGAGTAAAGGTCAGCAGGGTGGGGAGAATTTACATCTACACCCGTCCTACAGGCAGTAATGGGAGACACGAGCTGTCCTTGAGGGCAGAAGGGTTCTGAGCCTATCCTAGAGGTGGTCCAATTCTTCATCACAACCCACAGCAATGCCTTCTGGCTAATCGCCAGGTGCTGTCTTAGCCACAAGTGGCCCCAGGACTGGGAAGCGGGTAGCAGCCAGCAAGTTAAGTTTCCTCTTTTCTGATGCAACATGCCCCACGTTACATCATGCCCTACACAAGTGCTGGGGATGTGGCTCAGTGGTTAAGCGCCCCTGGGTTCAATCCCTGGTACTTGCTTTCACTATTGAGAAATAATAATACACGGTTATAGCTCGTCCCTGGACCATGCCCAACCCTCTGTTAAAACATAGTATGAAGGAATGTGGCCCATCTGGACATTCCATACACCCTAGTACTTTATTGGTAATTGTACAGGATGAGCAAGAAATGGGGCCTTGGCAGAATAAAAGTCCTTCAAATGGTGGTACACAAACTGAGTACAAGCAGGTTTCCAGAATCCTGCCCGTCAGCAAAGTTCCTGGAAGTCCAGTGACCTGGAGCACAAAAGGGTATTCCCTCGTAAGTGAAGGAGATCTGCATTTTACACTTCTATTCAGAAGGGAGCTCAGTGCCGAGGTTTACAGATAGTATATTCCACCCGCGGGACTGAAGTGGCACCCCCTTTCTCCACAGAAAAGCCCTCTTCACCATGGCTGATTTTAGGACTGTCAGCAAAAGAGTCCAATGTAGGTAAACTTCCTATTTTCATGTCGCCCTGTTTACTTGGCCACCGGCTGAGAGGATACAGCACTCCAGGTGCTGGACACCCCTTACTAGTTTTTCATAAACGTATCCAGTATAGTACTTTGAAGTAATGTGCAAACAAGGCCTCTGTCCTTGAGCTGGGCTTCACAGAGATGTCTACATTTTTAAGATAAGTTACAACTGGGCTCCATGGTAACAGCTGGCAGGGGAGGAAAGAAAGGGGAGAAGAAGCTCTCCCCTTCTCAGGTGTGGTCCTTGAAGAGTTAACTTGCCCAGAACAGTGAAAGAAAAAGCTGCTTTTATGTGAACTTCTGAGCCCCTCCCCTTACACGCTGGGTATAAAACTCTGAAACTCCCTGAACTCGGGGTTCAGGGGATTGATTGATTACAGCAAAAGCTGTGCCCTCTGAACCTGGCTGCAGCCAAATAAAACTGTTTCCTGCTATCTTCGGTGTCTTGCCTTGTTTGTCCCTACAACAGGACTACTGCTTTGACACAAATATCAGGTGACAATAAAAACTGCCAAGTGTGGGTGGGATGCAGAGCAGGAAAAAGCTGTGCAGCAGGTCTGGACTGTGGCCCAAATGGTCCTACTGCTTCATCTAAAAAACACCATATTATATTAGAGGTGTCAGTGGTAGGAAAAGACCACACAATGTTTATTGCAAGCCCTAGTAGGAAGAGGCACACAGATCTCACAGCTATGGAGCAGGGCCATGCCTTTGGAAAATGAGAATTATTCAAACTTTCAAAAGTTTGCTCCTGGCCTGCTACTGAGTTCTAGTTGATGCCCATGGGACATCAAGTGGCCATGTTGCCAGAAATAATTATTATACTCTGGGTTTTGTCAGACCCACAACTCATATCGTGGGGGAGGGGTGGCCCAGCAGCAATCTTTCATAAGATGGAAGTGATATGTACAGAATTTGGCACAAGCAAGGAGAGAAAGCAAAGGCAAGCTGCATAGCAGTGACCAGACTGTCACTTGCCATTGTTGAACTTCTAACTCTGGGCTCTGAGGGTTTAGAAGTCCTGGTCCCCCGGTCCCCCCAAAAAAATATTTCTATCAGTAGACAAACACATAGCTTACACTCTAAGCTTCAGATCAATGCCAAGAGACAAGAAGGTAAGGCAAAGAGACACTATCTAACAGGAGTAACTGACCTTGATCATCAGCAGATGGGGCTGCTGTTACACAATGGGGACAAGAAACAATGTATAGGCACTCAGGCCATTCATGAGTATCTTTCTTTCTCTTGCCCTATTTTGAAGATAAAGGACAAGTACAATCATGGCCTAAGAAGAATATGATGGTTAGGCACCTAATCAGGTAACCCACTTGGACCAGCAGAAGTATAAGTCTAAGGGGGTAGGTCAGCTAAAAAATCTAGAATGGGTTGAGCAGGAGGAAGATGAATACCAGTTGTACATTCAAATCAAGCTAAAGCAGGAAGGGACTAGTCTGCCCCAGATTTTTAAAAAATTTACCATGAAAAGAGATGCACTAGAAGGATCTATTCCAGAATTTATAAAGCAAATGGTTCTGAGCAGTTCAAAAAGTGGACTGACTACTATAGGACTGAAGCATTCAGTCCCCAAATTGCTGAAAAAGCTGACAGCTGGTAGTTCTTACCCGAGCCCCCTTTGGGAACAACCGTTGGCTGAAGCTCTCTACCTCACCCAGGTCATGCCCTTTTCTGGGCCAGATAGAAAGATATGTAGGCTTAACCCACCTGCTTATTGGAGCATCCTAGTTTGAGCTTCTAGTACAATCCAGAGTCCTTTTGTAAGATGGCATCAGCTCAACTTTTTCCTCTACCCAACCCTGTTTCTGTTTCTCCCCAACAAGCATTGATTCAGAGGACTCCCTCCCAATAAACTTTCTCCATACAAATCTCCAACTGTTCTTGCCAGGAAATTAACCTAGAAGTATTTAACATTTTTTGAAATAAGCTGTGTGAAATGTGCCTGTTGCTCAATTTCAGAGAACATCAGAATGGTGATCAATTGAAAGATGCTATTATGTAAGTCTTCCATTTCAAGAAAAGTAGGAACGGCAAATTTCAAACAGTACTAGTCCTCCATCTGATTTAGAGCGTTCTGGCACGTGTGAGGGTGGGTGTAGTTATCAGTGCAAGTATTGATAGACCTTATTTGGGATGAAAATGCTTAACTGGCTCAGAGTGACAAGTCAGCTCAAATAGGATGACAGAAACAGATCTCTGAGCTTCTGGTGGGTTTGACAGGAGTCTTATCTTTACCTCCCCTCAATTGCATGAACTCAATTATATATGAGTGAACCTGGCACAATCCACCTGTCAATATAAACTTATGCAGAACTATTTACTTCATCTCCCATCAAGACATCTATCCGTACAACTTAGTGAGTTCCTTATCTTCATTGTGCTCAAGAATTTCAGGAGGTAGTTCAAAAAACAATTTTCAGAATTCCAGAAGCTCATTCAAGAAATAATATACACATATACATTCCTTTTTAAAGCTTCTTTCATCCCAGCTTCATTTTCCATCAATTACCTGTAGGCCTTATTCAGATCTCCTTAGAGAAGCAGAATCATGTTATTCTTATTAATGACTATATCACTATATTTAATGACAGTAAGCTTTAAGACTAAAGACATATCAGCTTATTCAGAGTAATTTGCTCAGAGCAACTATAGAATATCGCAAGCTGATATAGTCTCTCCTTTTTTGGGGGGGGGGGGCAGCAAACCTCAGTGCTCAAGAACATATTCCACTTGGATGTCTTATCCCCAGTGTACTCAAGTCCAGTTAAAACAAACAAACAAACAAAAAAAGCACACCTCTTTTATTCAAGTGTGTGATATTGGGAATTGAACCCAGCGGCACTCTCCCATTGAGCTACAACCTCAGATCTTTTTATTTTTTGAAACAAGGATGCACAAGCTGGTCTTGAACTTCTGATCCTCTTGCCTCAGTCTCCCAAATCATTGGGATTACAGGTGTGTGCCATTATACCTATCAAGAATGCACATTTTATTTCTGTTTGAGATACAAATATTCAGTTTGGATGATGAAATTAAAGACAATGGCTAACTCTTCCATTTGTTTCAATCAACTCCAAGAAAAGAAAAGACTAAATAGAATCTAAACTGTTTCAATCCACTGGTATCCAGTTTATCAAATCAACAGCCTAGTACTTCTTTGGCAAAAGTGCTCTGATAGAGCTGGATATGATGGAGACGGCGAATATGGAGAATTCAACATGTATATACCGTTCAGTCCGATGAGTCCAAATGTTCTCTAAAATTCCATATTTGGTCAGGTATGGGAGTGCGATCAGGGTACTGGCCCCTTTTTGTTCCACTGCTACTGATTCTGCTTTTCAGTCTTGCAGGGAGAGTAGGTTCAGAGAGTCTGGGAACTGGTGGAGGTCAGGCCCTTGGCAGCTTGTTGGGCCAACCAGAACTTATATCTTTTGGTCCTGGGCTTTTCAAAGTTTACCACAGACATAGGAACTCTCACGGTGTCAAGCCCATTGACCTGAACACATAACAAGAGGAATCCTTAAGGATCAGTCAGGCAGGTAATGACTAACACCACACAATCCCAGCTCTTCATACTGATTTCTCACCCAGTAAGAAAAAGGAAAAATTACATGAAACACTCACCGTCACCTCACACCAGTACTCGCCCCACCGTGTGATAGGCTCCTCTGGTAGTTTCAATGCATGAGGGGCAACCACGACACCAAGCTGCAAAAAAAAAAAAAAAATCAGCCAAATGAACTCATGGCTTCCACTCTAGGCAACCTCATAAAGCAGGTTCTACGACTTCCTATAGAGGGATGACTAAAACTGGGGAGCTCACTAGAGCTGATCCCCTGGGAAGGCACAGACTCCCCAGAAAGTAGCAGAGAAACTGAGGTAGATTCACAAAAGAAAACAGGGCTTGAGACCAAAATTACTTCATCTACAAAGTAACAATTCTCTAGTGAATCATAAATCCCCAGGTTCTCCCTAGCTAGAGAGAAAATAAATGGAAACCATAACCTTTTCCTATCAAATCTTTAAAGTCTCTGCCTATCTTTAGTTCTTAGCCATTTCCTTCCCACACCCTTCAAAAATCTGAGAAACCTTCCTTCTCCAGTTAGATGATCAGATCCTTTCCTGACAAAGGGTTCAAGGCTGGGCCTCCTTCCCAGAAGTAGCTTTCCCCCTCAGGAGTATGGTGATATTTGCAAACACTCACATTCTTAAGGAAGTGGCGGGCAACTATTTCAGAATTCAGCTCCCATTTGACATTGTTCTTCATTCCTACCTCCAAGTGACAGTTTCTCAGAAATTTCACTGTCTGAAAGGAATTATAAATAGGATGGGGTCTGAACTGTAGTCCAAGAAGAGGAAACATGTTAGAAGGAGTTATAATGATTGAGAGTTTCAGGTAAAGGTCATTATTTCTACCTCACAGCCAAGACAGGTGAGAAAGGAGTAAGAATGACAAAACATTCTTATTGTCTTAAGGCTGCTGTGATAGATATTTTAGCAATACTTTGTGGGTGGGTGGAGTGTGTGTGTTACCTATACCTTGCTATTCTTAAGCAAGGAGAAATAGACATGTTAAAGTCACAAACGCCAATGGAGGCCCCCAGTATATCTCAGGATGGAGTAACGTTCAGAGACTTAATTTTAACCCCAAATTTCTGACCCTTGAAATCCACCCATATCCCATTAATGGCTCTTTCCTGATTACAGAATAAAGTATAAATTCATTAATTGAAGACTCAAGATGTTTTGTATATCTTGTCCCAATCCCCTTTTCAGTCATGTTTCTTAATATTACACTATATAAATCCTCTACTTTAGTTAAACTGGTCTACTCTAGGTTAAAACATGCCTTAATTTTCTACTTTTTTTCTCCCTTAAAAACACTTTCCCCATCTTCCTGGCCTATTCAAAGCTAACTAATCCCAAAAGGTCTAATTTAGTCCCAACTGGGAGGGAAAAAAAAAAAAAAAAGCCCTC
Organism: Marmota flaviventris; assembly: GCF_047511675.1. Taxonomy (NCBI): domain Eukaryota; kingdom Metazoa; phylum Chordata; class Mammalia; order Rodentia; family Sciuridae; genus Marmota; species Marmota flaviventris. Next base: position 121,960,463 of record NC_092507.1, on the reverse strand, counting down.
CTCAATTACTCTGGAACTCATTATGGTCTATATAACTCTTATAATTTACCACCTTGAGTTTACCCATTACCTTCTGATGTGTCTAGTTCTTCCCAACTTGTCTGTACTATCTCTGAAGGCAGAGTCCTCAGCTCACATTTTTCTATAGATCTCCTAGTTTCCAGATTGGGAACTCCCTCAATAATTAGGGCACTTCTCCCAACAGGTCAGGACTACCAAGATGTCTCCATACCAGTTATGTGGGGTGATCAGAAAACGTCAAGAGAATCAGGGAAACTCTTAGAAAGAGGTTGGTGACTCCTGTAAATGGCCAATAAAGGCTTCCTATGTTTCTACTCACCGCCTCGCCTGCCTTGGTCTGGATCCTCTCTAATTTTCCTTCTTGTCTCAGCTAGAAAAGCAAGTTAAAAGTGAAAATAAGTAAAAGAAAAATGAGCCCACGTTAAACAACGCCAGACTCTTACTATGCTGGACACAGGCAGGGCTTCTGCATCTCTGTTCCGACTTCATTTTCAAATTAAGCAGTAAAAGGAAGGCACTTGCCAGAGGAAACCTTAAAATTTAATCCTCACTGTCCCTCTGTCTTTCCTTTGAGCTCACCAATTTCTCTTCTTCGAACAGCTTTCGGTTTTCAGGGGATGCGTACACGGCGAGTCCTTGGGGAAGGAGCCGATTGCGACCCAAAGACTTGCTGACAGAAACCAGGTCACCGCGGACTCCAAGTTCTGCCATGGGAAACAGAGGCCGTCGGTGACAACGGTCTGGCCCCCACAGGAGCGCTGGCCCGTCCTGGAGGCCGTGCCCAGCACGGGGGAGCCGGGGGGAGCCGGGGGAGCCCGGGCCTTACTCTCCACAGACTGCGTGAGGATGAGCTCCAGGTTCTCCTTTGGCCGGTGTTTCGTGTCCTCCACCAGCTTGTAGACGCGGTGTCGCCGGTGCAGACGCGGCTTGCGGCCCTCCCCGGCCAGCGGCACCTTCCACCAGCGCTCCACGACCACAGTGCCCTGGCGGCCGAGCAGACGGAGTGAGCGAGCCGCCCGCGCCCCGCGCCCCGCGCCCCGCGCCCCGCGCCCCGCGCCCCGCGCCCCGCGCCCCGCGCCCCGCGCCCCGCGCCCCGCGCCCCGCGCCCCGCGCCCCGCGCCCACCCGACGATGGGAGAGGCTGAGGTCGCGCTCCAGGGCCGGGGGGGCGCCGGGAGGTCGCGGCCAGAGCGGCTGCCGTCCTCGTCCTAGCAGTAGCCGCGCACCAGCCGCTAGCAGCGGAGAGCCGCGGGGAGCGGCGAGCGCGGCGGCCGCCATGGCCCGGCTCGCGGCACCGGAAGTCCCGACGCCGGCGCAGGCGCAGGGAGGCCCCGCGGGCTGCCCGCGGCGCGCCTGAGCCGGCGGGGGGCGGGCGCTGGCCGGCGGCCCCGCTTCCTCTCGGCGTTTTCAGTTCGGGGCCGGCGTGGAGGCGCTGCGTGAAGACAGCCTCCCTCGCCCGGCTCGGGCGGGCGCTGCGGCGGCGCTGGGCTCCCCTCCGCGGCGCGTGCCAACCGAGGCGTGCGGTGCCAGGCGGCTTCGGTTGGGCCCACTCTCTGGAGTCACCCGACCTTGAGTGACGGCCGGACCCTGGAGAAGAGGCCGCTCTCACTTTTCCTTCAGAGCGCTCTGAAGACGGCAACGGGCCGGAATCCTCCGGAAAGCTGCCCCCCAGGAGCTGCCCCCCATGGCCGCCAGTACTGGAGGCTTCCGAACCCGAGGGACGAGGGCAGGGCCGGGCCGGGTCGGGGAGGCCAGGGGCCCCGGCGGCCGGGCTCAGCCCCGACAGCGGAGGGCCTGTCTGGCGGAGGCCGTGGAAGGGCGCTCGGTGCTTCCTCCCGCGGGGCCTTTCCGCACGCCGCAGCCGCCGCTCCTCGGCACTCAGGCTTCCTGGACACCAGCCCTCCGCACACCGCCCTTGGCCGGCTCTCTTCTCCCCCTTTCCGAGGGCGACCACGGAGCCACATCCCCAGCCCTGTTTTGAATTGTATTTAGAGCCAGCTGAGGCTGGCTTTGAACTCCCGATCCTCCTGTCTCAGCCTCCGGAGCTGCTGCGAGTACAGGCGCACGCCATGGCGCCAAGCTCTTTTTTTTTTTTAAAGACATTCCTTTATTTTAAAAAATAAATAAATAAAAAGTGGGCCTTTATTTTGTTCATTTAGTTATACACGGTGCTGAGGATGGAACCCAGTGCCTCACACATGCCAGGCAAGTGCTCTACCACTGAGCCACAACCCCAGCTCCTCATCATCTTCTTATGACTCAGACATCTCAAAGCTAACATGTCCCCAAAGTGATTTTTGTTCTTCCCCCAAACTGCCCCACCTAAAGCCTTTCCCATTTCAGTTGAAGGAAACTCAGATATTGGACTCACCTTAACTCCTCTCATAGTTCATCAGGAAATTCTGTAGGTTCTACCTTTAAACTATTTCAAGAATCCAACTGCCATCACCTCCAGTGCTCTGCTCTGGAATAAGACACTATCTTTCTCTTGGATTATTGTAATACTCTCCCAACAGATCTCCACAGCTTATTTGTACTATAGCCTTCAGAAGACTGTCTCTAAAAACTTAATTCAGATCGTGCACTCCTCCACCCAATACTTTGTAATGACTTACCCTTTACCTAGAGGGGGGAATCCATACAGTGATCTAGAAAGTACTATATAATCTGGTCTCATTAGCTCTACAGCTTATACTGTCCCACTCACAGTGGCCACTTTGCAGTTTCTTGAAAACCCTAGGCACATTTCCTGCAGCCTTGGCTGTTGCTTCTGAATGTAATGCTCGATTTATCCTCAGACACTGCTTGGTTAACAACCATAACTCCCCAAATTTTTTAATTAAATGTTACCTTTTCAGTGGGGTCCATTTGAATAATTGGTTACTACGACCCTCCTCTATCCCTTTCACACTCTTAATTTCCCTTTATCCTGTCCTCTGCTCCATAGCAGTTATTTTCTAACATTGTTTATTTTCTAGGTTTGTTTTCTCATTTTAGGAGAGAAGGATCTTTGTATTGGTCAATGATATGTCCCAAGCACTTAGAATAGTACCTGGCTCATAGTAGGCTCTCAAATATTTGTTGAATGGATGGTTAAATGAATATGCAGAGAGGTCTTCGACTAGTGGCCCCCTAACCAAACTTTGCTCAAAGTGTTAATTAAAAAAAAAAAAATTGGTCCTGGAAATTGAACCTAGGGGTGCTTTATCACTGAGCTACATCCCCAGTCCTTTTTATTTTGAGACAGGGTCTAAGTTGCTGAGGATCTTGATAAATTATTGAGGCTGGCCTTGAACTTGTGATCCTACTGCCTCAGCCACCCAAGTCACTGGGATTACAGTGTACCCAGCACAGTGTTAATTTTTTATCATCAGTAGCCAGTATATTTTTAAATACTGAAGTCTACCACAAATCCTGTCTTTCTAGTTTTTGTTAAAAAAAAATTATAAGATCTGGCACCACAATTCTGCATTTTCCACATGACAACCAGATGCAGCTGAGTTGTGTGGACTTCTTTGAGATGGGGTATAAGCATCCCATTTTTTTTGAAATATTTATTTTTTAGTTTTAGGTGGACCCAATATCTTCATTTTTATGTGGTGCCAAGAATCGAACACAGTGCCTCACGCATATCAGGTGAGGGTGCTACCACTTGAGCCACATCCCCAGCCCCCCCCCCCCCCCCATTTTTTTTTTTAACAGCCCTACCCTGCAGCTCCACTAGCTGTCTGGGTCCCTGGAAGCATGTAGTTTGTAATTCCTACCCTATAAGGCAATGGAGAAAGTTCAACAATTTGTAGTACCCCTGGGTTAAGGGAAGAGATAATAAAAAACTGAACTGAGAACTAATGATGACAATGCAGGATGGGGGCCTTGGAAGTATCAGACACCAACTCTTTAGTTGGTGGATTTTAGGGGGAGGAGGCATCTCAGAGGAAGGGCCAGGGAGGGTGGGCACTAGTGTTCAGACAGGACTATTTGCCAACCAGTACAGAAGTTTGCCATGAAGCACATAGTATTTAAATATGAACCTTGGTGATAGGGTGGGGCCCTGAAATGACATATGGGCTGACCCCTCATCTATGTCATAATGCCTGCCAGGTCACAATGAACAGGATGCTTGAAAAAGGGGACTGGAGCTGTGGAGCTCACTTTGCCGCAGGGAGGCACTGAACAGAGAAACTGCCTTGTAACAGGTCCCGCCCCTCCCTTTACTCCCTCTGTTGTCTCAGGAGGGGAAGATCACGGAACTGCTGCTATCCCTGCTATCCCACCTGGTCACCATACGCCTACTATCTTTACTCCTACAAATACCGGATGAGCCTCCAGGAGAAGATGCTGCCTTGGTGTTATCCTTATAAAAGGTAACTTTTCATCTTTATTTGTGGTTATTTCTATAAACTGTAAGGGAAAATGAAAATTTCAAAGAATTTCCCCAAGTGGCAGGAAATAATAGCAAAATGGGAATAGAAAGATGGCATGGAAACTAACTTTTCCATGTGGCTGACCTGGGAAAATGAAAACAGACTGGTAATGTGGACAGTACAGAAGACTGCCTGGCCCTGGGTACCAGGTATGTCTCTCATCTCAGATTTCAATGTGAACTGATTCGTCTCTCCCTCCCAACCAGTTACACTTACAAGGAACACGAGGATTTGACCCTTAGGCCCCGCTGCTGCCTCCAGTGCTCCTGAGTCCCCAGTAGGCCTCCAGGTGGGCAGAAGTGCTGAGCAGGGAAAAGACCACGACCAGCTTAAAGAACTGTACTCGGTAAGTGGACTGTGAGCTAGTGCTGTGGCAGGGCAGCCCCTGTAATACCTCTCAGAGGGGCGTTAGCAATTTGGAAAATGAGTCAGCAAATTTAGCAGATGGGACCTCAGACCTCATGTGTAAAAGCTATTTAATTTATAGAGAAGGGTTCCGGCCCAGAGATCTTAAGGTCATACAATTGGTAGTGAAGAGGGATGAGGAAAAAAGTGGGAACCAAAGTACACTGGACTATATTAGGATTTCTGGAACATAAAGCTATTTAGATGCTAAGCTGGTCTACAATCCAGAACTCCTGCCCTTGCTCTGGTATTGTATGGCAGTAATATGCCTACTCATAACCTCTGCATTTTAAATGAGAAAAGGGGGGAATTGAGAGAATCTCCATAATGACAAAAGGGGAAGAATAGTGAGTGGGAAAGGATCTAGATAATGAAGCTCAGTTTGAACTTAGCCAGATTGTTTAGAGTTCAGTAACAGGGGGTGGTTTTAGTTCCTAGGATTAAAGGATAGTTTTGAATCCTTAAAACATTGGCTCCACTTCTCAGAGGCTCCTCTATCTTCCCCCTCCTTGGTTTCATAGATGTACCCAAATCTGATAATTGATTTGAGGACTATGAACACAGAAGCAGGGGACTATTACACTCATTTTTATTCCTCTTCCAGGCTGGGAACCTGACAGTGCTCACTACTGACCCCCTGCTCCACCGGAATCCAGTACAATTAGACTTCCACTTCCGCCTCACCCCCAAGACCTCCACCCACTGGCACGGCCTTCTTAGTGACCACCGGCTCTTCCTGGATATCCCATTTCGAGCCTTGGATCAGGGCAACCGGGAAAGGTGACTAAATTCAGATGAGTTGGGGAGGAAGGGGCGGAGAATGTCACCCTTCTATCATGTCACAATCTGTAAGTGGGCCTGGATACAAAACACTCAAGAGGCATGGAGATGAGTCTTTGAGTTGAGCCAGGATCTGGGGAACGAGGGTAACAATTCGTGGGAAACTGCTGGACTTAGTGGGGATCCAGAAATCATTGAACAGGAAGTACTTTTGAGCTAGTCCCTTCTTCCTAGACCTGCTTTATGGCTTGTGTGCAATCCCTTGGCTTCAGAGGAAAAAGCTACTAAATCTAGTGTTGGGTGGCTGGAGAGAAGAAACTGACCAATATTTCTTCTGCTTCAACTAGGGTGTCTTTCTAGATTGAGCTTGGCTGAGCATGTCATTAACTGTTTTTCTCTGGCCTCTAGTTTGACAGCAACACTGGAGTATGTGGAGGAGAAAACCAATGTGGACTCCGTGTTTGTGAACTTCCAAAATGATCGGAAGGACAGAGGTGGGGAGCTGCTGTCCTTCATCCTTTATATTCAGGCAGCTTGAGAACTCCTTTTCCTTTGTAGGAGTCCCTCTTCCCCCAACTCTTAAAAAAAAAAAAAAAATCCTGTGGCATTACAGGGATTTTTTTTTTCCCTCCAACAAACGAAGGCACTAAACATTCTGTAGTCAAGTTAAAACTGGACTATTAGGAAGCCCCTGCAGGTGTGTCAGAGGCCAGACTAAGGGAGCATTGGTGAAATTACACAACTATTCAGGGCCATTCTTCAAAAACAGATACAATTTCAGAGTTTACTGTGCTAAACACTTAAGCACATTTAAATTCCATGAAGGAGGTTCTGGGATTCTCACTTCACAAATGAGAAAACTGAAAGAATCAAAGGGTTAACCCAGAATGTTACAAGCAAGTGTTAAATCCAGGGCTGGAGCTTAGGTCTGTTTCAGTCCAAACACCCTAATTTCTGCACTACATAGCCTCCCAGCCAGAGGCCACTTCTTAGCTGAAGAAACCAAATCTCCGGGGCAACCTGTGGCTTGAGCTTCAGTGTTCTAACCATTTGTTTTGTCATTCACAGGTGCTCTGCTGCGGGCCTTCAGCTACATGGGCTTTGAAGTGGTCAGACCAGATCATCCTGCCCTCCCTCCCTGGGGCAATGTCATCTTTATGGTGTACCCCCTTGAAAGGGACCTTGGCCATCTGCCCAGTGAGCCTCCCTAAACATGCTTTTCCAACTCTGAGGGGCTGGAAGCCTTAACCATGGGACTTGAGCCCAGGTGATTCAGGGCACCTCCATTCTAGGAATAAAGGGTAGTGCAATCATCAAGTGTGTGTTTGCTTTTTCTTGGGTGTAGGGATGGCTGGAGTAGAACATGAGCCTGACAGAGTTGAATTCACTATTTGGGTGGCTGGACCGAGGGACCCAAGCGAGAAGGGACTCAAAAATTTTAGGTTCCTTTTATCTTCCCCTAACCCAAAAACACTTTCTCATTTATTCTATTTACTGAACAAATGGAAAGGACAAGGACCAATCGACAAAGGGATTGTTAGGATGCTTTCATCCACAAATTTTAGTTCAAATTAGAGAAACCAATTGTGGGGGAAATTGAAAAGGTACATGGACCCTCCTGGCTTTGGCCCACTTTATTAATTTTAAATTCTGTGAAGGAGATTCTAAGATTTTCATTTCAAAACTGAAGATCAAAGGGTTAACCCAGAATGGCTTTGTCCCAGGGGAAGATGGATAATAAGGTAAGAGGCAGCAGAGAAGAGGGCCCTCCAGACAGCACATACTGGGTTATACTGCAGGGGTGATAAGGAACCCAGAGGAAGGGGGATGCAAACTAACAAGACATAAAGGCCTCATTAAAGGAACAGATTTTTATACACAGTAATGAACTGCAGATAAAAAGACTACTGATTTGGAGACTGATTTCCCAAAGCAGAAAGTCTTATGAATAATTTGTTAGGGACCTCTATTCATGAAAGACCCTCAGGAAGTGAGGAAACTGGACTCACTGGCCTCATGATCCCCTTAAAAGGTAGCTCCAGCAAGGGCATGGTGGCACACGCCTGTAATCCTAGCAGCTCAGAAGGCTGAGGCAGGAGGAAGGAGGCTGGGAGTTAAAAGCCTCAGCAACAGTGAGGCTCTACAGTGAGACCCTGTTTCTAAATAGAAAATAGGTCTGGGGATATGGCTTAGTGGTTTAGGGCTCCCGAGTTCAATCTCTGCTACCCCCCCTGCCCCTCCGCCCCCCACCCCCAACAAAAAGGTAGCTCCAATTCTAGAGCTGAGCACACTTCAGAGTTCACTGCAATCAGCGCTGAAATATCCAATCAACAGAAACCTTCCTGGATTCCTCCAAGACTAAGATCTATTCAAAGCTGTTCCTTTACTGGAGCCTTTCTGCTAATTGCTACTGAGTTTTCTAAAAAAAAAAAAAAAAAATTGAAAATTATGGTTGTGAGAATATAGTTGCCAAGCAGCATGCAGACAAATCTAACATTCCTATATTTTAAAAAAGGCATTCTTATATACCATTTTTTTTTCCAGTTTGCCTTGTCCTCAAAGAAAACAGGTTCATTTCATTGCCCATTATTTTGTTACCCAGATTACACACACACACACTCTCCACACTCACCCCCACACAAATTTGGTACTGGGGGTTAAACCCTGGGGTGCTTTACCACTGAGCTACATCCCTGGGGTGCTTTACTACTGAGCTACATCCCAAGCCTTGTTTGAAGCAAGTTGCTCAGGGTCTAAGTTGCTGAGGCTGAACCTGCAATCCTCTTGCCTTAGCCTTCCAAATCACTGGGATTACAGACATGTGCCATCACACTCGGCTACATTTACATTTTTAAGTATCTTCACGGTTCTCACTGAAACCTCACAGTACCGTCAGAAACGGATATGTGCTAATGAGGAAAAAGGATACCTAAAGTCTAAAGTTTATAATGGAGACCTATTCTTGGAATCCAGGATTCTAGTTCCAATAGTTTAGGAGGGGTTCTTACTTACATAGCCTAAACCTAAATTGGTCTGGTTTTTAATGAATGATTGGTTAGTTCTGAAGTAACATTAGAGAAAGAATATGAATTATATATGGGAGGGTGTTTCCCAGGCTGAAAAATAACACAGTCGCAGAAAAAAGGAGCACTTTTTTCCATAGATGTTCCCCTTGATGTGAAGTGGTTGAAAATTCTCACCAGATTTAGACTCAGAAGATATTTTACCTACAGGTCTGCTTCCACTTTGTGATTTAATGAGCATTTGGCTTCTGGATAATTTTTTTGAGAACTTTATTAAGCAAAGACTCCCTCCAAATGATTTAAACAGAACTATACATATGTGTTTTCTCTCAAGGTGTGTATATACACATACAAGTACTATACTAGCAATTTAGAGTATTTCCTGAGTCACATTTCTCCTTTTCTACTTGTATTTTAACTAAAGTTCACAAAGAAATAGCTGGAGCTTGTTCCCAAAACCTGTCTCCAACAACACTCAGCAATTGAGTCTGAGAGGTGGCATTCTCTTCCCACCTCCTGAAGATTTTTTTAATACATTTAGGCTGATTTTTGCCTTTGCCTTCTGATTTCAACTACAGTCTTCAAGTTCCATGTTCAAACACTTCCCTTAACCTGTCACCTTTTGAGGCGAGTCGTAAGTCTCCAGAATCATTTCTAATGACCAAACTCTGGCTGTTTCCCAGCTGAAAAAGAACACAGTCTAGCAGTGATGTGCATTACGACTGGCAGAGGACACAACATCCAAACACTGAAAGATAGGGGAGGGATGGAGAAGGAGGTGAGGTGGGTGATGTCTTCCTCTCCTCCACACTCTTTCTGGTAATTCAATGGAAGGAGAAAATGGATCTGGTCCACAGCAAGCCACACTGTGTAATAAAGGACTGTATGGATCTCTTAGACTCTTCTCTCCAGGCACCAAATCATGTGCCTAATCCTGCCAAAGACACAAACACACAGACAAAAAGCTTGAAAGGGCTCAACCTGAGAGCAAATTGAGCTGCAGGAAAGCAACTGAGGAGAAATATATAAAGGTAGGGCATAAGGAAGCGGGAATAAAGCAAGGCCCCTACTGTCACCTCATTACTTCCCTGTTGCTATAGATAGATGATAGCTCCACTCACACAGCAAAGCAGATGGCTGAGCCACTGGAAGCCCAGACTTCAGAGTAAGTAGTCATCTTCAAGGTTATCATCACCAGACATAGAGGCAGCTTCTAATGAGCAGAAATGAGAAAGTTAGACCTTGCGCTACTCTAATAGGCACTCCAGGCCCAGGAGAAAAATGGGTTCTTAGTGCTCAATAACCTAAGAACCTAGCTTTAATTTAACCTCACTAGTCTGGAGAGCCAAAGGTGCTCCAAGTGGGCAATGCTGTTTGTACCTGATAAGCTGAGGCAGGACAGGGTATGTGCCATCTCTCCAGGGCTTTTTTTGGATTCAGTGAGCATGCTGGCAAGAGAGGCATCTGTTTCTGTGGCCTGAGGACATGAAAACAAGAGAAAAAGGAAGAACATCTTGGTGGGTGGGAAAGGAGAGACTATCTTATTATTTTGTTCATAAAATCTGGTTAAGACAGTTGAATTTGGCTTCCAAGAGGAATACAATGCCTCCTTTGATCAACATTTTCCAAGTAGTTTGGAAAATGAAGTAATCTAAAGGTTCCCAGGGGCAGCACAAGCTTCAGTTCACTGAAAGTTTACAAAATGTCATAACTAGAATGTTTTTCCAGAAGAGCACCCTAAATGACTACAATGGCTTACTTACCCCATCCTTTAACATGTCAGGGACAGCTCTGTTTTCTTCCACATCTTCAGGAAGCTCAACTGCATATCCTTTACGAACCAATTCTAGCCCGATATCAAGTTTCTAAGAGAAAAAGTGAAAAAGAATAATGACCTTTCTGTAAGAAAGGGCAAATCTGAGGAAACAGGACAGAAGAGCTGGGATTGATACTTTAGATCTTCTTTTGATGGGATGGTGAATAAGATCTAACAAAGTAGGAGTAATATCAGGTAAGGGTTTCTGGGAAAGAAAGAATAAATGACGTTATGAAAACCCACAAGAAAATGTAAATATTACATGAATTCTAGTCTTACCTTCCCATTGCTTGTGTCATATAAATAGATCTTTGGCCAAGTTGAGATCCCAGTCTGGACATAGCTAGAGATTTTGGCCACCAGGGGTTTCCAATCAGCACAGTGAGTCAGTCTGTCAAACTCATCCAAAGCTTCCTCTTCCCACTCTTCACCTGGTAGGAAATTTTAAATAGGGGTGCCTCGGGAGGGGTCAGTGCTGTCAGGGTGGGGATTATACCCTGGAGGGAAGTTGAAACCACCCCTCTCTATCCAGGAAGGCATTTATGTTCTCTGGGGAGTTCAGGTCTGATAGCTGAGCAAGTTTCTGGCTGTTGTTTTCTTGAGTTAGTAGGGAAAAGGCACCTCCTGTGTTCTATATGAATGTTATTCAACTTGAAGGCAAGGTCAATAGGTGGCGTGACTGATTTACCTGAGGGGGCAATCCGTGCCAGACTACATTCTATTGCTTGAAATGGAAGGCTTAGGAAGTCACTCCTAAAATGAAAGAAATCCAACTTAGAATGCAAAGGCTAGAAAGGACACCTCATATTCCTTGCTTTTACACAAAACCAACTAATCTAGAGCCAGAAGTTACTCACTTGTTCTCTATAAACAGGTTCCCCTCTGAACTGCCCTGGTGATGAGTGCCAACAACTCACCACTCGATGACCATAGCTGACTCCACCCTGGCCTCCACACTGACCTGAGAGCCCTGAGGTCCTTCAATGGGCAATCTCCATTATCTCCAAAGTCAACAAAGTAGAGGTCCAAGTTCCCATTCTCCAAGGTGCCAAGGATCCTGGCTCGATACCAGGAACCATTTGTAGATAAAGGTGCTGCTACAATATCTCCTACATGCACAGTCAAGTCTTCAGGCTACATATGGGGATGAAGAGTTAGCAGGAGGGAGAGTTAAAAAGTGGTAGATAATAAACGGAATACCAGAAAGAACAATGTTGCCCCAGAGAAAGAGAATATGAGACAATGAAAAAGTCATGCCCCAGTACTGTCCTGTTCCTATGGAAACTTACCAGACTATTCTCATAGTGCTGGGTCATCTCACTCACAAGCTTATCTAGTTGCAGGCTGCGGGAGCCAATAATTTGGATCCAGAAGTGGTTAGGATGTTCGGAAGCAGAGACGTAGACTTCCAGGTACTCATCAGCATGAAAACTGAAGTCGGGACTGGGGACTAAACACAGTGATAAAGGACTGTGAATATATCAGAATCATCTCTGGTTCAAAGAGGGGAATGTATCAGGAGAATGAGATATACCAATACCAAAAGGCTGTTAACCATTTTAAAAATGGTTGGAGGAACGATGGATGACTCAACCGAGAATGTCTTAAGTACTTAGCTGTTTTCTGTAACTTTTTATGTAAGTAAATAAGTTTACATTCTTTGTCACACATTCAAATCAGTCACCAATTATAATAGAGGTAACTCTTCTATCTGCTAGCTGCAGGAGGATCAGGTACATGGACAGCTATTCTGCTAGTTCCAGATCCCATTCTGGATTATCATTGTGGCCTTGGACAAGCCAAGGAGCCTCTTTTTTTGGGGGGGAGGGGTACTGGGGATTGAACTCAGGGGTGCTTAACCACCAAGTCACATTCCTAGCCTTTTTTTGTATGTTATTTAGAGATGGGATCTCGCTGAGTTGCTTAGGGCCTTGCTAAATTGCTGAGGCTGGCTTTGGACTTGCAATCCTCCTGCCTCAGCCTCCCGAGTCACTGGGATTACAGGTGTGCGCCACCACACCCAGCTCCAAGGAGCTTTTTTTTTTTTTTGAGAGAGAGAGAGAGAGAGAGGGAGGGAGGGAGGGAGGGAGAGAAAGAGAATTTTTTAAAATATATTTTTATTTTTTAGTTTTCGGCGGATACAACATCTTTCTTTGTATGTGGTGCTGAGGATCGGGCCACACGCGTGCCAGGAGAGCGCGCTACTGTTTGAGCCACATCCCCAAGCCCTCCAAGGAGCCTCTTGAGGGTCCTCGTCTTTCTTGCCCATGTCAGCACCTTTGCATAGAAGAGAAAGCTCATAGCCTTTTTCTTCTTGAAGAGTGATGGTTTTTAGAACCATCAATGAGACATGCAATAAAAAGAAAAATCAGGTTGAGGACTTATACTCATTTAAAAAGTATGTCTGGTGAAAGACTATAATGTAAATTCAATTATTTGATGTACTGTTCACAGACTAGTTTGCTGTGTTAGCATATTCCTATCTCATTTGCCTTCACCAGCTGGCTCATATTCAGAAAAAATATTATTAATGTTTAGTATTAAGTAAAATAGTACATTAATCTGTGATGATAGACTTATAAATACAGTCACAAAAATAGTTTTTTTTTTAATTGCTTCCTATTTTGGGTCAGTTAAGCCAGTATTCCCATCCTTCATATGTTCCCTCTTTGTTACATACTTTCAAACATGGACATCTCAGGACTGGTCTGGTCTCCAGACTTCTGAAAGCTGTCACCATTAGGTTTCTCCTTGGAACCATTTTTTGGGCCTACAATAGCCATGTCACCACTTCCTTTGCGGGGAGAAGCTGCCAGGGGTGCAGCTTGCCCCATGCTAGAACTGCTGTTTTTCCATAAAGTTGGTTCTCCAGCTCCACCTGGCTCTGTCACTTCCTCTCTTCTCACACTGATTGGCTGCTTGCGTGGGACTCTGGTTTCTGCAGAATTGGCAATTCTCTTCCGAAGTTCTTCATCTTCTGAAACTTTTTCCAGTATCAAATGCTGTGGAAAATAAAAGAAGGGATAGTATCTATGCAGCCAGATGTTGATCCAGAAAGGAATTTATAATGGGTTCTTCACACTCTTAGGAATGATCCGAGTCTGTCAACTACTTGCCTTGGCTGCTGCCACTTCCTTCTGTGTTCCTGAGATTTTTATAAGTCTTGATAATAGTAATGTGCCCTCTGATTCTTTGTCACAGGTAATTTTGGCTCCAGACGCCTTACAGATAGAACGAATTGTCTCGCCGCCTCTCCCTACATTGAACAATACACAAAAATGTGTCTGACCTTAACTATTAGAGAAATCAACATTTTATACATACTATCAGAAGGGAGTCAATTCTCATTTCCAAACTGAACAGAATGCAAGGCGTTGCACAGCAATCATGAGCTATTCAAGACATTACTGTAGGAAAGAGTATACAGGACTCTGATTTACCCATTTTACTTAAACTCCATACTTTGGGTAGGCTAACTTCATGTCATTTTCATTTTTTGGCTACTCAGCAAGGCTATACAAACTTTACATTCCCATCTCCTAAGATACACACTACATGGTATAAGAACCCTGAAATGAGGGCAAGAACTTCTTTCTCAAACAGCAGCATTAAGGAATGATCCAGGGGAAGCATAAAAGGTGCCAGATACAGCACGGTTCGGAATGACTTGGGATAACGTGATAACTAAAGGTTTTATCATGAGATGACTGCATTTACCAGAATGTTCTGGAACCTATAGACATATTCTGATCTTATCACTTCTTAAAGTAATGGGTTTTGTTTCTGTAAGAAAGTAAAGCTCTGGATTCAATTTCCATTCCCCCCCACCCCCACAGTAAGGTGAAGGGGGAGTAGGCCAGGAGAATCCTTGGGAAGATGTAAAAGAAAGGCAAAAGTAAAGAATAAAGGAAACAGCACAGGAAGCTGTCCAGTGGTACCTATGATTCTGCCCACAGATCTCTGGGGGACTGAGAGCTGTTCAGACACTGGGGTATTCTCTGTCAGGATCTGGTGGATTGCTGCTTTGGCCTTGCACACCTGAACAGGAAAACCACTGATAAGCAGCACTCGCTCATCGCCTACATCCTCTGTGTCCACATCAATCCGTGCACCTGTCTGTTTCCGCAGCTGCAAAGGAAAGGAGACATGGCAGTGTATTCTGGAAGAGCCCCCAGTGGGGCCCAGCTAATGACACTCTAAACAAACCCTGGAGGTAGATAGAGTTGATAAAACCATCAGTTATTCAGAAATGCTATAATCAGTCTTCATTTACTTCTGCTTAAGGAAGGAGATTAATGACCAAGGTAATTACAAATAGCAGTTAATTCAAAACCATTTCTATGTTTATAATCTATCCCTCACCAGTTTTATCTTGATTAGAGAATTAAAGATTTTGTTTTCTTGACATTTTAACTGAACAATGGAGGATGATAAGAAAAACCAGGCAATTCTATATTTACTGCCAATTAATGAGCAAGTTCATTAATTCCATAACAGAAAAGACTGGTTCAACCTATACCAAGCTGAGAATCATCCAATTAAAAACTTCTATTTCAAGCTAAATCATCTATTCTCTAGGAAGGAAAACAGCATAGTTAAAATTTTTCTGTAATTTATCCAGAGCTTTACTTTCTTACAGAAAGTAAGTGTGCGATTTGTGATATAGGGTGAGAGGAAGGAATGAGAAGTCAATAAATAGACACAATATCTGGGAAAGCTGTTTGCCTGCTCAAACACTTGCCTGTTTAATATTGGCTCCTTGCCGACCAATGATGAGCTTCACAGCCTCTTGGGGAACTCGCATCTCTATCTCGATGTCGTCCTCCCCAACAAATGTCAGCCGCTCTTCTGCACAGATCATGGCTCATTAGATCAGACTTAAATACACAAGAAACTACCACCATCCCTTCTCAATCTGGTTGTCAGAGACATTGATCAAGAGGTAAAACTGTGAATGTCAACCATAATGACAAACAAAAGCAGCATTTGAGTGAGAATTAGAAGTTCCTAAAAGAACAGAGATGGGGCTTAGGGTGTTGTTCAGTGGTAGAGTACATGCTTAGTATTCGTGAGGCTGAGTTCAACCCCCAGCAACCCCACCCCACATGGCCCTTTCTCTTGGATACCAGGCTAACACCAGGAAATGCTAATATGGGGATACCAACATGGGAAAAGCAGACTATGAAAAGGTGTTCTAGGTTTTGGGCAAACTACTTCTAGGACAAGACTCCTGGAGAACAATGAAGGCCAGAAGTTGTCTAAGCCATCTAAGACTCAAAACTTCTCCCGACTTATTTGTACATTAGTTATTTCTCTAGGTCTAGCCTGTGACAAATCTACCTTCTTCTAATAACTAATTAAAAGGAACATAGAAATATTTTTAAAAACCCCCATGTCACATTGATTTTGTGAAAGGATCAATGGAGTTATAAGTTATTTCACAGACTAGCTTCACATTAAGAACATAGAAAAGAAGAAATCAAATATTTTCAAACTCCTCACAGAAAGTCAATTATATCTCACCAAACAATACATGGTATGGCAAGGAGATAGTTTCATTTCAACTTAACAAGGCAGGAACATGGTTGGAGTATTTTCACAGGCACAATTGTAGGGTTCACATACCTCTGCTTTCCCTGTATCTGCGGTATAGGATATAGGCAACTGTTGCACTGGCTGGAATCCCAAGGCCCAGGGCTATTTTCTGAATAGTGGACATGCTTGTCCAAGAAGTCCGTTCAGTGGACATTTTCTGCTATACTCTGACTTACATCCTGAAATAAGCAAACCAAGGAAAAAGCTTTCATCAGTTTGCTAGGATGGCTGGCATAGGGACATGAGAACACGTTGTTATTGAAAACAATTTTATTAATTTCCCATTTCAAGAGCTTCAGAAATCTCAAAATCTATTTCATGAAAAAGATCTCAGGGTATTAAAAAAGTTAGTGAAGAGGGGCCAGGGTTGTGATTCAGTGGTAGAGCGCTTGCCTAGCATGTGTGATTCTCAGCACCACATATAAATAAATAAAATAAAGGGCCATTGGTAACTAAAAAATATTTTTAAAAAAGTTAGCAAAGGGGGATATATATAACTGTTTCACTTTTTTCCCCCAAGGAGAAAATTATATTAATTAGTTTTAGAAGCCAAATGATCAAATAAAATATTTTTTAAAAATACTTAAATTTCATATCAAACTATTTAAAACTCCTTATCTATGTCCTGGACCTTTTACAGAAGATGTTATCTCTACAAGGAGTGCCATTCCAGACTTAGTACAATCTTGTAAATATAGACTTGGTTTACCATCTCTGCTTCCGGTTTCTATTTAATCCTCAAAAAACAGTGAAAGGGAGTTCTGCTCTACTCCTTCACCAGACCTAACTTCCCAGGTCATCAACCTATGCAGCCTTGTCTTACCCTACTGCAGCAGGAGGAAAGCAGCCATTCCCCCAGACAAAAATCTTTCTTTGGTTTCTGTGTCCTCTTTCTCTTGGTTTCTCCTCCTGTTTTCCCTGTCAGATCCTTCAGAGTCTGGGGACTTCTCTTCCTGTGCCTTCTATCCATTGCTAATGGCACTCTGCTCTTTGGGCAATTTCACCCACACCTGCAGCTTCCATTACTACCTGTATGCTAATGTTTCCAGCAACATAGCACTGGCCTGATTCAGAAGCACATCAAATCTCATTGAGACTTACTGGCCTTGTTGCTATTAATTTGACACTGTTTATTCGTTTTGCTGTCAAGCAAATCTTAACATTTCCCTTGCTATAATTCCGTATTGTTACATACATTTAGGTTCTCCCAATGATTTTGCACCTTCTCTTCTCAAACCTCTAGCATCTCCTCCATTCTTTCAAATGATGTTCTTGCTCCCTATCTGAGAAGGCAGAGCCTTCAGAGAAAATATCCACAAGCTTCCCCACATTTACCTGTCTCCACCTTCGCTTGCTTTTGTGTGTGTGTGTGTGTGTGTGTGTGTGTGTATGTGTGAGGTGTGGGGGATTGAACCCAGGGCCTTGTGCATGCAAGGCAAGCACTCTACCAACTGAGCTACGTCCCTAGCCCTCCACCTTCACTTGTGCCTGAATACCTGACCTCTTCACCTGTGACCATGAATGAACTGTCTTATTCCTATAGCTGAATTCTGTCATATTCGTGTTGCTCCACCAGGTCTTCTTCCTTTGTTGTTAATGTCCTTCCCTCTATTGGATTTTTCCATCAGACAAACATCCTCTCTTCTTAAAGAAAATCTATCTTTATTCTGCTTATTTCTCCAACTACATCCCATTTCCCTGCTTACTTTCACATGAAGACTCTAGAATGCCAAAACTTCAGTCCTCAAATTTTCTTCATCTATTCTACCTACTTGTCAAGGTCACCATTGATTTTGCATTTCTAAATCCAAAGATCAATTCTTAGTTCTCAATTTACATGACTTTGCCACAGTATCTGGCATAGCCTGTGATATCCTCTTCTCTAAAATACCTTTGCCTGGCCTCCCCAGCAGCACATCTTCCTGCCTTTATTTCCCTCTTCCTTTATTTTATACCAGGGATTGAACCCAAGGGTATCAACCACTGAGTCACATTCCCAGTCCTTTTTATTTTTTATTTTGAGACAGGGTCTTGCTAAATTGCTTAGGACTTCACTAAATTGCTGAGGCTATTTTGAACTTTTGATCCTCCTGCCTCAGTCTCCCAAATCAATGGGATTACAGGCATGTACCACCACACCCCAGCCTCTCCTCCTTTTTTGACTGATTTGTTTCAGTTGCTGGTTCCTTCTCATTCCTTGTAACTTCCAAACACTAGATATCCCATGGGTCTGTCCTTTGTTCTCTGTTCTGTTTCACTTCCTGAGTGGTCTCATCAAGTCTCATTCATGGTCTGGCTTTAAATCCCATCTATATGCTGCCAATTCCCAAATTCATGATCTAGTTTAGGACCTTTCTCCTATGATCCAGGGTTTGTATATCCAACTGCCTATTAATGACATCTCCTTTCGATATCTAGTCCTAAAAATACTCTAATTCAGGACTCTGAAATAAAACTAGTTCTAAAAGTGCATTCCCTGAAAGCCTGTGAGGAGGAGCCAAGAGGGAAGGAGACCCAGCATGAAAAGATCACTTCTAGGAACAAATCCAGGTAAGGAGATTTGAGGTGGTTTTCTCATTACCACTCAAACAGACCACCAGAATTTGCATCTGGTGTGTTGGGGATGTAGCTCAACGGTAGAGCTCCTGTTAGCATGCACAAAGCTCAGAGCTCAAGCCCCAGAACTTGCCCCACCCCATCTGCATCTAAGTCAGGCTGCTTTACCAACTAGAACAGAATAAAATTCTTCAGAGGTATCAGAAGTTTGCCATTAATTTTCTAGGCAGTAGTTTTAATTTAATCTACCCTCATGCCTAGACTCATAGCCTGAAGGAAAAAAAAAAAAAATCAAAACCTTCTTTTATTGTCTTGGTGAAAAAATTTTATCAAGTATCTTGTCTCTTTGGGATAATCAGTTGCTCTATAGGTTTAGCAAATCACTTTTAGAGACTGGAGCATCAACCTGAGGGAATACTGATCCTTTCACTCTGCTTTTTTAGGGAAAGGATAGAAGGGTTGAGTTTAAAGTGGGCTGTTTTCATTTATGAGGTACTTTCCCCAAATCACTGAATAAAAATCAGTTTCTCCCTCTTTTATTAAACAGCCTGAAAGGTTGCATGATACCAAGTAAACACCTCTGTATACACCAGAGGAAAGGAAACAAATTTGGTTTCATAAGGTTTTGTTTTGGGTAGCAGGGATTGAACCCCAGGGGTTCAACCACTGAGCCATATCCCCAGCCCAGCCCATTTTTTATTTTGAGAAAGGGTCTCACTAAGTTGCTGAGGCTGGCTTTGAACTTATGATCCTCCTGCCTCAATCTCCCAAACCGCTGGGATTACAGGTGTGTGCTACCACGCCCATCTTTTTCTGCTTAATTTTTGAATACATAACTTTCAAAGTATATTTTCCTATACTAAGAAATAATCTATTCTTTTTTAAATTTTTAGTTATACATGATAGTAGGATGTATTTTAGCAGAATATACACACATAGAGTATAACTATTCTATTTAGGTTCCCACTCTTGTGGTCATACATGATGTGGAGTTACCCTGGTTGTGTATACAAATACAAGGATAGGAAAGTTTTGACCAATTAATTCTACTGTCTTTCCTATTCCCCTTTGTCTAACCCAATGGACTTCTAGTCTCCCTCTCCCCACCTTCCCTTGTTGTGGGTTGGCATCCACAAATCAGAAGTAATCTATTCTTTATCTCTAGGAACGATTTTACTTTTTTTCCCCTCTCCTAGTTACTTCATATATTTATTCATATGGTCTCCAAAGTGCAAAGCTTGTCTTCGTTATTAATGTGCCTTGGTTTTATACTGCTAGTTGAACATGCTAGGGATAGAGGATGAATAAGAATTCCTGCTCTGAGACAGTCACACTTTAGTAGGAGATAAACATCTACTAGACAGTGCAAAAAAATAAATTATTGGCCAATGCAACAGCAGGGAGGAGCTAAAAGGTTTGTCTTAGACGGGACACAGTTGAAAATCATTTAAAATAGAAGTCATTTATCGTCTGCCAATTTATTCAAACCAACGAAAACCGAGTATCCAATATAAGCTTGGCTTGGGGGATACAACAGTCAAGAGCTGCTTCCATGGAGCTTCTCGTCTGGCAGAGGTCTTGACAGGAGTATGAAGGTGTTAAAAGGTTTTGGAAAACCAAAAATAAACCTACCCCTGTGCTCTTGAATGCTCTCGGCCTTTAACACCACCTTTCTGGCCATAATTCATGCTTATGGGGCACAGAAATCAGAATTTCAGAACTGGGGGACCGCAGAGACTATTTTCTTCATTAACGATGTTACAACTGGGGCAACTGAGGCTCAGGGATATAAAAGGATTTCACTGAGGTTACAAGGCTGATTAGTCATTTCTATACAAGGTTGAGGGAAATAATTCTGTTTTGAAGGCTAATTATAATCCTACCTCTGTATGGAAGCCAGAAGCACTATAGTTTTTCAGTTCTGAAACTACCAAAATCAAGACCAAGGATATCTGATATTTGGCTGGCTCAGCAGCCAAACTCCCTCAATCATGACCACCTATTCGAGGTTGGGCTTCATTGATGGGAACTTTCACAGAATCCCAAACATCCCTTCATAACATACACCTTGCTTGTAATTTTTGATTAATGGCTACGTCTGTTGTAAGAATGAACTGAAAGCAGCAAAAGTAGGTTCAGGGAGACCAGACTACTCCAGGTGTCAATGATGGAGAGAGAAGAGATAGTAGTGGATAATTTTTTTGTGATACTGGAATTGAACCTAAAGTTTCATGCATGCTTGTCAAATGCTCTACTACTGAACTGCTTCCCCCGACCTTTTAAAATTTTGAGACAGGTCTTCCCAAGTTGCCCAGGCTGGCCTGGAACTTGTAGTCCTCCTACCTGAGACTCCCAAGTTGCTGGGCTTACAGGCATGCATCGCTTTCATCAGCAGAGATAGTTTTAGTAAGTAGAACACTGAGACCTAGCCACTGATTTATGGAAAGGCAGAGGGGAGAGCCAAGGAGCTGGCCATCAGGTTTTGGATGGCACACCTGCCATTTGATCGTGTTGGAAATAGAGACTATTGATTCGGTGGCGGAGTCTGTGTCACAAGAAAATGAATATCCACGACAACGATAAACTTGTCGGTGGACTTCTATTTGAACCAAAAGCTAAATCTCACCAACCCCTCTTCGGAGATTACAAATGAATGTGTTCACTGTGCTGTCAGCTCCTGTCTCCAGGGATGTGTTAATGAAGCCGAGTCAGTCACACCCACAAGGATTCTCCGTTAAGAAACAAAGAGGAATATTGGGGAAACCCACCAAAAGCCCGGCGCATTATTGTGTCAATTAAGAGTGGTTATCTCATTAGAGAGAACTTCGGAAACAGGTGGGGGAACCAAAGCAGCTCCTCCGCCGACGGCACTTCCAGTGCCACCGAGACCCGGCTCGACAATGCACACCCTCGCCCGAGTCCGCGGGACCCGAGAGGTCTCCTGGAGCCGATCCGAGGTCCCCGAGGTAGAGCTGCCGCCAAGCAGCGCCCCACAGCCCGGGGCTGACACTCGCCCCGGGGCCTCACACTCCCTCTTGCCCGGGACGCGGGGACACCCCCCTTCCCTCGACCCCACATTCCTGCCTTCCAGTTGCCAGAGCTGTTCACAGCCCGGCGTCTCCCAACACTCCCGCTCTCGAGCCCCGCCTTTACCGCTCCTCCAAGTCGGCTCTCGAGCGCTCAGCCTCGCGCCTCACCCTGGCCACCGCCTCCTCCCACACGCACCGCGGCTAGAGCCCGGCTGGCGGGGCTTCAGTCACGACTTCCCACCCCCGCAGCCCGCCTGCACCAATCAGCGCCCCGCTCTCTGCCTGACCGTCCCCGCTGCAACCAATCCTTCCGCCGGCCTGCCGTGAGCGACGTGCGGCGGCCCGCTGATGTCCAATTACCCGGATGTACTCCAAAGCCGGCCCACCCCGTCAGCCAATAGGATCCCGGAGAGGCAGGTGTGGTTCATGGAGATCGCACCTGAAGAGAATTAGGCAGCCAATTAGAAGCTTCACGGAGGCCTCCCGGTCCATCTCCGAGCCAATTGCCGGGGAGGCTTCCGCCTCCTAAGCCTTGCGGGAAAAATCAGCGCTCCGGCGGCTGGGACCCAGGTGTGAGGGCGTCGAAGGCCTTCCCCGCGTCACGGTGCTCCCAGGAGG